>NC_045796.1:67034086-67345336 GCF_009873245.2 Balaenoptera musculus | reverse complement strand
TAGCTTCTTTACATTTTACAGTATTATGAACATTGTCCAAAATCTTAGCATCTTATTTGTGAAGGGTCTTAATACTCTGAAGAACACATGAGAGATACTTGTTTAAATAGTCCATGGTTTTCACAGTTTTAGTGGCAGCGTGAGATGTGAAGAGAACTTGGGCTTGCCCAGAAATTGGGCTTGAATGCAGGCTCAAATATTTTCCTCTGTGATCAGAGACAAGCAATTTCTCCTCTCCGAGCCTCAGTTTTCATATCTATAAATTCTGCCACGTATTTAGTGAATATGTGATCTGTAAACGGTAGCTATTACCATTTAGGCTCTCTCCAGTTTTTGTCATTATAAATAGTGAAATATGGAGCATCTTTACATATACAGTATAACACTTCCATATTTTGTATTATTTTCTTTGGCTGTAAGTCCAAAACAGAATTTCTGGGTTGATCCATTTAAAGATTCTTGACTTGCTTTATCATGCTGCTTTTCAAAAGAATTTACTAATTAAAATCACAGTGTCAAGGTATGAGAAAACCTGGTCTCACTTTCTATTTTTCAGATGGACTTTAAAGTCATCTTTTTAAGTCCCTGAAAATCCAAGTGAGAGTTTGATTGTAACATTCAGCCTTTCATTTGGGAATGCCATATGCCTGCTCATTTATTAAAATATCTTCTATTTTCAAAAACGTTTGTATTTTTTCATATAGCCCACTTTTCTCATCCAGAACATGCATTTATGTGTCTTATTGCTACTGAGAATATACAAGTATTGTAATAATTATAGATTAAATAATTGTAGATCATTATGTGATATGATTATATCATATGATCTATATTTTCACATTCCTTTAATAGTCATAACCCTATTTTGTTCTGCTTATATATCGTTCTTTTTTTTACATTGAATTATAGTTGATTTACAATACTGTGTTACTTTCAGGTGTACAGCAAAGCGATTCAGTTTTTTGCAGATTATGCTCCATTATAGATTATCACAAGATAATGGCTAGAATTCTCTGTAGTATACAATATATTCTTGTTGTTTATTTTTATACATAGTACAATAGTTTGCGTCTGTTAATCCCATACCCTTAATTTGTCCCTCCCCATCTCCTTTGGTAGCCATGAGTTTGTTTTTTATGTCTGTGAGTCTGTTTCTATTTTGTATACACATTCATTTGTATTATTTTTTAGATTCCACATGTAAGTGATATCATATAGTATTTGTCTTTCTCTAACTCTTTATCATTCATCATTCTTCTTTTACCAGTCAGAGTTTCTAAATCAATACAAGTAGTGATAGAGATAATCCTACTTATTTTGTTTGAATATAAAAGGAAACCCTCTAGGACAACATTTCCCAAACTAGGTTCTGAGGGGACTAGTGCTTTGAACAAAAAAAGGTTGCAATCCATTGAGATCTGCAAGTCACACTACCATACTAATGTTTCCAAGACATCCTGTAGTTAGAAATATGTTTAAATTTTGTTCAATTCAGCATTTCCCACACTTATTTGGACAAAGAATTCTTATACCTACCCCATCCCCACCCCCATTTTTTTAGAATTGCACATTAACATTTTAGACGACAGTATTTCTGAGGGACTTCCATTTGGGAAAAGATACTATAAAATATATATATGAAATATAATGTTGGGATTAATTTGGAAAAGATTTTGTTAATAATGTTAATGAAGTAGCCATTTAGTCCTTTTTAAAAACATCATTAACAGGAATGAATATTAAGTGTCTTTTAAGTATCTGTTGAACAATTTAGTTTTTGTTATTTAGCCTACTAATGTGATATGATATAATAAAAAGTTCCTCGATATTGAAACTTCTTTAAAATCCTAGGATAATAACTACTTGGAATTGGTGGATTTTTTTTTTAAAATATACCTTGGATTCTCTTTGCTACTATTTTACAGTATTTAGGATTTTTACTTCTATATTCATAAGTGAAATTGGTCTACGATTTTAATTTTTGTGTTAACTTCAGGGATATATATTCACTCCATTGAATAATGTGAGTACTTTTCTTTTTCTCAATACAGTAACTGTTTATGTTCAACATGGGAATTCTTTGCTCCTTGAATGTTTGAAATAATTCCCTGGTTAATGGGCTGAAGCCTTTTATGGGGGTTGTTCTTTACACGACTCTATCAATAAGTTCACCAGCATCGCTCGTGGTCAGGTTCTCTTTTTGTTGTTAAGTCAGTTTTGGTAATTTATATTTTTCTTCCAGAAAATTGTCTATTTTTGCTGAGATTGCCTAATTTATTTCCTTATCATTATCCATAGTGTACTTTATAATTTTCAAATATTTTCTGTAACTGTTTTTTTTTAACTGTTTTTTCTCTTTTCTCTGCTTGTGCTGTTTTCTGCCTTTCTTCTTAAGAGCTATGCTTGACTTTATTATTAACTCTATGTTCCTTTTTTTTTAATTTCTGATTTTATGAGGATTATGTCTTTCTGTTTTCTGAAGCTCCTTGTATTTTTTTCCTAAGTTGTTAATTTGATTATTTTTCCCTTTCTCTTTTACCTTTCAAATAATAAGAACCCTTGACTATAAATTTGCCTATGAGTAGACCTATGAATTCCATAAAGTTTAATGTGTTTTATTACCATTTTGTTGTATCTAAATACGCTTTAATTGTACTACTAGCTGGCCTATTGAGGATCTCAGGAAAAATGCCCTAAATGCGCCTGAGATTTGTGGCTCTGTCATGCATTACCTTTTCTTTCTCATTTTAACTGCTAGGTCTCATATAGGCTTAGATGACTGCTCAGAAGCAAGGTCTGCTAAAGTCACTGTGCCTCGCATACAAGTTTGACCTCTTATCTGCTCAGAGATGGAAGTGTTACAGCATTCAAAGTGTCTGTTTAAAGCCACTTTAAATTTATTTAACAGATATTAATAAGAAAATTATTATGTACCAAGCATCATTTTAAGCATTTTGTGAATATTAATTTAATTAATCTCATAACAACCTTGTGCGATAGATATTATTCACCCCTTCAGAGATGGGGAAACTAAGGCACAGAGGCTAGTGAGAGCCAGGACTTGAACCCAGTAGATTTAGCTCCAGAGGCTGCAGTCTGAACCATCAGGTTAAACTGCTCTTCTCTTTTGAAATTCTGCCTGCTTATTCCTGCAATGCAAATATCTCCATAACTAAGAGAAAAATGTCTCCCTCCATACCCGGTTTAAGATTTTTTAAAAGGTTATAACTGCATGTCACTATAGATTTCAATACCTGTCCCAGGAAAGTAATGAAAAGTGTGAAGAAAATCAGGATGTGCCACCCCAAAATGTGGCATCTTGGCATATTGGATATTTTAAGCTAAAGGAATTTGAAAAAGGGCAGAAGCAAGGTCTCCCTGACCTTCCACTTCTGCCCTGAAGCAGATCACAAGATCCTCACGTGAGAGGTCCTTCCCTATGCCCGGAGGAAAGGAGCATCTTTACTTCAGAGGACAGAGAGACGCTGAGAGGAAGCACAACGAACAGACCTTGCTGATTCCCCCCACTTAGCTACCCTTAGCTCATACCCTTTGTCCTTCCTTGCATGCTCTCCCACGACTTTCCACTCTTCATCAAACCTAGCACAAAACAGCTCAGGCGTAATCGTTTTTTCGGAGCTTCCTTATGACGGCTCCTGTCTCACCTAAAATTTATATCGAATAAATTTGTATGCTTTTCTCCTATTAATCTGTGTTTATCAGTTAGTTTTTAGGTACAGTCAGGGACCCTAGGAGGTCTGAAGGAAGAGTTTTCCTGTCCTCAAAGGAGTCAAAACACACCCCTCTACTCCTCGCTGGAATCGCCTCCCCATCATTTCCCTCCGAGCCTTAGCTGCAGTCTACAGGCAAAACCTCTCTGTGTCCATGCCCACGGCCAAGCCAATCTGAACAGCTGCAGAGTCTAGAATGTTCAGATCATCAGAGTACCCCACCGCTGACAGAGGGTTGAAAGCATGATGGATAATACTGAGAAAGTCCTTGGCGTTACAGCCGGGAGGAATAAAAGATGAGGAAAGACGGACTGGTCTGTATTCTTGGTATTTTGTAGTTTCCATCTCAAACCTATCACAAAAATCAAAGCAAACTGTGGTCCAGGAGAACAAGCGGTCCCAAGTTTGGAGTGTGAGACTAGGCACCGCTTAAGCGGCTTAGAACAAACACTGGAAACACCGCTCCTGGTCTTGGATCACTCCGCACAGGGGGCCCCTGTGAGCAGTTACCCCTGGCAAATCAACTCCTGTGATTCAGAGAGTCGTCCGTAGGTATTGTTTTTGAGGTTTATGTTTACAAGCTGTTTTCTCTGACCAAGACATCAAAGTACACAAAAAACATCTCTCTCTTCTGCCTTTTCATTTTTCTTCTGTTTCAGCGGCTCTGAAGGAAATAGTTTATTTCAAAAAGGTAATTCCTAGCATCCCTGCCCCCCCCAAGTAAATTTTATATACACCTTACAATGTATATTTTACTTCAGAGCATGCAAATTTAGCCTTTTAATTCTGTAATTAACATACAGAAAATTACCTTTATTTATACAGATTGATTTCCTCCTTGACTCAATTGTTTTCCAGAAGATAGTTCTATTTTTTTCCCCAGTGAATGAAGTTTTCATTTAAGCATATAATTAGTCTTAGTGTGTTGTGGTCAGAGATCATGCTCTAGTTTCCTCTGTGTGTTTCCATACACATATCTTTTGTTTTTAGTGCAAGTATTTGATTTAGCAAACACAGACGGCTTTTTTATGAATGGGGCAGCGATCAGAACATCACCCAGATTCAATGGCAGTATATGACATGACATCTGTTCACTGTTTCCTATTCAGCTAGTGAAGCTCTGCATCCATTGTGGAGCTGCTATGAGCACACAGATCAGATTTAGACCACAGTGTCTTATCTGTTCCCCAAACAGTTTCATTTTCAGCAGGTCATTTGTTTAATCTGAGGATTTACCTAATAACAGTGTCACCTAGTTACACATCAGCTATAACATATGGAAACTCATATTTCATAAGGAAAGCATCATATATTAATTGTAAATCATGTCACGATTCTTTGTGTCTTTTTTGTATCTTCATAATAAAGTCACAGAAACATTCATCCATTTCAATCATTCAACCATTTCAATTGCCTCCTTTGGTTCCTCATGACACCTAATTTCTGAACCAGAGTATTCTATTATAATGGCCTAGAATGAGTAAATTTTCCTCCTATGATTCTTCTGGCTCAGGATGAGGACTGACATGATTCCAGAAACGCTTCAGTGCCATTACCCTAGATTAGAGGGTCTCAAACTTTAGCAGGCATTAGAATCACCTAGAAGGCTTGTTAAAACAGTGATTGTTCCATTCCATTCCCAGAGCTTCTGGTCTGGCAGATCAGGGTGTGGCCCAAGAATTCGTATTTCTAACAAATTCCCAAGCGATTTTGAAACTGTTGGTCACAGTCTACGCTTTGAAAGTCTTAATCTGGGGGGTTATCATTCTCAGACTTGGAAGCACGATTATGTATAGCCAATGCTTTGGCATGCTTTATTCCTGTGGCAGGCATCATTTGAAATACACAGACTCTTGTTCTCTCCAGCACCTGAAAAGAACTTTTCTATACTTAAATCTGTTTTCTTGCTTACAAGAGTGAGATGGACAAAAGGAATGCAGAAATGACACAGCAAAGACCGGTGCTCCAGAGAAGCCAAACAGAACAAGTAAGAGCATTTAGGGCTGTCCAGGTTTTTGCAGAATTCCTTTGAATCTCTATTGCCTCTGGGTGTGAACATTTTTTTGATGCTCAGATTATATGATTTTTTTTCTATTTTAGACAAGAGAGAAGAATTAAGATTCTTTTGGGAGTCTTCTTGCTTCATTACATGCCAATCATATTTCTTGAACTTCATGGAGAATTAGGAAGGGTTCTCCATAGTAATCAATTCTATGTTATCGAGGAGAGACTTTCAGTTTATATGATTAAGACCCTCATTAAACATGTTTAGAAACAGATCTTCCAGTCATCCTAGGTAGCCTGTTTTAGTGTTTATTTATCTTTATATTGATGATGTTCTTTTCCTTATTTTGTACAAGTCCTTAAAATTTAAGCCTATTTTTTTTTTCTGATTCCACTTTTCCATAGAGATGGAGATCGGGTTAGCTGTCTCCTTGTGGTAATAGAAGCAACAATTAAATTACACTTTTTAAGGCAAAACAAATTAAGATTCTTCAATTTTTTTAATGAGTCCAGCTCTTAATCCCGTTAATTTTTTTTTTTTTAGTCTTCGTCATCTCCTTAAATATTTGTAAGTTGAAAACAACTTTTTAAAATAATAACATATTCTCTTACTTGCTATGTGCCAGGCACTGGGCTAAGCACTTTACATGTACATAATGATGTGTACATCGTTACGTGCTTTAGCAAATTAGTAGATGTGTATTACTGAAACTTCATGGGTTTCTAAAAATTTCTTTTGCCTAAAGATTCAGGCATTTCTCCGAAGCAAATGGAAATAGTTTTTCCTGGTCATTATTTATTGTTTTCCTATCTTGTAAGGGTTCTCTGGAAATTTATTTTGTTTGTACATTTGTTTTAATATTCTAGTGTTTTCCAATTCTGTCAGTATTAGTAGCTTCAATGAATCCTGCAATTTACTCTTACATTCAGGGAAGTTCAATGTGCTAATTAAAAGATGCTGATCAGGAGATGTTAAATTTTTTTTAGGATCTCAGTTAAATATAACACAAAGATCTCTGACAGAAAAGAACTGGATGATAACAAATATAGAAGCAGGTGGCAGAAATTGTTTAAAAAGATCGCTAGATGTCATTCTAGAAGATTAAGCAAAATAATACTCTCTTGAACAGAAAAGTTTAACCCTTAATAATGATTGGAACTTTTTGTGCCTAACATAGGAGTTTGTTCATTTGGTCATTCAAGCAATAAACATGAGTGGTCCTTTATTGTTGCAGGTGGTTCTGTGTTGAGGTTGGGGTATAGAGACCCAGTCCTTGTTCTTGTCCTTGAGGGAGAAGGTCCCAAAGGGCAGAGGGAACAGGCAACTCTCACCTCACCCCTGCGTCTCCTGTTCTGAGAAGAATGGCAAGACTTGTAGACTCTTAAAACCTGGAGAAGGACATTTTTACTCAGGTGTTGTAACTGAGAACAAAAGGGAAATGTCCTCAGGGCAAGATGCTTTTTCCCTAGGGGGCTCACGAGAGGACAGAGTGTGAGGAATCTCGGGAGTTGTGGAGACCGAGTGACTGCTGTGTGACCCAGGACCCTTCAGAAGTTCCGTCAGTGCCTTTGGAGGCTCAGAAGGGGCCCCTCCCCCAAGCTGGAGCAGGTCCAGGTTTGCGAGCTTAAGAGGGTGACCCAGTCCTAAGTGTGGAGGCAGAATGTGGTCCTGCACAAATAAGGCTGCGGCTCGTTGTTGCTTTCTCGTAACAAAACCTCTTTCTACAACCTTTTCCTACTGTGTTTGGTGGGATTACTCTGAAGTATAGAATTTATCAGGTTGGGCAGCAGCCTCATCCTCTCGCAAATAAAGCAATTCGAGGTCTTCTGCTACAGACGACTTTGGCAATAGGACCATGTAAATATCCAGTAAGTTACCATAGTGCTTTCAGTGATGATACCTTTGAATTTTGAGTAGGAATTCCATTAATTGAACTTCATTGCACTATATAACACAACATAATAAACACAGGATAACATATCATCCCTGTTAAATCCTCGGCAATAAATGATAAGATTAGAAGAAAAAACCCTTTATTTTCTCAGTAATATCAAAGTATAAGATTTAAGCATATCAGCATCATTAAGGCTCAGTCATAATACATTTCAGGTTTCCCTCTCTCTTTCTGCAATTCTCTTTTGACCACATTTGACTGAATGCTATTTATAATATTAGGAGTAGCCACCTACTATGTGCCTCTTACATGTGCTCTTATGTATATTACTGCTGAAATTCAAAGAAACTTTGCTAGCATGGATATTATTATCTCTTTTTTACACTGAAATCATGGACATTTGTCAGAGGGGCAGAGGTGGGATTCAAACCCAGGCCCGACAGCTGCCAGAGCTGGGCTCTCCCAGGTGCACAGCCCCTCTGGGGAAGTGCTTTCTGCACATGTTCACAACACATCTAATTAGGGTCATTGTAAACCATCTTTGACAACTGATGAGATTTCGGATATGGTTGTAAGAATCAAAGGAGTCATTTTATCAGAAAATAAAGCACTTAGAAGGGAGAACAATATATTAAAAGGGGCAATATTTTCTAAGTATTGAGATTTAAATAACCATTACTCCTGTGTGGCTGTATTTAAGATAGGGTTAGCAGGAATTCAGTAGTGCCAGGAATCAAATTTGACTTTTACTTTGGAACCAAAGTATATATGATTCAGTTCCCTTGCCCAAACAGATCAGAATGACAAGTTTTCACATCCAGCCTAAAGATCGTTGGCCTGCTATCAGTAAAGATTTGTCCAGAATGAGTAGTCTGGGAGATCTAACCTTGCCCCTGCTCGGCAGGCTCCACAGCTCATCGTGTCTCTAAATTCCAAATGCGGCTCAGTTTTTGGCCTTTAGATCCCCCTGTGTTGAGTCAGAGGGGTCAGGGAAGTCAATTGGAATGTTTTGTTACAAATCCCTGCTGCTGTTACTAAGCATAGATGCAAACACAATGAAGCTGCTGTGTGGGAGCTGGCCTCGATGCTTGCACGATGGTGGATGGGACAGGTGGGATAATGCCAAGGATGGTTACCTACCCATGACTTTCCTGGAGACCTGGAATCAGAGTCATGGTCCCCCATGCTCCATCTTATTTCCACCTGGGAGTGCCCTGGACCAAGTGTCATCTGAGCCCAGAGAGAGCATGCCCACATCTTTATAAGCCTACCCTTTCTTTGTGTTTTTATGTGGGCCAGCCCTTGCATGAACGAGCTAATACTCCTGAGGTAAGGACATCTTGGGAGTCAAGTCACTGCCCTTCAGGTGCACAGATGACTTGGTGGAGGTAACCCTTGAAACAGGACCGTTAATATTTTTATTTTCAAGGAAGAAAAACAACATGATAAGGGCTAATAGAACTAGTATCTGGAGATGTTTTGTCTTGTAATATGTGTGCATCACACAAGGTGGCAGAACAAGCATATGGCGATCCTCCAGCTGGAGGTGGGAAGCTGCATTGTCTGCAAGGCAGGATCCGGTCACCAGCCCCTACCTTTGCAGGCTAAGCTGCAGCTGCTGCTTCTCTCTGTGTGTGCTCACACGTTTGTGTTTAGGTAGAGTATGGCACATAGTTTAATAACTTGCCAGCACTCAAATCCTTTGCTTTCTGTGAGAAACTGTGTTAAATGATTAGACCTCATTGGTTTCTTGAAAATAGGCACCGACTCCTGGCTCCGATTTATATGCCTTCTTTTTGATTGAAAACACAAGCTTACTTACTCTCCATTAGTATTCTAGTTCAACTCAAGGGCGTCGTAAAAACTAAGCCATAAGACAGTTTTATAACCTATGATATCAAATTTTAACTTTTTTTCTTCTCCATATAGGATGTGAATATGATGTTAAATATTTATTAAATATTTGTCAAGCTTATTAACTCTGTTTGTTTTTCTCCATAAGGAGAATAAAAAATCCCTGGATTTATTTTTAAATTTAATTGAATGGTTAATACTTAATTTTAATCATTATTAATTCAATTTTTTATGTAGTCATTTTTATGGCTGAATAAAACATTTTACCACACTCAGGCTTGTGAACAAGGCCATTAGCAATAGACTACATAGGACTGCAAAACCATGCATCAGAAGTACTAGAGAACAAATTTATTTGTACTCTTGACCTATTCAGTACAAAGAAATGGGACATCTCTCAAAGTCATGGGGAAAACATTTGATCTCTAGAATAAAAAACAAAAGCTATGCATATGCCTCATTTCTCACATAAAATTTATGTCTTAGCCTCAGAAGTTTTAACGGATACAATTTATTTTCCCAAGTTCTTTAGACTGTATTAGGATGGACTTTGGGAGGGTAAAATGCTCATTCTCAATAAAGTGGTAAGGTAATTTGGGAAGCTATACCACCAGGGAGACAGGTGACCATGGCTGGTCATCTTTGGTCACTTCTTTCTTCTTCTCTTCCCCTCTGATTACCTTTCCAAGGGCTTTCAGTACTTCCGGGAAGTGCTGTTGGTTCTTGCATCTGTGTCCCTCCTTTCCCTTAGCCTAAATTATCATCCTTATCTCTAGGCCTTTGTACTTGGCTGCATCTCATCACTTCCTCCTCCACCTACCAGCTCTGTGCTGGAGTTAGCTCACACTGGCTTGTGAGAGTCGATTTTGCATGTTTTCCCCCCAATTTCAAGGTTAGCAATGTCAGGTTGATAGCTTGGGATTGGCCATGATATAAATATATGTACGTCACAGAAATCAGTGAACACTACAAAAAAATCAAAGCTTTCCCCTTCTCCCCCTGAGCTAGTTTACCTGCACACCATAGTGTAAGACCATGGATTCAAACGAATAACTCCAAGTTGATTCTGTCAGCCCACCCCTCAACCCCCGAGAATTAGTTGTCAAAGACACACTGTATGAATGTGGTAACTTCCATTAAGAGGGAAATAAATATATTTATTTACAGAACTGATGGCATTCTTGTCCATGTTCAGGAATGACAGATGTTATGCAGCTGGTGTGTCACTGAAACCATTGTGCATGCAGCAGCTGGGCAGAGATGTAAATGGAAAGTGTCTCCACCTTTAGACCATGCCAAAAATGAACTCCAACTTATCTACACACCACACTGAGTTTAGTGAAATGCCTAGCACTTCTCCAGTTTGCTGGCTACTCCCAGGGAGCTTGGCACTAGAGAGCAGTACAGAGAATTACAAAGTCACAAATTTGACTTTTGAGGGACCTTACAATCCACTTTATCGTGAGGGCTCTTGTCACCCTGGAAAAGAGATGCCCCAACTTCCTGCACTAAATTTGAATATTGTCACCTGGGATTCAAACAGTCTGGCGGAGTCTAGTGTTCAAGTGTTTAAAAACCCGTAAATATCCAGAACATTCTTTAGTCTGTAATTCAAAGCCCTTTATAGTATTTCCCCAGCCTCCTTCTCAGTCTGTTGGTCTCTGTGGTTTCCTGCCACCCTGTATCTTCTGCCTGAAGTTTCCTTTATCTTCTCTCGATTTATTCGAACTTTACCGTGTTTCAAGACTGATGTGAGATTCCATTCCCTCCTTAAAGCTTTTTCTGGTCTCCCCACCTGGAAATAAGTATGTTCTCCCTAGAACACCTACATCATTTTTTATACAACTGTTAGGTTACTTATTAATTTTAACTTTACATTTGCCCACGTGCTTCATCTTCCCTATTAGATTTGGTAGTAGAAGCCACATGTGCCAGTTATTAAGCTGTGGACACAGCTCCAAATTCACCCTCCTCACTCTGCTGAAACCACAGGTCTGCTCCCAGTTAGGTTCTGCCATTGGGGCACCAGGAGGAGAGATGGGAAGGTGGTGGAAGGAGAAGGGACTTGCTCCTCCCTGTTTGCTTGATGTTCCTGAAAGCGACGTCCCAGGGATGGCATATCACCTTGTCAGCAGCAGTTGGTTCCAGTCTCCGGAGCCCACCTCCTGGTGGCCCTCAGAAGCACTGGCAGCAACTGTGCCTGCCTTTTTCTCAAGCATCCCAACCCCAGCTCCTGGAGTCTCAGATATCCGAGCCCAGCTCCGAGGGGTGCCTCGTCCAGCTTCTAAGTGCTTCCCTGTATTTCCCCAGCCTGAGGTGCATATTACTTCCTCTAATTAATAAGTCTGTGTTACCTCATTCTTCCCTCTAAAGGGCCTTTTCAGTCCTCCAACACCTGTGTCACCAATTCCCTATGATAAATACCCTGGTGAAATAGCCAGTGTGGTTTCTGCGCTCCTGACTGGACCCTGACACATTGACAGATCTGTCACTTTCCCCCTTGGCCCAGTTACCCAATGCAATGCCTAAGAGTACGGTTTGCATAGAATAATTGCTTAAGAAATATTTGTTGAATGGTGAATGAAAATTTATTAAGACAAAAGATCCTGCTACATTTCATTATTCTGTCTTTTCGCCTCCATTTTCATAATTACTGTGTTCAAATAGGAGCTTCAGTTAACATTCATGGGCAATTTGGGTGGGTCAGGAAGCATTTCCTTGGGGTTTAAAGGATGGCTTAAAAACGCATGATTTGTCACTGTACTTTACAAGCAGTGGAAAACAATGTCTGCTTTGTGCAGTGCCCCTTTGTGTTGGCCGCTCTTCTACTACAGACTCTGGGGAAATTGTCCACACTGAGAAAGACACAACTTTCTTCATGCGTACTGCTAACTAAAACAGACAGAATTTATAATGTGCACGTCAAGAAGGGGAATCCACTAGCCACTCTTTTCTCCTCCTGAAACTTGGGAAGGATGTTTTTGATTGAAGGCCAGGTTGTAGAGAAAAATAGCTGCTCTAAAAGCATGTGAATAATTATTACTTTAACCAAAGTAAACCTTGCAGAAGCCTGAGGCATTATCCATTACAGTAGAAGATGAAAAGAGTGCTGGGGGGAATGTAGATTCTGACCAACTGGGTAATCACCAAGGATGTGATTTCTTGAGTATGCAAAATGCTCAAGTCTGGCATGTGGTGCACATCTAGGAATCTGTTAAAGTATGTACTCACCTAGATCCCTCTCTCCCCACTTCTTAGTGCTTACATCAACTTAAACAACCGAGCTCATTAAAGTGCCTTTGAGAGAACTCCTTGAAATCAGGTGCGAAATTGGTAGTTATTGCAATGGTATTAGTGTGACTGTTTTCACTGAGTCTTTTACTGATTTTGAGCATTATTAGCATACGCACAAAGCCAATACTCCAGTGAACAAATGAAGTGTCACTAAACAAGTCAAGGGAGATAAGATATACCCTATGCCCCTTGTTCTCACCTAGGCTAAGTCATTTGGGAATCATCTGAAAATAATTCCTCACCAAAAATATAAGCCATTTGCAAAAAATGCTTTACTAAATATAGATAACTTAGAGGTAAGTAAGTCGCAGTTCAGCAGTGTTGTGAAACTTTTCTTAAATCTCTATAATCTAATCTTGAGCACCTATATTACAGATTTTAGACTTGGATCATTTTTATATCCAAGAAACAGAATACCAGGAAACTTTAGAAAATGTAAGTTTTGGCTCTCTAAAAAGGATAGAAAAAATGTATTTTGAATTGGAACAATCAAGTGATTTGGGGTATGGATAAGAGATAAACTATGGCTGTCTGTACATCAGGGTAGATGATACAGTGTTAACAGCCACAGGCTTTGAGTCAGTAGAACTGAATTCAGTCTGACCTCTTCTGCTAGTGAACCCCAGTTCCTTCTATAAAACGGGGATGACAATATCTCCCCCATAGGTTACAGTGAGGATCAGATGCTATTACCTTCATGAAAGCTCCTGGGACAGTGCCTGGCTTGTAGTAGATTCTCACCAAAGCTGTCTGGGCTGGAAGGGACGGGTCTGGGTAGGACATCATAGTGGGTAGGACATCATAGTGGGTTATGTGGAGTGGGTTATGTGGTGGGTGGGACATCGTAGTGGGTTATGTGGTGGTGCCTAGGTCCCTGGCTGGCCTTAAGGGGCGCGTGACACACTGTGCCCACCACAAGGGGAGGCCATTTTAATACTTTCTTATCTCTGGAACCCATGGTTTGGTGTGAAAATCAGTGGGCCCAGAATGGGGAGCAGGGGTGGTGGATTTGGGGGCGTGGGCTCAGAGCAAATGAAACATGGGGAGCTTGTGAGTCACCGAACCATTTCCCACCATCATCTGATGGTGGTCTGAGTCACCATCATCCCCTGCTTGGATTACTTAACAGCTTCTTTTTTTTAAAAAAAATTTTATTGGCGTATAGTTGCTTTACAATACTGTGTTAGTTTCTACTGTACAGCAAAGTGAATTAACAATACATATACATATTTCCCCTCTTTTTTGGATTTCCTTCCCATTTAGGTCACCACAGAGCACTGAGTAGAGTTCCCTGTGCTATACAGTAAGTTCTCATTAGTTATCTATTTTATATATAGCATCAATAGTGTATATATGTCAATCCCAATTTCCCAATTCATCCCACTCCCTACTTTCCTCCCTTGGTATCCATATGTTTATTCTCTACATCTGTGTCTCTATTTCTGCATTGTAAGTAAGATCGTCTATATTACTCATCCATAAAAAGGAATGAAATTGGGTCATTTGTAGAGATGTGGATGGACCTAGAGACTGTCATACAGAGTGAAGTAAGTCAGAAAGAGAAAAACAAATATTGTATATTAACTCATATATGTGGAATCTGAAAAAATTGGTACTTAACAGCTTCTTAATTGGTCTTTCAGCTTCTATCCTTATCCTCTAAAGTCGGTTTTCAATAGAGCAAACCAGATTGATCTGCTTGAAACTGTAAATCAGATCTTAGTTCTCTTTTGCATAAAACCCTGTGACGCCTTCCCATATCACCCAGAGTAAAAGCCAAAGTTCCTACAAGGATTTACAAGGCCTTGTATGATCTGCCCCCTCCCCAGCCCTAGTCCTACCATGACCCCACTTCCTATGACTCATCCTCTTATTCACTCTGCTCTGGTTCACTGTCCCCCTTGCTATTCCTCAAATAGGCCAGATGTGCGACCTTCTGAGGGTCTTTGCTCTGGCTGCTTTCTCTGCCTGGAATGTTCTTCCCCCCAGATACCTACACAGATAACTCTGTCACTTCCCTGGAATCTTTACTCAAATGTCCTCTTCTCAGGAAGGCCTATATTGACAACCTTATTTAAAATTATAACCTACATACTCTCTCTTCTGCATCCCCTCCCCCTTTCATTCCTACCTTTCTCTACCTTTCCCTTATTTCCATAGCCCTTATCATTCTCTAATATACTATTTAGTTATTAGGTGTGCTGTTTGCAGTCCCCCCACTAGACTGTGAACTCCACAAGGGCAGGGATTAATGGATTGTTCACAAATGTACCCTGAGTGACTAGACCAGCACCTTGTCACACAGTAAATACTCAATTTTTTTGACTGAATGAATGAATGAAAAATAAGAATTAACTAAATAAGGGTAGTGGATAAAGGCCACAGAAGGAGAGAGTATTCAGAGGAACACGTGCATGTGTGTGGAGAAGGAAGCTTGGCATACTCAAGCATGAAAAACTTGTTAGGTACTGGAAATAGCAAGTGATATGGAAGGGGTAAGACTGGAAAAGTAGGTGAAGGCCCTGACCATGTGGATCTCATAGGTTGTGTTAAGAATTTTGGTTCAGGGACAATGAAAAGCCATTTAATTATTTTAAGTGGTGGTGATGGTGACACAATTAGACTTGTATTTTTCAAAAAAAAAATCAATAGGTGAAGGGGGACAACCAATCAAATTGCTCTTGCAGAAGACCAAGCAAGAGATGGTGGTGGCTTGGACTAGGAAGATGTTGATATAGAAGAAAGCAGTGGATGGATTCTAGAAATATTCAGACATGCCAGGATATAACACTGAACAAAGTTTGCAGGGGATAATGGAACAAAGCAGGAGACGGCCAGCCTGGCTCACAGGCTGGCTGGCTGGATGGTAGTGTCATTCATTGTGATGAGGAACACTGGGAAATGATCAGGTTTGGGAGGAGAGGTCCTGAGATCAACTGTGGACAGGGTAAATGTGAGATCTTTTTGTGAGTTGAATTGCGTTTCCTCAAATTTATATGTTGAGGTCCTAACCCTCAGGGACCTTATTTGGAAATAGGGTTTTTGCAAGCATAATTAGTTAAGATGAGGTCCTACTGGAGTAGCGTGGGTCTCCAATCCAATATGACTAACGTCTTTATAAAAAGGGGAAATTTGGGGACAGAGAAAGACATACACAGAAGGAAGATGATGTGAAAAGACGCAGGGAAAAGACCACTATCCATAAGCTAAGAAGAGAGGCCTGGAGTATAATAGATCCTTCCCTCACAGCCCTTGGGAGGAACCAATCCTTCCAGCACCTTGATCTTGGACTTCTAGTCTCCAGAATTGCGAGACAACCATTTATTGTTGTTCTGCCACCCAGTTTGTGGCACTTTGTTACAACACCTCTAGCAAACTAATACAGATCCCTTTTGGCCATTTGAGTAGAGAGATTGAATAAGGAAATAAACATACATATCTGCAGCTCAGAGGAGAGGTCAGGCCTGGAGACACACCTTTGAAGTCATCTGTATAGATAGTCATTGAACTAGCCTGCTATCCTGGGGGTGAATGGCAGGACTACTAAGACCTTCTGCAATGTCCACACCACCGTACCCATGGAAACTCACCTTCTGCAATGTCCACACCACCGTACCCATGGAAACTCACCTTCTGCAATGTCCACACCACAGTACCCATGGAAACTCACTTTTCCTTGCCATCTAAAATGATGAGAGTATAGTCCACCCAGTCCCCTCCTCCTGCCTACCACTTCCTCTCTCAGGTCTGCCATTTCTATTTTGCTCCTGTCTCCAAACTCCAGCCAGAGTTCTGCAGCATCAAACCTTCCTGTTTGGACTTTAGAGGACATATGTAGGGAGTAGATAATCATCAGTCCCTGGCTTAGTGGATGTGAAACCAGATGAAGATTCCCTGATCTTGAAGGAGGAAGAGCACATTTGGAATACTCTTCTACTGCTTGATACAGGGAGGATGACAAGAGGGTTGTTCCTTCTCAACTCTACTCCTCCCTGTGCCCCACAAAAGACCTTGTGTACTCCTTTTAGCCCTCCTTTATATCAATACTGGCAGCTGTTGTTGCAGTGCCAGATCTGATGGCATGAGGCTCCTGTCTACCAGCCTCGAGGAAGATGAGGGAAGAGGGGCTATTCTGAACTCTGAATGTGGGAAGAGGTGAAGGGAAGGAGGGAAGAAGCTCCCAGGTTGTTTTGTGCTTTTTGTTTTCAGCAGTAGGCTCTACTTTTCAATTCTGGGAAAAAAAGGAAAGATCCCACTTGGTACCTCACTCTTGATAAAACTGACCTGACAGAGAGGGACAGGGTGACATAGCCAAATGGACCTAAGTCATAAAGTACAGGAGAATGTTTCCCTCCCTCCCTTCCTCCCTCTCTCCCTTTCTTCCTTCCTTCCTTTCTTCCTTCCTTCCCTCCTACTTTTTTTTTTAAGAGGGTTGAGGCAGGATGGTCAGAGTGGCCATGGAAGGAGGGGAGGAAACCCTGATTTTGGGGTAGGTAGAGTATGAGATTATAAACACTGACTGTTCTGGAGATATAAGGAAGTCCATTCTACTTTCCTCCTGGGCACACAGCTAGATGACATTTCTGAGCTTTTCCTGGAATTAGATGTGGCCATGAAATGGAGTTCTGGACAACAGACTGTGGGAAGAAGTAATATATGCCTCTTCCAAGTCTGGTCACCCAAACCTCCCATCTAACCCTCTACCCTATATCTTTCCCCAACTGGCCAAGCCACAAGAAGGAAGGAACTGAAGTTCTTAAATGTCCACATGGAAGGTTCTCTACTAACTACAAATATATATATTGGAAATATTTCATGAGAAATAAGCTTCTATTAGCTAAAACTCTGAGATTTGGAGTAGCTAGCCTTATTCTAATGAATATACCTTGTTTGTGGTTTCTTCTTCTTCCTGCCCCATACCTTTGGTGTTCCCGAATTTTCTAACTCCAACCATGTTTTCACTGTATGTATTCCTGCTGGGTGATCCCATTCATTCTCCCACCTTTATGCCGATGAGGCCTAAGTCTACTTCTCTCCACTAGACAACTCCTCTGAGTTCCAGAGCCTGTATCCAGTAGCCTAACAGACAACTTTACCTGCTAATTGATTCCTCAGGCTCAAAGTTTCCAAAATTGACCACAGTATCTTTCCCCAAACTGATTTCCCTTCTTTAATCTTAGTCTCTGTAATAGTACCGCCATCCAAACAATTTCCCAGCCAGAAATCTAGAAGTCACTCTAGATTCTAGGCTTCTCCTCCACCTCCTGCATCCAGTTAGTCCAAAAGTCATATTAAATCAAATTCCTAGATATCTTGCATCTACCTCCTTCGATCCAGTGTCACTGTTCCAAGGCAATGATAATGAGGATGAATAAAAGGAAAGATTCAGGATGAGATATTTTTTCTTTCTAAAACATTATATGTTATGTTGTGTAGCAGAAGAAGGGGTTGGGCTCTGTGCACATCACTAGAAGAGAAAAATAAAGAAATTGGAAATCTCTGTCCTTTCACTCCTATGTTAGTACTTAACTAGACTCTGTCCTCCCTACCCCCTTCACCCTACACACACCGTCATTCTACCTCAACCCTGAGGAGGAAGTAGGCAGATTGGTGAATATCTAGGTGTAGACCTCAGTTGCAGGGAAAGTCAAAGGTAACCTAAGAGAAGGATCATGTAATGAATAGAATATTCTTGGGGTTTTTGTTTGTTTGTTTTTGTTTTGGATTAACCTATGGATATCTGAAGACATAAAGACCTTATGGAGCCTTGGGTTAATCCAGAAGATCTGGGTTCACTCCATACAGATATGAAAAGATCTTGCAGAGATGTGGGTTTAATGTGATGTCTTGGCCCCTGAAGTCCAAGCAGAGCTAGTGGGGTGGGATCACTGACTGGCGGGGTGTCCCTCCGGGAGTCCGTGGTGAGTTGAAACATACTGATGTCCCCAGACCCTGCCTTACACTGGCAGCTGCTGATAACCAGATTCCAGAGTAGAAGTCTAGTTCTCTGGTCTCTTTCTCATAATCTATAGTTCCTGAAAGAAAGAAAGAAATAGGAAAAAGCATTTGTTGAACTCCTTGAAAGCAGCTCTGAAAGAAAGAAATAGGAGAAAGCATTTGTTGAACTCCTTGAAAGCAGCTCTATTTGCAAACTAAAGAAGGCTGCCAGAGTCCTGCTTTGTTTGACGTCCCAGCCACACTTCAACCTGGTGAGACTGTTTGTCGCTCTCTCCAGGCAGTGAAGGAGCAGTTTTCTCCAGGGCACGATCAGTGTGTGAAGGATATTTCTCTGGGGGAGTTGAAATCTCTCTTTTTTCACTTACTTTCTCTTTGTGAGCATTCCCCTGGGATTAGAATTATTCAGCGAGGTGGTCAGAGGGCTCTGTCACTGGGCAGTGTCTGCAGGGCCAGACTGCAGCATCAGCCCTACTTGAGATTTGCCACATGACAATGAGGGGTGGCCTGTCTGCAGAAATAGTAAGGTTTGCTTCAGAGCCTTTTCTAGAATTTTCAGGGGCTATTTAACCTACTTTGTACCAACTGTCTATGGCTTTCTGGTCTGAAGAGCAATTCTATTCCATTTTAGCATTCTAAATCCCAAATAAAATCCAAGAAGTGCAGTTATGCAGAGACAAAACTGTTTCAGCTAGGAGGGGAATAAATATAAGTTTTTGCTCCTCCAAGTGGAGTCTCGATTAACATCTTTAATTATGGTTTACAACACGCTAGACTTTCTATTCCTTGTCTTAGACTTTCCTTCGTTGCAAAAGATGAATCGCACAAGTCATCTCTGTGTTCCTTTTAAAAACCATCTAGCCATCCCTTCCTCCCTCCAATTTCAAGTTCTTTCATGGGTAGAACTTTCAACAAGCCTGAAGGCTGACTGGAAAACTCTGCCATCTCGTTACTCTGTGCTTCAGTGGCTGTTAAATTGATAGTTTCAGAGTGGATATCAAACTATCCACTCTATCAGTGTTTTTTAAAACAGGGAAAAAGATAACAGTCTGTCTAAATCAACGTGACACCTCTCTGACAGGTGTGTCTTGATCGCTTTCTCCCAATGTATCCATTCCTTTTGACTCTCTCCACTTCTCAGTGGCTATCTAAGTCCAACAGGGCTTGTCATTTCATGAAAATTACTCCCCACTTTGCTTAGGTTGCTCTTAATTTTGTGTCCTTCTGTATTTACCTCAGGGCCAAGGATTCACCATGGGCTTTACTTCCAACCGACACAGGCTGGAATTTCACAAGGCAGACGGAATCTTGGTTTTTCTTCTCAGTAGAATTCTATTTGCGGCACACGCCTCTCCTTCTCTGCTGAATTCCCAGCCACAGTTCTCAGGGAGGGCAGCTGCCGCTCTGAGCCTCTTTGGATTTTTCTTTCATACTCTCTTCACATATCGAACTCTTTCTGTCTTGAAAGGTTCTCAGTCTCCACTGGCCGGGGGAAGGTGGAACATATCAGAAGTTGGCAGAGTTGCAGTGCTCTGTGCTTTGAACTTGTAAAATTCTTTTTAAAAGTCTAAATCTTTAAAAGAAAGAAAAGAAGCTTCTGGTACATTTAGACAATGCAGTAACAGGGATGACCCGAGTTTAAAGATAAGGGTTAATGCTGTGATGTCAGTTCTTGGGCATAACTTCCAGGGAACCTTTAGCTTCGTCCAAGCTCTCTGATTTTAAATGTCTTTCAAGGTAATCTTTTTGTGTCTGAAAAAATAAGAAAATACAAAGCACAGGATTTATGACTCTTCAGTAATTTATCCTAAAGCATACAAGCATAATATTTTGTTGTACTCCTAGAAGCCTCTCTTCACAGATAAAATTCAGCATCATGCACGCTACTATTACTACCGCCCCTGCACTCTGACAACCTCATTAGAAAAAGGAAGTGCAATGAAGATGTCCACTCTCTTCCCTCTCAATTACACTGTTTCTGTTAAGACGCACAAACGGTTAGCACAGGCAGATTCTTTGTCCGGCTATGATTTTAGGATCACCTCTTGACTGCTTGTGATTTAACTCAACAACCAGGGAATATAAATGTTGCCCTACCAATGATTCACAGAGTGCCTGGGCAGAAACCCTCTCTTCGGCTTAATGTCATCATCTGAAAAATAAGTATAAAAATAATGTCATGGGGTTTGGGATTAACAGATACCCACTACTATAAATAAAATAGATAGACAACAAGGACCTACTATATAGCACAGGGAACTACATTCAATACCATGTAGTAACCTATAATGGAAAAGGATCTGAAAAAGAATATATATGTGTATGTATATATATATATACACACACACACACACATTATATATATACATATATGTATAACTGAATATATAGCTGTAAATATATACATTATATATGTATATATACACATGATGTATAAACATATATGTATAACTGAATCACTTTGCTGTACACCTGAAACATTGTAAATCAACAATACTTCAATGAAAAAAATAATGTCATAGTAATCATGACAACAGAACTTTTTTAAAAGCACATTACATATGTGACCAGTTGGTTCTAAGATATGTATGAACTAGAGTTTCTTTTTTGCCCATCTGTCCTCCTGAAAACCTGTCCTTTGCTCCGTATGTGCTCATGGACCTCACTCCTCCATCACCACCCCCGTTCCCCCGATCCGTCTTCTCTGTCAATGTGTTTATCTCAGTTACGTACTGAGAGAAAATATCTGATTACGTCAGCTGACACTGGAGTTGGGTCTCTTAACCTGGGGTTTATGAACCCCTAAAATTACGTGCAAGATTCTGTATTTGGGGATCTACGTCCCTTATTCGGTAGAAAGGAGCCGCCACTTTCATTTGATTCTCAAAATATTCTAGGACCCCCAAGTGATTGAAATCACTGAAAAAATATTTTCATTAGGAGAATTTGCTAATTTAAATTCTCACGTGTTTAATGGTGGCATTTCAGGAAGTTTAAGGAAGACGGTTTGAGGCTTGTGTCGGGGGCATGCCTCCAGTCCCCCTAGTAGCTGTATCATAATTCCGTACATTCATAGTGCTTTAGAATCTTCAACTTGCTCCGTTTTAGAGCACTTTACTTTCTGAGCGATTTTGTTTGGCCCACGCCCTGTTAAATGTACACGTAGCTCTTGGGTGCTGAGTCTGTCCCTCATGGACTCAGCGGTGTGCACTGCGGGTCTGGGGACACTGCTCTTCTGCCACGAACTTCAGATAATTTAGGAAGTGGAGGCTTGGGGGAGTCGCAAGTCAATTTTTATTCCACTCGTTTGTTAATTTGGGAAACAGGAATTTTGCCTAAATGACCCAAATGGCTAAAAAAAAAAAATCAATATTTATCCTTTGAATAAGGAAAAGAAAAACAAAAATTTGCTATGTTTATATTTTGTAGGTTTTAGCGTCAGCAAGTCAGTACAAATTACTGAGAATCAACACTCTAAAACTTAGCCCTTAGTTTGATGTAAGGAATGGATATGAATTAAGGTCCAGAGGCTGGGGCAATTGATGCAGCTGTACCAACATAGGCTTCAGGAGATTTTATAATGATGTGCTATTCAAACTAGCTTCTTTCATGGCAACTCCTAAGACAGAATGCTTTGCCTGAAAAAAATGTAGTTTTTAAAAAGCGTATCTTGATCCCATTTGTAGAAGAATTCTCTCTGGGATCTTCATGAAGTCCCTTGGAAGGAATCACCATTGTCTGAAGAAAAGAAAGTAGTCAGGTGTGACTTTTAATAGAGAAGGGCTGCCTGCTAATACTCAATTCCTCTTTATCTGTCTCAAATCTGCGAGGGTAGCTGGTTGAGGAGTTTGTCCTCGGACAGATTAATCTGAAGCCAAAGAATTGGGGGAGGATTGAATTTTGAGTCAAAGATCTGAAATAGTTTTTCCTTGAGTTAATTAGAACACTTATTCTAGGAAAAGTAAACTGTATCAAGAACATTCCTCCTCAGTCATCAGCTTATAGCTCATGTCTGGTGACATGAGTGCTCTTCCAAATAATGACTGCTTGTCAGAGAGACAGCTTTCCTTACCTGGCTTTTGCACAGACTCGGAGTTTAGAGACAGGTCTCACAAAAGCTTTTGCTGTGTGATTTATTTAAAAGAAAGAAAAAAAAAAAACTTGTCTCTTCATAACTGACCGAGAAAAGGGAATTCAGAAGAGATGGAGAGTTCTGTCATATGCTTTACAGACATTCCAGACAAGCCTGGAACCACAGCCCATTTAAATAACCACTCTATGGATCCATCAAACCGAGTGGAGACATGCCTCAGCAACCTCTCTCCGTCTCAAAACCCAGCTCTTGGGGCAAAGAAGGGTCTGCAGTCAGTTCATACCTGGGAACTCATCTGAAATGAGGAGGCTGGAAAGGGAATTGAACAGAACAGGCTGCGACAGAGTTGAATTTTATCTCTGCTGTTACACAGAAGCATATGGTTTCCGCCCACAGGAAAAATCTGCTTCTCTTCTGGCTGCCACACTAATGCATGCATGAAGGGGAGAGACTTTGCTATCAAATGCATCGCCAGAGTTTGCATCTGTGATTAAGGCTTTCTGCTTGCCCCGCATCCACTCCCCCAGGAGGTTTAAAGGAACTGCCAAAAGTTGTGCCTGTTTTGCTCAGATAGTGGGCAGTTGGGTGCTTGTTGTTTAACAGTTTATAACATATCTATAGGTTGGGTCAGTGTCCTAACTTCATTCATCCTTTAATTCTGCTTTTGTACTAACAAAATAATTACAGGACAGACTTAGAACTTGGAGTTTAATAGAGAAGTCTTTTATGGTAATTACTGGTGGCAACGAATCTGGTTTTATTGACCACAGATAAGGAAATCCTTGGCTTCCTCTGTTATTTACCACGAGGTAGTGATCATAGTGCTAGGGGCTAGATGGAAATTCTGCTTTCTCCATTTTACAGATGGGGAACATGGAGGCTGTGTTACGGGACATAAAATGTCTCAGTAGTTTTGGTTGAGGGTGGGTGTTAGCGTGCCCATGGAAGAAAATATGATGGAGGCTTTCAGGTAATGGAAGGAAAACTCTTTTAGTTGAACTCGGAGCAGAATTTGCTCTCTTCCTTGAAACAGCCAGAAAGGCTCATTTCAGCCGCCATCCTAGTACACAGGCGCAAGGGAGGGTTGGCATTTGCAGCAGGCACATTTCATATTGAACTTTTAGGGCAAGAGTTATGTGCTCTGACTTCCTAGCATTTGCACGAATCCTTTCATTAGCATAGCACAAATAGCTAACATTTTAGAAATGCAGTTGATTTAAACTTTTATCTCCATGTTGGATCTTGGAACAATTGTCCAGAGAGAAACCAACAGTTTTCTGCTATCATCAGCACCAGTGCAAGGAAGGGACGTGTCACCTGGATGACATGGGATGCCTATCAGTTCTGAGGCAATGATGCAGCACGGGACATAGAAGGGACTGCAGGCAGCTCTCATTTGAGAACTGGAAGCCTGCTGGAAAGGGACGTGAACGCTTCCCCTCCTATAAGTCTTTTCTTGACTAGGGAATTCACCAATGGCCCCCTGAGGAAGGCATGCAGATGGTCCCAGAATTACCATATAGATTTGCAAGATACTTCTGTTTGTTTGTTTGTTTGTTTTTTTAACATCTTTATGGGAGTATAATTGCTTTACAATGGTGTGTTAGTTTCTGCTTTTCTGGTGTGTTTTTGTACAGGTTAATTCTTTGGTAAACTCTATAGGGTTCATTTCAGAGTTTTCTCAGTTAATTTTCTTGGCTGCCTTTATAAGTTGCCAAGTTAGCAATTTGGTTGTGAAGGAGAAGGGTCTGTACCAGTTGGGTCCCACACTGACATTCAAGTTAAAAATTTGTAGAGTGGACCAGGTAAGTCTCATTCCATACGGATGGGAGGCAGAACAAAGCCTGAAATTATGATCATGTGGTGTCAAGTGAAGTGGTGTCAAGTGAAGAACAGGCACTTACTCTGTTGCTGGAATTTTTCAGAGAGTCAAATTCTAAATACGTGTTCTTTCTGCCACTGTCAGCAGCAGCCTTCTAATAGTCCTGCCTGTCTCAGCCTTGCCCCACTGTGGCCTAAGGGATCGTGCTAATTTCTTTGCGTGGCACGAAAGGCTCTTGGTGGTCTGGCTCCTCTGTCGCTTCCAGCCACATCTCCCTCAGGTCTCTAACCATGGCACTCTCTGGCCCATCAATCCTGAAGCACTCGGAGTTTTCCCAGCATGCCCTGCTGTGCCTTGTCCCTTTGCAGATGCTCGTCTCTCTGCCTGGAATCCTTCCCCCTTTCCCACTGGCCACCTGGCAGGTGCCTACTTGATCTTAAAGCGGCAGCTCAGGCATTTGTCTCTCTGTGGACCTTCTAGACACATGCGCTTGCTCAAAATATGAATGAACAAGAAAATGAGTGAATTAGTGAACAAGAGTGAATGGGTGGGCTGGCTGTTGCTGCTCCTCTTTCCTAAGGAAGGTCCCGCAGAAGTCCCAAAGATGGTGCTGCCCAGAGAAATGTTATGATACACTTGTGATTTTTGAGTCAATGCTTTAAGGGTTGGAGGAAACGTGGCACTTACTGGCCCAACTTGACAAACTGCATTTCCCATTCTGCTTCAGAATGACTTTAAGACTGATTTCTTCATCCTCTCTAATATCACCATCAGCATCTGACATCTAACCTTTACAAAATCAAAAATGATGAAAGCTAAATAATTCAGCGTGGAGAGCTCCCTGGGAGACAAATAGACTGTGTGCAGTAGAAGTGTGGTTGTGTGAATGTCATCTCTCTCAGTTGTTAAGTATTTGTGTTCCTGAATAGGCTCTAACATCTCTGAAGACCAGGCCTTCAGAGGTAAAGTCAGAGATACTGTTTTTTATTTCCTACATGAAGAATATATCCCCTAGTCGTTTCTTTTTTCTTCTTTGAAAGATGTTCAGTTAGTGGAACTTTAGCCTGTTAACTGCAGAGGTGCATGTGTCACAGAGCAGTGAAGCACCAGATATACCGCGGAAATACGGCGGAGGGAGGGAGAGGGTGAGTCCAGCTGTGATGAGGAAAGGTGTTTTAGGACCTGGGGTGTGCAGTGCACAGCTGAGGCTGAATCTTTGTCCTCTTCCTCTCATCCTTCACTTCAGTGTGATGCCCCCAAGATGGGTTGCCATGTTTTTTTACAGGGATCTTACACAAGGTCAAATTGTGATCTCCCTTCCTCACATGGCATTTTGCACATTTGGGATTATCTGTGGAAAGTTAAGTCCTCAATCGATGTTCTTCCTTAACACAGCAGGCTCCCTGGGTGGGAGTGGGGGCAAGGTGTAGTCTCCAGAATTTAGAATATTTGCTACGAATGAATTTTAACACAGCCCAAATAAATCACACGTGAGGGGTGTGGATAACCACCGTCTCTCTTCATGGTATCCCGGAATAGGTGCACCATCCCACCCCATTAGGCATTTGGGCTCCATGCCCTTCTCTTAGGGCTATGGGATGTTAAGAGCTGGTAGTACTTTGCTCAGAGCGAGTGAGACAGGGAATGAGCCATGTCCAGGGCACATGGAGGCATCACTCCTGTTGGGCAGTGCCAAACCAGGAGCTGCTGCTCACGAGGGGCCATCCTTCGCCCTTCATGCAGGAAGGACCCTGCACAGTCACTACTCTCTGGGCCTCTGTGAAGGGTGGTGCGCTCCTTCCAATGAAGAGTGAGCATCTGTGGATGACTATTCTGCTCCCACTTGGCTCTTGGGCACTGGAAGCCTTTTGCTAAGATGTGGCTTGTCCTTGTCTGCATAGCTCCTCAGATCTTGCCCCTTCCCCAAGAGCCCCAAACCTTTTTTTTTTTCTTTTCCTCCTGGTCTCCAACACAGTTGAAATATTCTTCTAGTTTTGGCACCTAATATAGTCTCTTAACTGGGTTTAGGCTTCTGGAAACCAAATCATATTTTTGAATATATCCCTCCCCTGAGGCAAGGGACACAGAATTAAGAAGCTGTTTTAATAGGCAAGTTGGTGGGGGAGAAAATATTTTATTAATATTTCACAATATTATCCCACCTTATAAAATCATGAATTTAATTCAGATATAAATGTACATCAGAATATATAAGTATCTATGTATAATATCATAGAGTCCTGGTTAAATAGTTTGGGCTTAAATTTTGTTTTAGATGATTGGCAACTGTGTCTTTAATTCATTGAGAGGCAACTATGTGTCTCCTTAAACAGAAGAAAAGAATCTGATTTTTATTCTTTATATTGGTTCTCCCATGTTTCAGTTTTACTTGATGGGTAGGCACTGCAAGGGCTGAGATGTGCTCATGGTCTCCAACATACATTCTGTATGCAGAAAATTTCTCATACAATTTCTGAGGCAATTTTAATTGGTAGACCCAAACAGACCTAGCTTTGAAGAAGCAGGGCATTTGAATCCCAGAGATTTATCTGTCTGAGAAACCCTAGCATCCTTTAGTCACTGTGAAGATGTGTGTTGAGTAAGAAAGAGAGATTTTCTGTGTGATGAGATTTTCTGTGTATTTCTGCAGAGGGAAAATATATAGTTCCTTAGAAGAGAAAAATCCATGAATACATTTAACAAATATACATTCCCCACCTGTGAAATAAATCATGCTATTTAGTAAACTACCACCAAATATGTCTCAACATGTTAAAATATGAACACTAATGACTATTCATAAAAATAGAAAGGAAAATATTTTGAGCAAAAGATCTATAAAGAAAAGATTTCACTTAACTTTAATAAATGGGACTTGGAAGATGAGTTATGCTCATATGCACTTTCTTGCATTTATAAAATAATAGGCTTATGAATCTTCTTTTGCCTGACAGGGTCAAGTAGCGCACAGATTTCCTTTCCTCTTTATTTCAACTATTTAGACACAGCAATCGAGGTTCACTTGAAATGACCTGGTTGCTGTGATGGAGAGTTATATCTCATGCCTGCTGGAAACATGAGAACCATAATACCCTTAACAACTGCATTCTAGAATTTGTCCCAAATGAGTTCTCAAGATAGTCTCCCTTAGGAGACTTAAATATACTATAGTTTTGAGGTCGTTTTTTTTTTTCATGAAGCCAAACAGTTGATTTTGAACTATACCATTTACACTCTGGTTGATTTTTAAAAAGTGTTCATCTTTAGTAACGTAATAAAACCCTAGCCACAAAAAATCGCTGTTTAAAACAAACACATAAAAATTCCTTTGTTTTAATCTATAAATCGAAAAAGAAAAATATTTCTCCTTAGAAAAGATTATCTTGGGAGTTATTAAAACTAGAATGATAATGTAATACAAGAATTGTAATGACTCAAGGAGAGTCAAAACGTTTGCCTTTACAGCATATTGAGAAATCCAAACACATATTAATTGCTGCATACAATTGCCAAGTAAAGGAGCGGAAGATTTTTTTATTATTATTTTTGATGAAGCCCCTTTTAATGATTTTTTTTGAATTTTATTTTATTTTTTTATACAGCAGGTTCTTATTAGTTGTTTATTTTATACATATTAGTGTATATATGTCAATCCCAATCTCCCAGTTCATCCCACCACCACCCTTTTAATTATTAAGATTCACTTTTTCCTAGCCATATATCCTCCCGTACCCGGAAAGTAGTATAGCATCAAACTCAATTCTGCTGATCCTGCAGGGAATGTGGAATGTTGCAATACTATAGTATTGATTTTTTTTTAAGATCCCATGCATAACTGTGTAGTGTTTTTTTTTTTTAATATGGAAAAGATGCAAGTATTTAGTTCTCCTTCAGCATGAAAACACCCTTCCCCCTGTCCCGCAGTGGCCTTTGCTGCCTTGTTTAGATCAAATCCATTCCTGTCACTTTGAAATATTTTGTTGAGCTCATCAGTTTATTTTCTTCTGGACTAGTTGGGAGACTGCTCTGTTCCTTGCCAGCTTCAGGCCTTTCCAGAGCCATCTTTGTTTGCATCTCTGTGAAAAACAGGATTAGTCTTCTCAATTTTCCTGTAAAAAAAAGTGTCATGAATATATAACACACACACCTTGGGCTCTGCACTATATTTTATCATTCCCTGAATGCTCTCTTTGAGCCCAGCCATTTCATAGGTGTGTTCTTAGCCTCTAACTCATTGTCCCTGAATTCTGCTTGAGTTCTCAGTGTGAGTCACTTAGGGAAGCTGCGGCAGACCGTACCTATCTCATGGCTCTTGCTCTGATTTAGTAAGTAAGATGCATATGGATTTCTGTGCTAGAAAGGCTTAGACCTTGAGGCGGTATTTCTCTTCACAATGTGATGGGGTTTTTCTGTTCCTAACAATTTTAGTAGGGGGTAGAAAAAAAAGTAAAATAACTATGAAATGAGAGTTATATTTTGAGCCAATAGGGGCTTTAAAAATCAAAAAGCATCTGATGCCATTTTAAAATTGAGGAACCAAATGTATTTATATGATACAGGTCATTCAGTAAATATGATATTCTTAGTTCTAAGCATCTTGCTATTAGTCTGATCCACAACCGTATAGAACATTAAACCTTAGATAAAATACATACTCAAATATACTGGCTCCGAGGACTATTTCTTTCCCAATCTCAGAATATTCCAAGACTGTTTTCTCTCAGAAGTTGTTGGGCCTTTTCAAGTTCTCTTTTTCTTCTTTCCAGTCCCACTTAAGTGCATAAAATCTGTATAATTAATCATCCAATACCATTTCCATTACTGTAAGATGAACATGATAAATGATGATAATCACCAATGGTTTTATAAAAATTCACGGCTTTGGGTGGATTTAACAAGTTTG
This sequence comes from Balaenoptera musculus, assembly GCF_009873245.2. Lineage (NCBI taxonomy): Eukaryota > Metazoa > Chordata > Mammalia > Artiodactyla > Balaenopteridae > Balaenoptera > Balaenoptera musculus. Next base: position 67,315,785 of record NC_045796.1, on the reverse strand, counting down.
AAAATGGATCTGCCTACCCAGACTTGCTTCATCTGTTTAATTCCTTGGGAGAGAGTGACTAGGAATGGTGTTTTTTTTTTTTTTTTTTTTTTTTTTCCAGCAGGCTGATAAATCTGGGCACCTGCTTACAAGTGTCAAGTCATGGGTCCTAGGTACCATACGATTTGTGTTAAAGTTCATTACACTAAAAAGTTAAGAACCGCTACAAGTAGGGATTGAATTCTTCAATAATACCTATTTAAAGTAAATTAATTATAGAATTGTTTTAAAATAGATTATTTGTTGCCTCGGGCTTTAATTAAATGACGTGAACAGCAGTGAAGTAAAACGTGAGCAGTGTTAGGTGACCTTGTATGAAGGCAGAAATGGCCTCTATCACAGCTGGAGCATCTGGCCTGGCAAATCACGTTTCATGGTGGTCATACCGCCATAAGTGAGCAATACTCTTTAAAAAGACCCATGAATTTTAATAATACTTCTTAAGGATACTTTTTTTTTTTTTTAAGGATACTTTTAACTTAAGACGTGTCAGAACTTCCAATCAACCGTTTAAAATGAAGTAGAAAACTAAAGGTTGAAAGTTCATATGTGCCACAGGCTTCTCATAGTGAGGGGATACTTTTTAGTTTTATGAATTGCAAATGCAGTTGCTGCTTTCTTCCGTCTCAGTTTTCTTCCTCACTGTTCACCTTACCCAGAACTTTTCACTGCTTTGAAGGGTTTCATGTTTTAATGCCTTGTCTGTAATTTATTATAGATTCTGGAAAGTGATCATCTGTGTGAATATTATGGGAGGCTTATTCTTGGAGACACACAGAGCTTTAGGCCTGGGTTTTGAAAGATCGTGCTATTGCCTCCAGCAACTGCCAATGAATCTGCCATCATGAGAATGAACTGGCCTGCATTATGAAATGAAGCTACTTGATTGTAAGCTTTTTCAGGGCGAGGATCGCTTCTTGTTTGAAGGAGATGTTCTATATTATACGTTAACCTTGTTGTGACACCGTAGCGGTGGTGCAGAATGAATGAGTTGGTTCTTGCCTCCAGCATTTCTTTTTGCTGTTTTCTCTCTTAACGTGGGTCATTAATGAGCCCATGACTGACATAAAAGTTTTTGAAGCCAAGTATTTGACTTTTTTTCTATACTGGCTAATTAAAAGTATTTAAACATCTCTGAGAAGTAGGATCCCATTGATTTAAGCTTTCCATTATTAGAAGAGAGCCTAATTTTTATAGTGGTGTACACTTGAACCTCTAGGATAGAGAGAGAAGTGAGTGGAAACACATGCTGGGTTTGAGATAGAGTAGTCTGGTTCCTCAACGTGGTCAAATATTATGGTCTGATTTCCTTAGACTTTTCAGATGATTATAGAGACTCATGGGCTTGAAGAATTTCAAGTTACTTCCAAGGGCACCCAAATGTACCCAAGTCATCCAGTATCTTAGGGTCCAAATGTTTTATAAATGTCCAATTAAAATAATTGGAGTCCCTGTTCCACATACAGCTGTAGGGGGTATAACACTATTTTAAAAATCTGAGGACTTCAGGTAAGGCAGGCCAGGGAGACGGGGTGGGAAATGTCAGTTATGCTCCTGTGGTGGCCGCTTTTCTTCTCATACTCCGTCTCCAACCTCAAATCATGACCCGTCTTCATCTTATATTTTCTGTTGCACCCAGTTCCACTTAAGGGTGATCTCAATCTTTTCTCATTCCTCAAGGCAGTATAATACAAGGCTGATGTTTGAAGAGACTTCGAATGAAGGCTTGTTAAACTGAAAATATTGCTTATCTCTAATAACCAATACTACTCAATCGATTGGAAGGAACATGCGCTCTGAAACATACACATCAGGGTGTGAATCCTGGCTCTACCTCTTCCTGGATGTGAGACCCTTCTTTCAAGTCTCAGTTTACTTTTCTCTAAAATGGTACTACAGATATATATAACAACATATGTTATATATGTTATATATTTATAACAACTGTAAAGTTGTTAGGTAAATTCCGTGGCATATAGGAGCCATTTGATAAATGTTTCCTGACACCTTTTCAAAGTTTAGACTTCAGACTCCTTTCTTTCACCCAGGCAGACGTTTTGTCTTTGTTCTTGGGGTGTGCATGCCTCTGTGTGCCCATGCTTGTGTGTTTTTTGTGTAGCTGGGGAAAGGGTGGGAGAGTGCAGAAAACAGTTGGGCTCATTTTAAAAGATTTAGTTCAAAAACTCTTGATATCCATATTAAGTACTTGGTTACATATTATCTAGTGACTCTTCTATTTTTTATGTATTAGCTTCTCTTGTCCAGTGGATTCCCTGAGGGCAACTCTGGTCAAAGCCTCCTAATGAAGCTATAGATTTTAGCATATCTTTTTCACTTGGCCGGAAGCTGCTCTTTGGGACATTGATAAACATTAAAGAATTTCACTTACCTGGGCAGGTTATGAAGCCTATTACACAGCCCTCTTCTGAGAATATCAACTCCAAAGGTTCTCTTCTGCATAGGGGCTATGGCTCAGATCTTATCATTTTAGCAGTCTCAGTCTTGCTATGCTAGTCGCAGCTGATTGCACCCGAGGTCTGGGCACTGTTGAAGGCGGCCGTGTAGAAGGTGGCCATCTCGGATGCCTGCCTCTGAATGGGTTTCACATGAACTCCTCCCTAAGAGATATTCCATTATAGGATGATGGGAATCTATGCATTTCCAAACCTCTCTAAGCCTCAGACTCCTTGTCTCCTAAATATGCATAATATCTTTCTCAAGGCATGTTGTAAGAGTTAAGTGAATAAGTTAGTGTAGGAAAAGACCAATCATAGTACTGGCTCATGGTATATATTTGATAATATTAAAGAGGTAGATGAAATTATTGGTCCCAAATGTCTTTACCCGTCTTTTCATCCACACCCTGTTTTGACCCCAACCTGGAGTTAGTGCAAAGCCCACTCCTTAAATTTAGGCTTGGCGCATGATTCAGTCTGGCCAATGGCATATGGGTGAAATTGACTATGGTTAGTTCTGACCTTTGGCATTGGAAGTTTTGTGTGTTTCTGCCTTCCCTCTTGACCACCACCATGGAAAGAATATGTGCCAGCTAGCCCCCTTTTCCAAGGAGGAAGAGAGGCACAAAGAGCCAAGTCGCCCAGACCCATAATGGGAAGTGGGACCACCTCAGATCTTGCAGCCTGAAGCAGAGCCACCCAGAGAACCCAGCCCAGATCAGCTCAACTTGAGCCAATGCCCAGATGGATGAGTGCTAGTAAGTGATCACTGTTTAAAGGCCCTGAAGTTTTTGTGGTTTGTTATGCAGCAATAGCTAACCAGTGGAATTAGCTATTATTGTTATTATTTATTTTGGAAAACAGGAGTGCTATTAGGTGGACAAAGAGCAAACAGACTCCTTGAGCCAGGTGATTGCTGTGACTCCTGCTGTGCTTCCATCCCCAGGTCCCTTGCAGTCAGAAGCCCTGGGACCCCTAATGTTCTTGCAGCAGACGAGACAGTTCCCCAGGCCGCCTCCCTCTTTCCAGTGTTCCTGCAATCACCTCTCATCACTGTGGCGTCCTTTTCTTGTGAATCCAAGAATCTTGACTCATACACTCATGATAAACAGCAAAGGGAAGATAAAATACTTACAGGATAATTTGCATCCCCTTTCTTTTTTAGTATTTCTTCTATATTACCATCCTGCTGTAGCAGATGCTTTTGTCCTAAGAGTCGAAGCATTTCATTCTTGAACATTTGCAGCACATAGTTGGGTTTCTTTGTGCTCCTGCTTCTCTAACTACAGTGGCCTAATAATACTTGCCACCACCCAACTTCCTCTCAGGGAGTTGGAGCGGATTAATGAGACAGTGTTTGCAAAGCACTCTGAGTCTCTCAGAGGAAAAGGCACAGTAGTCATATAAATGTGGATATCTGGAGTCGGCACTCATTTGTCTCTGTGTATCTATTTCAGATAGTTTGGTATCTTTGAGGCAATAATTTGGAAGGCACAACCTCATGCCCTTCTCTTAGTAAAGGACAGTGTTTTGCTTGGAGCCGAGATATTTTTTCCACCCTTTTGGCCTTGCCAAGCTTTTTAACGATCACTTCCATGCTGCCTGTCTCTAATCTGCTGAGAGATGCTGTCGGTACAAACTGTACTGTGAGACTGTGAGAAAATTACACCACAGCCCACATGGAAGCCCTGCTTTTGGTTCCAGGATGTCTGTTGGGACTGCTGTTAAGAATATGTGTCTAGAGAAGGAGCTCATTCTAATTCTTGGTGCACAGGTGAGTTAATAAGTGTGTGCATTGAGACCAAGAGCTGATGGATCAAAGATGTGGCTCTCCATCACCTCAGGGGTGTTCTTAATAGTGGTGCCAGTTTTTTTCCCCTTTCATTTTCGTCAAAAATGTATCACGGGCTGTCACTGCTTCTCAAAGAAAGCATTTATTAATATGTATAAGGCAAGGCTGCTCCTTTCTAAGAATTAACTTTACTCACAATCATTACATCCAACTGTAATGCATATGGAGAAAAAAAGAAACACACACACACACACATGTGCACACGCACGCAAGCATGAAGCCTAAAAATAAAACAACACCATAGCTCTGAACTTTCCCGAGGCAGAAAATGTCACATATTAATGCAAAATAAAGTGCAGTCCCTTGCTTCTTATTTTCCTCTCTGAGGTTTTAGCATTTGCTAGATAATGATATATATATATATATATTTATATATGATAAATATATATATTATATATATATAATTATATATATATTTATATTTATATATATAAATATATATATATATTTTGTTGTTGTTGTTTCTGAGTCTAAACGTGCTCTACTTTATATGATATTTTGAGTACGTATCAGTAGCTAAATAATGGTATGTGAACGTTGTTAGAGCCCCATTTCCATTTATTTTAAATGAATGACTCCTATTTGTCTTAGACTATGACCTGTATTTTATTCATACTTGTTTTAACAGCTGGATGGTCAGTGATTCAAAACATAGACTTTTCAGGCAGCTGTATGAACCTACTATTTTTCATGAATATTATGTTTTAGTTTCTCTTTTGTTGAAACTGTTCATCACAGGAATATTTATTCCTTTATTTATTGGGAATTTACCAAATGTGGGTGCCTTTTGAGGAGTCACAAGAAGGTTGAAGGTCTGGTCTTCATTCTGAGTCATAATTATAGCAAGCAGTCCTTAAGTGCTTGCTCTGTCGGTGGTTCTTTATATTCATTATCTTGATTAATTCTCATAACAACACTTGGGGTTAAGTATTCATTATTATTATCCATATTTTATGGATGAAGAAATGGAGACAAAGAAGGGCAAAGCCACTTGTTGAAGGGTCTCTCTTAACCTAAGGCCTGGGTTGACCATCTGCTTGGAAGGAAGGCTCAAAGTTCTTTTCCTTGGGGCTTGTATTGGTTTTTTAGGGTTGCCATAACAAAGCCACCGAGGCCAAGTGCCTTAAGCAACAGAAATTTATTTTCTCACCGTTCTAGAGACTAGAAGTCTGAGAACAAAGTGTCAGCAGGATTGATTTCTCCTGAGGCCTCTTTCCTTGGCTTGTAGATGGCTGTCTTTTCCCTCTTTCTTTGCATTGTCTTTCCTCTGTGTGTGCCTGTGTTTTGAATCTCCTCTTTCATAAGGACACCAGTCAGATTGGATTAGGGCCCACCCCAATGAACTCATTTGACTTTAATCACCTCTTTAAAGACCCTATCTCCAAATGCAGTCACATTCTATAGTACTGGGGTTTAGGATTTTAACATGTGAATTTGGAGGGTGGGGCACACTTAGCCAATAATAGGACTCATCAAAGCTGAGTTTTTACAGATTCTTCTCTGCTCTCTTCTCTTACTTCAGGGGCAAGAGACTCTGCTAGACCTAGAAGGGTAAGGAGAACTCTCTATCCTTCTGTGGAGCTCGAACTTTGAAAATCCAGAGGGCAGGCAGAGACTTGGAATCTACTTGCTTTCCACACTGACATATCCTTCCAGCAAGACCTAGTGGCATGTGTGAGGGAAAGGGTAAGGCCAGAGGACTGTAGAGTGGCTGCACTCCTCTGCTGTGCAATCAGAGAGCACAGAATGGCCTTGCTCCCCAAGGGACGAAAGGGAGAAAGTTGTGAATGTGATGAGGCACTGAGTTCTTCAGAAGAAGAACTACTAGACGAATAAGCAAGATCAGTATACCAGTTAATATTCAAAAGTGCCTTACTCTGGACTAACCCTGCTCCCTTTGGGCTTTATCCTGTGCCACGTCACTTCTGCCTCATGTACTGTTGCATGGTCAATTGTCACTTCCAAGTCTACCTGCAGAAAAGGCCCATCCCAAATGGCATTTATAATATTGACACAGAGGAGGTGGCTCTAGCCTCCAGCTTTTATCCTTTTTTATTATTATTTTTATTTGAGGCTAAAATAACATAAAGCAAAATAATGTAAAAACTAGAACCATAAGGAGTCGGATATTCAACTTATTCCCTTGCTCTCATTGCCCGTAGGGAGTATTACGTGTTGGGGATGTCTCTGATGGGTTGATAATGTACTAGCAGAGAGAGAGGCTGGGCAGAGTCATCGGTGGTCTAGGTTCTGATGTCATCTCTGTCACTAGGAAGCTGGATGACCTTGGGCAACTCACTTATGTTTTCCATGCCTCATTTTTCATACCTGAGAAATGGGACTTGTAATCCATGCCACACAGGTATGAGACCTGCCTTTGAGTGTTGTGCTGGGGATTAAATGGGATAACAAATAGGAAGACATTTCTAAACTTTGACAGAGTGCAATTCAAATGAAAGGACTCTTAGAAAATTTTGCATTAGGACCACAAAAGTTTTGTCTCTTTCCTATTCTAGCTTCACAAAAATTGTTTCCCATGACTGGGGATCACTCAGGATTAAGGTGAGAGCGTAGAAGTGAAGTTAGCATACAGCCAGGTGAGTCCTTGGGATCAAGATGAAGATAAGCATCCGTGCTGTCAGACAGCCAGGGTTTCCTGTGGCCAGTTATCTGTGTGGCATGCAAAGAGCTTTGCTCTAGGCAATCACATCCCTCTCTGCATATCTCAGAACATTTGACCCAGGTCCAGACTAAACATTTGAGCAATACATTTCTATCATTTCTATCTGGGCATGCAAATTGAGATCCTTCCCCCATTCGTTGGTTTTCTCTGGAGGACAAATTCACATCTTAATTTCTTTCTGTTCCTATTCAAGGCATCTGGGGCAGGGGGTAGGTTACAGGCCGTGGTCATCTTTCCAGTCTCTCCTCCTCCTCCTCCCTAGTTAGTGGGCAGATCTTTTTCTGCCCTTTATCTTGCTTTTGTGAGTGTGTGGCAGCAGCCAGGGGGCCTGTTCTTCCCGAGGAGGTGAATCTAACACTGCCAATTTCATCAATTTACTCCACGGTCATTCAGGAGAAGCCTTGGCAGGCTCCTTGGCAAGGAAGCCTTCCCTGACACTGAGCGCATTTCAGAAACGAATCTCTGTTTGGTGGTGCCAAGTACCCAGCTGTTTGAGGAGACCCCTCTGTTGTCTTCCTTTCTGCCCTAACCAGGGAGCTGTTACTCTGGCCCTGGGCCTCTCCAGAGATGCAGTTCAGAGTCGAGCAGACTGAGGATGCTCTTCCTTTCTGGAGCAGCCACGAGAGCCTGGGCTGTGCCCTGTGAGGATTTTGCCTTGTTGCGTCAGTGCCTGGGATGCCCCGAGAGCCCCAGAACCCAGGGCAGCCTATGCTCTGCTCTAGCTCTCCCCTGGCTTTTCCAGAGCAGACACCTCACTGACCAAGGGTGGGCCAACCCCTGACCTTCCAGGAGCTCTTCTGTTTGCGGCCCACACCAGGTTTTAAAAGTGTCCAAACTGAAGCCAAAACTTCACCACTGTGTCTGGTCTCCTTTTCAGACACCTAAAGTAGTATATTCAGGATTTCTGAGGGTTAAGGGGTGATGTGACTATTGCTCTATCCTGTTGGTCAAATGTCTATTGATGTGGTGAAATGAGCAGCTCTCTAGGTAATCCAGCCAGTTCAGTGATTGGATTGCCTTCATGACCCCTGATTTCCTGTGGCTTGCCTGTGTCCCACTCCCCAAAACACATTTCAAGGCTTGGGGTGAAACATGAGAAACACAGTCATCTAATATTTTCTCAACTTCAAAAATAATGATGTCGAATGATTACTTGGGATAGAGTTTCTCAGTGCCTAAAGAGCCATAAATTTGTCCATTTGTGGAACTGAGGCCACCAGAGAATACGTCTGGTAGTTTGTAAATTCAACCTTCCTATGATGATCAGAAGTTCATTTATGACTTTTCCCTTTGGGCACACCACAGTAGAGAAACGATTACTCAACGGGAGAGATATTTAATATTCTTCACTCTCGACTGTCAATGGCATCGCATTGTCTGTGGCTTCCTGTTCCAGAACTTCTTCATTTAGTTGAAAGGGAAACCTACCCACCTACTACTGAGCACCTGGTGGGAGAGCTCCCCATGCCTGGGCCCTTGTCCCCGAATCAGTTGGAGAGAAATATTTCCTCTGATGGAAAAGGCTTTGAAATCGATGGTGAAGGGACCTGAAGAGTAAGATTTTTCTTTTCATGCTTTTTGGAAACTTTTTTTTTTTTTGGTGTTTATTTCAAAGACTTAAGTGTACTTTGGGGGGCCCCTAATCATCATAAGCCCTGGGAATTTACTTCTCTGCAGCTGCTCCCCCTCCCCAAGCAGCCCTGCGTGGAGCAAAATAATTGTCTGTTTGTGCAAGCAGCCTCCTGCGCAGGTGGAGCCTGATTAGCATGCGTGCTTACAGCAGTCCTCTGCTCGAACCACATTTGGAAACCCAGCCACAGAGAGAAATGTGGGCTTGACACTCATTAACATTCCCTGGCTCCCTGGGAAATACACATAATAGGGTAAAATTGCCATTAAGGAGAGCAACACTTGAGGGAAATATCTGCTCAATAAAGACAGAGATTCTTCTCATCAACAGCTGAGGAAAAACCCAGTTGCCATAAAGGGTAAAAGAGACAGCCTCTTAATATGAGTGGAGACGACCGGGGTTCAGCTGGTCTGCAGCCCTAACGAGTCCCATTGTCCTACACGGGATGGCAACTGGCTTATTGGTATGCAGATGTTTTCTCAGGCATATTTTGGTCTCAGCAGATCCCAGAAACAGCTTAATGATTTCTGTCTCTCCAGGGTTGTCTGTATTAATCTTAAGAAAAGGCAAACATGGAAGGAGCAATTCTAAACACTGCCATGGAGCCCTTAGGTTGAAACTTCTTTTTTTCCTCGGTTGGGGGGATGATATTCTTGGATATTCTCTTTGCTTGGAACTTGGGGTTCTTAGCAGAATACGATGAGGTAACCTGTGCCATGGATAATTCCCAAGTCAGACCCAGGTTCGCTTTTACATCCCTAGGGTGCGTTGATTTGACACTTTGGTCGCCACAGCCCTTTGAATTGGAGTGATACTCTCATAACACTAGAGGATTGTGTGTTGAATGTGCTGAAACTGATAAAAGGAGTTATTAACATTTGGGAAGACTGTCCAAAGAGCAGCATGGAAGGGTGTTTAAGCCAATCTAGATTCCTGGACATTTTAAAATTCCCTTTGAAGAGACTTGAAATGATATCTGAGTTAATTTCTTATTATTGACTTGGACTCAGGTGTAGGTCTCTGACACAAAACCCTAAACCCCATTTTTATTTTATCCTCGCTTGACCAATGAAATGCTCCATTTAGTAGTTCTTACAACAACTGTTCTTGACGATTGGCTGGGAGGAGCGAGACTCCTTGCTGAGTCCGTGTCTTGCATAAAGTTATTGATGTATTGAATAAGTTATCTAAAGCAGCAGGTTTCTTAATGTCTGGTTGAGCAGTTTTAAATTCCTTCCTGGGATATAACACCAATTTGTGCACATACTATTTTGATTGTTTTATCTCCAAATGGCCTTAATCTGGTGTTAGGCATCTGCACTGCGTTTCAATTTCATAGGAAGCAGCACCCTGTGCTCCTTATTAATAACAACAATACCTTGTATTTGCATAGCAGGTTAGGATGTGCAGTACTTTTTCATGCATATTCTCAATTCTCACAGTGTGCCTATGTGACAGTGGGCATTGCTCTCATTTTTTAGATGAGGAAACTGAGGCTCAGGGAATACATTGCTACGTTTTTGCAGCAGTTTATTTTGCAAAAACAGAATTTGGACTTGAAGCTCCAAGCCATTTGTGTAATACAGAGCTACCTCTCATTGTTGGAGAATTTCCTTTGTTATAAACATTAATTTGTTAATGCAAAATCCAAGATATTGCCTTAGATATCTGCAGCTAGATTTGGCTACAGTTAGGTGAATTTAACACGTTTGCTGAACATGAGATTATACTGAGGTGGTAAAAAGCAGTTGTTTTTTTTTTGTCACAGGCAAATGATTATTAAAAAGCAGTGTTTCTTTAGTGGGCTGTAATGCTAGTACTTCTTAGACTGGAGTGTCTGGTACTCTTAAATGCTTACACTTGCATCATTCTGCCTTTAGGTTTAGTGATGTATAGGATGTATCAATACTTCCTTCTCTTCAGGTCTAATGACACGACTTGATTCTGTAGTGAGAAATAGTCATCATAATAATATTGTATCAATAAATGTTGTTTTTATTGGATTTCACTTTTTAGGATTAACCTATAGACAAAATATTGAACACTAAATTATAGTTAGCAAAAGGTGACTGTTATAAACCCTGACAATGTGAAAGTAATGGTAGAGGTGACAGAAGTCAGGAGGTAGGGATGGGTGGTGGGAAGATGTGGAGGGAGGAGAGGGTTCTAATTTCTTCATCTAACAAAATGGAAGGTCAAGATATATAATTTAAAGTAGATGGAACAATATATGGAGTGTTAGCTAAATTATCTAAAGTTATAAAGTTAAGCAGTAAAAGGACTACACATAATCTAACTAATAAAACCTGATGGGGACAGAAAGAAGAGAAAGTATAATTGAGCTACTTTTCTCAGCTTTAATATTACTGAGTCAAAAGCTAATGTCTATAATTAAGAAATCATGAAAGAGATGTTTAACTTATTTATGACCGCCAACGACTAAACCAGGATTCCAAAGGGTGGTGGAACTCAGAGTGGAGAGTGGAGCAGAAAACTCTCCTTTTTTTTTTTTTTAATGATCTGTACAATTTGATTTTTAAATAATGCACAGATAACACTTTTAAAATTTTTTAATCAGCGAGGACTTGCCATTGTGTTTCTGCTATAGATTGGTTGGGGTATCTGTGTGAAAGCCATAGTGACTGTCTAAGGGGACAGATGGACAAGGCAGGTCAGACTTTGAATGGACTAATGAGTTATGGCACAGCCCTACACAGACTGTTCTGAGGTAGCAGACATGGCAGAGCCCTGGACCGTCAGGTGCTGGCCTGAGCCTTGTGGCAGCAACAAGGTGACACAGCCACAGCCTGGACCAAGTGCCAGCAGATCACTTGTTAGGTGTGATTTTACCAATTACTGGCTCTGTTACTCGGGCAAGTTTGAGGTCTCAGTCTCCTCGTCTATAAAAAGTAGGGGTTCAGCTCTAGACTCCCTACTAACTTGGACTTTCTGTTTTATTATCATTTCTATAGTTCTGTTTTATTTTTATTTGCAAGATGTGCAAAGTTATAAATCTTTTGAACCTGGCATCACAACCTTAGCCAGATGATCAAAGAGGCTACTTTAGAATCACATGTTCTCTCTAGGAAAGATCCTTGTATGTTACCAAACAGTTATCAATCATACTTATGTCCTAAACAGTGTTAATCAGACTCGAGAATGTGTTAGTTTATCACCACTAGATTTCTTAATTAACTCACTGAAATGGTTCAAAAGAGTTTGGGTTTTGGGAATAGAATTCAAAATACATTCTCTTTCATAATTTTTTTGGAGTTTGAGCTACTTATTACTCATTTAAGGTGTGTTTTGAATATGTTGTCAAATTTCCTTAAGGCAGGCAAGAACCTAAACATTACAGAAAGCTTGGTTTCATTGGTTGATCATGTCTAACAAAGCAGCTTTGCTCTGTCCCATATGGGAATTGACCCAATCACATTTTTCTCAAACCATTTTGCTTGTTATATTTCCACTATTTCAGTTATGAGACTTTCAGTAATAAATTTAATATGGAAGAAGATGACAAAAATGAGTTAATATTTTTTTCATGTTTTTTTCCTTGCTTCTAGGTAATTAAGTCTTAGGTCAATTCTTTGAGAGTTTGAATTAAGATGAGGAAAGCAAAGCTGAATGAGAAGAATGCTATGTATATCAGACAATTTTTTTTCCCTTCACGTTTATTGGGGACTTTTGAAGTTTCAATTCATTTGTGCCATTGTTCACTGCAGTGACTTGGGAGATATAAGCTAGCCAGAGTAGCTTTCCAAATAATAAAATACTACATTTCTGGTTTTCTGGCCATTACTCAGGAAGCTGAAAATTGCCCTGTTCAACACTGGGTGTCGTTGGTTTCATCCCAGCAATTCTGGTTAAATGGACATTGCTATTTATGTCATTTCATTGTTCTCTTTCTCTTGGTGTTTTGTCTCCATTGATACTTAGCTTCCCCAGGGAGCCAGATATCCATAGATCTTCAGGCTGAAATGTGAACTAGGACCTAAGTATGGGAGGCTGCATGTATAACCCCACACCACCCGGGGTGGGGCTGAGGAAGACAGAGGTCAGGGCCGCAAGGGCCTGGCTGAGGCAGGACATTGGTTTTTGGGGGAGCTGAGAATGCATTAGGGTGAAGGAGAGGATGGGAACTGGCTTAAATAACTGTGTGCCAAGCTTTTTACTTATGTTAGTCCCCTAAGCAACTAAGGTAGATATTAAAAGTGATAAGTCTAGGTCTGGGAAGTTAAGTAACCTGCCCAAGGTCACATAATAAGTATTGGAGCCAATATTTGAACTAAGTTCTCTCTGAGTACAAAGCCCTTACTTAAGACTGCACTATCATCCCTCCTCCCATCAGAGAGACAGGCAGCTGGGTGTTGAGGACTGGCAAAACGCTCCTGTGTACTGAGGTGGAGGTTGCACATATGAGGTGGTTCTTTCGAAGCCACTAGATCTCACTCATGCTTGCTCGGCTGCTTGCACAAGCTGCAGTTGCAAGCCTCCATTTACAAGCAAGAAACACAGTCTGTGTTGAAAGGCTGGATGGGGTTGGGAAGTAGGTGGGCAGGGACGACTCCATTTCCCTCCTACCCCACTACAAAGCTTATCTAAAAAGCACAAGAAATACTTGCTTCTCTGAAGACTAAGCAAGTTAAGGAAGCTTTGTTGCTTATTTTTTTTGAATGAAATTAAAATCTTCCATTAAAAGGAAATTTTTCATTTCAAACTATTGAATGCTATGCTACTTAATTCCAGCTTGTTAAATTTAGGGTCTTGAAACAAATCCCACACACACATGTTCTTGGGGCTCATGGCATTTCCGTTTGATTGTGAATTGGATTAATTTTCATTTATCTTAAGCTCTTGCCTCTCATTCCTTTTTGTTTTTAGATACTTAAGCAAATGTTGACAGTTATGGTTGACTTAATATGCTGCCTCAGTTATGTAAATGATTTCTGTCAGTTATGTTATTGCTAGTTGACGATAGCCTTACATTTTCTGGCATATTTTTAGGCCTTACTAGTAAAGCATTCCTGATAACTTTTAACATTTTTTTGCTTCTTCAAGCATCAAGTTGACCTTTTTTCTAGCTCCCTTTAGCCCTACGCTTCCTTTTTGAATCTACTGTTTGCTTGCCATGAAAAATGAACTTATACAATTATAGACCCAGTGGCCTTTTCTCATCCTTATTCTTCTTGGCTGCTCTCTGCTACAGTTGACACAGCTGCCTCCCCCTCTTTCTGGAAATGTCCTTCTCCTTTGGCCTCCATGACACTCGATTTTCCTGGTTCTTTCTTTCCTCTCTGACTGCCCTTTCTGCTCTTCATCCCCTCCACAATCTTTACTCTAGATCGGTGCTTTCCAATTTTTTGTTTCACTTTGTGACACTTGCAGAAGATGATAATAATTGTGCAGCCCATGGAGCTTCCAGATGAGGCTGCTGAAGTTTGAAGGTGACTAGAGAGTGGGCTGAGGACATCAATCTCTTGGTTTACTTGTAACCCAGTTGAGTACATCAGTGTCCTTCTGCATACCAGTTGGGAGTTTTGTTACCAGTATTTGGAGAGTTGTGTTATTCACCTCCATACCACAGGAGACAGAGGTTAATAGAATCGAGGTACAGGTAAATAGTGGGAAAACCCAGATTCTCAGTAATGAAGTACCAGAAATAGAAATGGGCAAAAAGTCCAGAAGGTTTAAGGAGGAGTCAAGGAGAGGGCATTCTACAGGTGGGAGAAACAGCAAGGATCGAACACCAGGAGTTTTAACATGGGCCCAGGAACATCTGTGGCAGCTGTCAGATATCAGGAACATAAATTAGTAACCCAGACTCTGAGTTGAGTTTGGCTGGAGTCCAGGGAGATACCAAGACACGGCTGAACATCAGAAATCAGAGCACAGGGGACTGTTCATTAAGAATTGGCCTCAGGTGTCTGTGAGAGCTGGTCTGAGCAGCAGAAGGGAACGGAGTGATGGACCATGGAGTTTTGAATGCGGGTAAGACTCATTCTGGGTAAAACAAACTTGGGGGTCGTGGCTGCAGCGAGGACAGGAAGCTCCTTTACTGCCACATAACCTCCTGGAGTCATCATTTACTTCCGACTCTAAAGTGATGATTTCCTGTCCTGTCTTCTTACCTAAACTCTGGTTGGATAGAAACTAAACGTTTCCACCTAGAGATCTTGTCCCCTTGAGCTTGTGCTTTTCATATCTGAACACTGGCTCCACTTCCTACTTCTTGGTTTCTTCATTAATCTCTTAGGTGTACAATCTTGTAGACATCTTGGACTCGTGTCTCTTTTTTGTTTCTCATCGTCCTTCAGTCATTTTCTGAAGGGTCTCTTTCATTCACACCTTCCTCTCCCTAATTCAGACCCTTATCCCTAATACCCACACATCTTCACACCTGCCTTCTTTGTGGTTTTGCTGCCTCCAGGCTCTTCTTTCTCCGAAGCGTCCGACACTCTATTTCCTAATTAGTTTTCCATAAACTCAACTCACATTATCTCACTCTTCTAGTCAAAAGTGGATCCAGGGATTGCCCATGTTCCGTCCCTTCAAGGAAAACCATCTTTGACTATTTTAGAAAACCTGGTTAGCTTTACAAAACCTGCCCAACCACCGTGCTGCTCAGAAGAGTCTTCTCACTAGTTCATGGGTGTACTCACTCACACACTCACTCACCCACCAACCCACCAGAAAAACAGCCCCCAAAGGTTCTACATCTAATCCCCAGAACCTGTGAATATGTATGTTATATGGCAAGGGGGAACTAAGGTTGCTGATGCAACTAAAGTTGCTAATCAGCTGACCTTGAGATGGGGAAATGATTCTGGATTATCCAGGTGGATCTAAAATAATCTCCAGGGTCCTTAAAAGTGGAAGAGGTAGGCTGAAGAGAGTCAAAGAAAGAGGTGACAGAAGCAGGGTCAGAGTGATTCAGAGTGAGATGGACTTGACCTGCCATTGCTGGCTTTGAAGGCAGAGGAAGGGGGCCACCGGCCAAGGAACACAGTGACCTCTAGAAGCTGGAAAAGGCAGGGAAACAGATCTAACTCAGAGCCTACAGGAAAAAATGCAGCTCTATCAGAACCTTGATTTTAGCCTGTGTCAGACTTCTGATCTACAGAATTATGAGATAATAAATTTGTATTAAGTCACTGAGTTTACAGTAATAATAGGAAACCAATACACCACCCACCCCCAAAACAGTTACTGAGTTACTGAATGCTTGTTGGGAGCCAGGCAGTCTGCTACCTGCTCCCCAGGAGCTCATAGTTGGAGTTCACATTGGGAGGTGAGGGGATAGAGACTCTTATTGACCTAATAGCTGTTCTATCTCATTCACCCATTCATTCATTTAACAAGTATTTAGTAAGTGTCTGTTATGTGCCAGTCACTCTTCTAGGCACTGTGGGCACTCACCATTCTGGAACTTACAAACTAGTTGAGGACACATAATAAACATAAGAAATATAAAAATGTCAGCGAGAGATGAGTGCTATGAGGAAAAGTAAAACAGATTACAGGAAGTTAAGATTGAAGGAAGGAGCTACTTTGGTGGTCAAGGACGGCCTCTCCAAAAAAGTGATATTGTAAAAATGCAAAAGAATAGCTCTGATCATGTTAATGTTACCATATACATTACAAATGATATTCAATATAAACTGCAAATTAAATATCTGACATAAATATGTGCTTTATGAGTTTCCACTCTTTGTGAGCTTCATCGCTTTAGATGTGCTGACAATCTAGGTCTTGGGCATGTGGGGATGGGTGACCCTCGTTTTTCATATGTCTTGCTACAACCAGAGACATTGCTGGAGTTTGGTTCAGAGTATGGTAACTTAATCTTGTTTCTTCTGACCAAAAGTGTTCCTTATGTGGCTTTCTCTTCAATACATTTGGCAGTCTCTTTAGTGAGAAAGCCTTCATTTTCAACTCCATCCTTCTTGCAGTCACCAGGATAGATGGACAGCTAAGGAATTAAACTTCAGAATTTAATTCAGTTTCCTGTTTTGACCTCATGTTGGAAGAGCTGTGAGAACACAATTTGCTGTACACAGTCATGACTAATAACAACATTAATCTACTGTAAATTCCTTAAAGTTGGTCTTTGGGCCAAAACAGTTATGTTATGATGAAGTGTGTTATATAATGGAGGATCTTGAGTACAGATACCTTTTTATTAAAATTGGTTTTTATAGTTAAAGGACCTTTTAGAGAAGGAAAAGGGTTGACTTCAAAATCATCTATGCTGTATTGACTTTATTGCACCCTGGGGTGCTCTTGAAATGCAAATGTGGGTGTTCATTAAGCAGAAATGGTTTCAAAGCTATTATACTCTGGTATGTTAATGCAGGTAGAAGTTTGAAAGCTTCCTGCCTTTATTATTTTTCCTCTTACTTTTTTTGGGGAGGGAGGTATTGGCTGGAGAATATGTATGGGTCAAGCTAAATACTAGAAAATCCCTCAAGGAAATGTATTTATATTTAGAAGTAAGGATTTGCTTTGGTTCCCTGGCCATGCTGATGTAGAAGTCACACCCCACTCCTTTCCTGCTCTCCCACACACAGAGCACAGACATGTATTTTCAATTATGTCAATTTCAACAGCTGCTAAGATATTGTACAATAGGTAAAACAACTAAACCACCACGTGTATAATCCACTATCTCTTCCCAATGCACATAGCACGTATTTTACAGGACTAGAGGAATTTCAGCTCTGATTCTTCCTGATTTTCATGTTCATTCTTACTGCTTCAGATGGTTACAAATGTTTTAACTAGACCTACCTGGCCATTGGCTTGATATTGACTTTTAACATGCTTCAGCATGCATACAATCACACAGATACGGTCCTTGATGTTTGCTAGTTTACAACTAGAGCAATGCTGAGGTGAGTAGAAAGTACTGGGGGGTCATACATTAATGGACTGCATGTTTAGTCCTCAGATTTATACCTTAATGAAAACAAAATACTTACCCACTTGGGATGTGAATGACGAGTCATCTGGAGATGCCTAGGTCGTTGACGTCCTAGGGTGCATGCTTCATTACCCATCATCACTATTACTGTCATGGTCATGTCATATTTGGACATGCCCTTTGGACTCTGACTTGGCATGTTTTGCTCTGAGATGGTGCATCATAGCGCTGTCAGAAGCATTAATTTGGGTGCATGGAAGAAGCAGATCAGGCTGTTGCTTTGACACTGGGTAAAAAATGTTTTTCCCTGCCTGCTTACTAATTCCATGTTAAGAGATCTCATTTCTTCTTATTTAAAAGATATGTTACTATATAAAGTAGTGTCACTTGTACTTATAGAGCAAGGGCTGTACAAAATTACCTATGGAAAAACATTTCTAGCTGTAGAAATCATAGAACTTGTTAGTCAGTGATTGTCAGAAACTAATGTGTAGAATGATGTTTTTGGAGAACATTAGTCTTATGACTTCTGGAAAATGGATTCATTTAGAGGCACACCCTCCCCTTCTCCACTTGGTCGTTCATTTGTATCTCTATGTTGCATCTATTTATATGATCACTGCTTTATAATAAAAACACATTAACAGGAAATATATTTTTTATGTGAGGAGCTAGCAACAAAAAGAAAAGGAGACTAAGGAAACCTAAGATGAAACCAGAAATGAGGGAGGTACACAAAATAAATGCCAGGGGTCCTCGCTCTGAGCCTTGATTTTGAACATCACAATAACCAAGGCAAAGAGAGAATGTCTTGCTAGCTATTCTTTGACTATATGAGATTTGTGAGTTCCTTTCCAGTCTTCCCTTAAGAAGCAGGTGACTCACAGCAGCCAACTTAAGCTTCCTGGTCTACTTTCTGATGGCAGATCCACTGGACAACGGGCCACACAACTAGCCCTAGCGTGATGCGTTCTCCATGATCATGCCCAGCCTTTGGGGCTTCACTCTCACATTGCTTTCAGATTCCGATTGAATGGAATTGTTCACCTTTCCACGACTGCACTCTGTGGCTCTGCCTTTTCACACACTGTCTCTCCTACCAAGGATATTCTCTGTCTCCATCCTCCAAGGCTAAATGCCACTTCCTCCATGAAGTCTTCCAGAATCCCCACAGCCAAAATTGATTTTTCCCAACTTCTCACACTCCTGTTTGTTTTTCTCTTAGGATATTTAGCTTATTATACTTTCTTATTATACCTTAGCGACATATGTACAGGTCTTATTGCCTCTGTTTGATTATAAAATACTGGATGGGAAGTACTATTCAATATTAATATATTCAATACTAAGACATGTAATTCAATACTTTACATATACTTGGTGCTTAATACATGCTTCTTTGAAGGAATGATGAATGAATTAATGAATGAATGAACTTTAGCAGGTAAGATTTGAGATTCTTCCTAAACTGAAGTGGTTTGGCTTTCTCCCCAACTTGGAGTGAGCTATTTTTTTTTTTTTTTTTTTTTTTTTAATTTTATTATTTATTTATTTATTTATTTTTAATTTATGGCTATGTTGGGTCTTCGTTTCTGTGCGAGGGCTTTCTCTAGTTGTGGCAAGTGGGAGCCACTCTTCATCGCTGTGCGCGGGCCTCTCACTATCGCGGCCTCTCCCGTTGTGGAGCACAGGCTCCAGACACGCAGGCTCAGCAATTGTGGCTCACGGGCCCAGCTGCTCCGCGGCATGTGGGATCTTCCCAGACCAGGGCTCGAACTCGTGTCCCCTGCATTAGCAGGCAGATTCTCAACCACTGCGCCACCAGGGAAGCCCTGAGCTATTTTTTAGAGTTGTATTTGATTTTAAAAACAGAATTAGGGGACCGTAAAAATAGCCTGCAATGAGTTATTTGAGCAGTCTCACTGTTTTTTAAGAGTGGTAATGTTCCTTTTATGATGCTTTTCATTTACAGCATGGCCTTACAGCTAGCTCTTTTTTGAAACACAATCCCATTATTATGGCTGCCTTTTGCCTCAGACAACTTCCCACAACATTAGAGGTATAATATTGCAGGAATAGCTTCTGACAGAGAGGTTTCTGGTTTGCAGTCAGGGGGATACAGGATGTCAAATTGCTCATCATTTCTGAATCTGAGGGGAAGTAGTTTGAAGATTTTATTTTACCTGTGTGTTTCTAGCCAACCATATCATGGAAAACATATTTCCCTATATAGGACAAGGAAATGGCTCAAACAATTCTCACACTTTGCTGAAATCCAAACACGAAATAGGATTGATCTTGTTTTCTTTCATTTCTTTGGATGATCCCAACAGAAAGAGTGCATGTAAGAAGAAATAAAAGGCTCAGATTCATCTTGAAAGTTTGTTTTTGTTGAACTTTTTAAGAGTTGTAGGTATGAGCCTTGAAGATTTCTACATCTGGATCTTTAAGCTGTGGGTGGATTTGGAAATGCTGGAAGAGCTGGAGAGAACAATGGGCGGAAGTGGCAAGTGCAGAAAAGACTGGAGGCAAAACTTGAAAAAAGGCAAAAATCTATGTTTGGGACCCTCCTGCCTCTGGGTGCTCGGGTACCTCTGCCCTGTGGACCCCCTTGGCACCATCCCTTCCATTTAAACTGACATTCTCCATCCAGTCACCCTGGGGTGACTCTTCTTTTGTCTGGGGGTCAGATTCCGTGTCTTCCTGGACAGGACTACCTGATAAACCAGATTGGGATAATCGGATATTGTGAGAAAGTTGAAACCCAAGAACTCTTCTTTGCTTCCTGGGCAAATGCATGTGTGTGTGTGTGTGTGTGCGTGTTTGTGATGCTGTTAAGGTAGTAACAGGATTGGATGGCAAGAATGGAGGCTTTGGATTTAGCCATCCATTAGTTTATGCTCTTATTCAGCCGTGTACCTTATGTGCAGTGCTGGGCATGTTCATTATCTTCTCAAAGCATCTGTTGTCACTTGCTCCATCTGGAAGACTGGAAAGTCATTTTAAGGATTAAATGAGCAAAGAGTTGAGTACAGTACCTGCCCTATAGTAGGGCTCACTGAACACTACTTTTGATGGTTAATTTTATGTGTCAACTTGACTGGGCTAAAGGATGCCCAGATAGCTAGTAAATCATTATTTCTGGGTGAGTCTGTGAGGGTGTCTCTGGAGGAGGTTAGCATTTGAATCAGTAGACTGAATAAAGAAGATTCACCCTCCCAATGCCAGTGGGCATCATTCAATCCATTGAGGACTTGAATAGAACAGGAAGGAAGAGAAAGGGTAAATTTGCTCCCTTTGCTTCATCTGGGACACCCATCTTCTGCCCTTGGATGTCAGCACTCATGGTTCTTGAGTCTTCGGACAGAGCCTGACATCATCGGCCACCCAATTCATGGGCCTTTGAACTGGGACTGAATTACACTGTTGGCATTCCTGGTTCTCCAGCTCACCGACAGCAGATTGTGGAGCTTTTGGCCTCTATAATCACAAGAGCCCATTCCTATATTAAATCTCCCCTTATATCTATATCTATATCCTATTTGTTCTGTTCCAGTGGAGAATGCTGATTAATATGCTGGTTGTGTCCACTTTCCTCTGACTTTCTTAACAGAGGCCTGGCACATCTGCTTACTTTTTTTCTTTCTGTGTGGTCCCATGTAGGAAATGGCATCTCCTTGCATAGCCCATTTGGCCCTTTTAACATGTGATTTCTGCATTTTAAGAAATGCATTTTAAAAAAACCCAACACATTAGATAGCTAGGATTAATATTGGAAAATAATTTTTATGATAATAGAACTGTATATTTTTATATCTATTTTGTATATGCAAGAGAGAAAATTAAAAGTACAATTCTTTATAATTAGTTTTCAACTTTGTTATAGTAATATTGCATATATCCAAGACGAAAACAGAGAGGTATGAAAAATGAATGAATAAATGGATGAATGAACCTTATCCCTCATTCGTGAAAGAAGACACAGCGATTCAGCAATGGGAGTGATTGCAGCAGCAGTGAGCTTCCGTGGTATAGTGTTTACTCAGAGATAAGTCTGGAAGTCTTACCTACTATGCATATGAAGAGGCTCAAAATGATAAACTCCAGGTTCTGGGATAGCCTTGGCCATCTCCTTGCCATATAACATGGGCAAGGCACTTCATTTCTGTGGATCTGTACTTCTTACTCCTTATCTGAATCTTTCCAGTTTCTGAGTTCATATAGTAAGAGTTTAGTTCAAATGGGAAGAGCTACCTTAATAAAAGAGATATGAACTGCTGTGTAATACTCAGGTTAATTTCCCAAATTTAATAATAACCTGCTTGATACTCCCCTACCCCCTGTAACCCCTATCCATTTGGGCACCTCGAACCATCCCTGTGGCCCCTTGCCTGTACTGCTATCAGCACTGCAGTGGTGTCCTGTGAAGCCCACTCCTGGCCTTTCAAAGGAGTGCAAATCTAATAACTCCTCCTCCTTCAGGCCAGACCCAGGGCACGCCTGACAGCCTGATGAACTGCAGAAACGGGAAGCTGGATCTTGGAAATACCAAGGACCCTGTGTAATTTACCCCAAATTGGGGAAAATACTTTCCATGCTTTACCAGTAAGTCACCATCCCAAGGGTGATCTGAGGACTCTTGGCTCTTTCTCCTATTAATATGGCAATGAACAAAGCAGAGAAAACTCCTCAGGGGTCATTCATATGGTTAAGGCTTCTCAGCTACACAAATATAAGGTATTCAATCGTACCTTAGAGCACACAATTCTAATTAGTTTTTCATCTGGTTTTTAATATTTGTGCATTTTAGAAGTTTGGGTATAAGTCTTTCTGATAGAGTGGGTGAGTAGAAGGACAAATTCTTCTGCTCATCCAACATATACATGTGCTTTTAAAGTACACTAAAATAATTTTTATTTCATAATTAATTTTGGAACATATAGTGGGATATTCACAGATGATAGACACGGGGGTGGGGGGAAATGTAAAGTGAGAAGAGTGGGCAATAGCTGAAGCTCAGTTGACACCATATGGGATCTGCAAAGACCGGAGCTGAGGATCTGGCAGCTGCGTGTTGCGGGGAATTTGGGCCCCAGTTCCATACAGGAATGGTATTCTGCTCCTCACATCGGTATGGATGTGCTGGTGGTTTGTGGATGACAGCTGTTCCAATTGGTTTTGGCATCTTCTGTGATGGGTTGGAGACCTTTACTGGTTTCCAAAGGAAGGACTAGAGAAAATGAGGGAGCGGAAGTCATTGAAGACATAATGTGTGAGGATTTTCTCAGCTTGAACGAAGACATGAGTCCTCACGAAAGCTAAATGGAGCATATCAAGTCCTGAAGAAGATAAATAAAAACAAATATTCTTTTAGCTGTGTCATAAATAAGCAGTAGACCATTAAAGCAAAAAAAAAACAAAAAACAAAAAGAAAAGTCGACCAAAGATTTTTTTTTTACAAAGGAATGACCGTTAGACTGTTGATTGAAATCTGATCAGCAACCATAAGTGTCAGAAAAAGTTATATACCAAAAGTAAGAAGTTAGAGAGACAAGGAAGGGATAAGTCATATTTCAGTAAGCAATGATGAACAAAGAAATGAGAAAACACATTATAAAAGAAATATGGAAAATGAAAAGGACTTTTCTAATTTAAGTAAGCACATTAAAAATTTGAGCCCAACTATTAAAATAGTAGAAGCAGAAAGTGTGACTTCTGAGGTTGAGACAAAATGGAATAAAGAAAACTTCATCAAAAGGGTAGAAGGAGATATATGAGTAGGTTCCACTTTTTGTTGTTAGAATCAGAGCTGCGATACATATTGTAGATATGAATCCTGGCTCAAATAGGCAAAGATTTTAACCGAGATATATTTAGAAGTAGAATTCATAGGTTATAGGGCATATGCATTTGTAGCTTTATTGGATACCTTGATGTTGATGGCCAAAGTACTTATGCCAATTTACAATCTCACCTCCATGGGTATAGAATTCCTGTCTACCCACATCCTTGCCAACATTTTTTTTTCATGCTTCTGACTTTTTGGTGTGAGATGGTGTCTCATTATTGTTTTAATTTGCATCCCCTGATTAGGAGTGAGTTCGGGTACTTTTTAAAAAATAGTTATTGGCAATATGGGCTTCCTCTGCTGTGTATTGCCTCTTCCTATCATTTGCCCATTTTTCTGCTGGTTTTCTTTCATATTTTGAATTTATGCATAGGAGTTCTTTATATATTCTGAATTCTGATTGTTTATTAATTAGACACATTGCAAATATCTACCCCAGTCTGAGTCTTAACATTCTGATTTCAAATTTTGAAGTTGCCAATGTTAACAATTTTTCCCTATGAATAGTGTTTTTGCGTGTTGACTTAAAACATCATCTTATACATTGATATTGTAACTTTACTCTCCTGCATTTTTTTATGGCAGTTGAGAATTTTTATTTTTCTTGTTTTCACGACTTGGCTCTTGGTCCAATACTCTCTTGCTACTTCTATTCCCTTATCCCATGTGTTCATCAAAACAGAGCAGGGCTTCCCTGGTGGCGCAGTGGTTGAGAATCTGCCTGCCAATGCAGGGGACACGGGTTTGAGCCCTGGTCTGGGAAGATCCCACATGCCGCGGAGCAACTGGGCCCGTGAGCCACAACTACTGAGCCTGCGCGTCTGGAGCCTGTGCTCCGCAACAAGAGAGGCCGCGACAGTGAGAGGCCCGCGCACCGCGATGAAGAGTGGCCCCCGCTCGCCACAACTAGAGAAAGCCCTCGCACAGAAACGAAGACCCAACACAGCCAAAAATAAATAAATAAATAAATAAATTTAAGAACAGTTTTTCCTTAAAAAAAAAAAAATTAACAGAGCATTGAGACAACTAGCACATCCAACTTTAGCCCTGAGCTCAGTGTTAAGAGACATAGAATATTGAATAGCTGGAATTTGTTTTAGTGAATGCTATGAGGTAAGAATCTAAATTAATACTTATGTAGACAAAAATCTGATTGTCTCATTACTATTTGTTGCATAATTCCCACTGAGTTATAATGCCATCTTCTTATAACCAAGTTTCTATATAGGCTTTGGTTTCATTGATCTATCACATTTCTCTGCATGAATAAAACTTTATGTCTTGAAATCTGATATGGAAATCCCTCTCTCCTTTTGTTCTTTAAATGAATTAACTTTGATATTATCAGACTTTTCTCTTCCATATGAATTTTAAAAATTGATTTGCCTAATTCTACCTAAAAATCCTACTGGCAGTGCCTTGAATTTGTAGACTGGTTTGGGAGAAGACTGCATGTCTTAATGATCATCCTCCCATCCATTAATATAGTACATCTCTCCACTTATTCATGTCTTAACTTATGTCTTTCTACAGCATTTCACAATTTTCTCTGTACACCTTTGGTTAGAGAGTTCCTCGCAGGTAACTCAAAGTTGTATCTTTGTTGTGAATATTATCCTTTTCCTTTTAGCTTTTGAATTGATTATTGCTAGTGCAAGGCTGGCTTCATGGGAAAGCAACTGGTACAGTAGCTCAGTGGGCATAGGGTTTAATGCTCTGTGGTGGCCATCTCGAAATTCTTAATAATCTTATCTTTGGTGTTGTACTTGAATAAGTGAAATCTGATGAGAAAATGGAGCATGCACCTGGGGCTTGGAGAGCTCACAATGTGTGTGCCTGCCTTGTCTTTCTGCCTCCCCAGGACAGGTTACTGGCCTGCTGCATCCTCATCCCTTGCCAACTACAGCTGTTGCCCTCCTCCCCAAGTGGGGTCTGGACTTGGGAGGGTCTGGACTTGCACCTTGAGTACCGAGTTGCTGGGCAGGGACCTGGGGCACTTCTGAGGGTCTGCCCTCTCCATAGGGGTATCCCCATGCACAAGGTAGTGCAACTTTATAGCCAACAGAAAACATGACAATAAGTCAAGAGACTGCCAAAGAAAGGAAAAAGCTTTTTTTCCTGCAACTTGAGCAAGGGACCCCACATTTTCATTTTGTACCTGCCTGGCAAATTATGTAGCCTGCACTGTCCTGGGGTTTGGGAATGCTAGAATTTGTGTATATTGATCCTTTCATGGTACTCACTATCTCTTCTCACTCATAATTTTATGTTACAATGGATATGTGTAATTTCCATACACATTTTAAGATGAAGTATTGGTAGCCATTTGAGAACACCTCCAGGGGCCAAGTGCCTTTGCAATAATTTAGTTCATCTGAACACATCAAAGCCTAATGAAATTTGGACATATTTTAAACCCTGCTATTTCAGAGATGTCTGTACCTCAGACATAGGGATCAAAGTGACTTGTTCAAAGCTAGCCATAAGGGACTGTTCTTGTTCCTACTCTTAGTTCCAGTAGAACTCACACTATTTTATGATTCCAGGCAAAAAAATGAAATCAGTGCTGGGAAATTGAACCACCCCAGGAGAGCACATTTATCATGTGTTTCTCACAACCCTCACTCTTCTCCCCACCAGCACCCCCATGGGGTGTCCAGGGATTAATGAATTAGTGTTGGGAACTTAATTATGCATTCTTGCATAGAAGTACCATAAAGAACAATGCATACAGTTATTATTTGGGGTCAGCAAACTAAGGTTTTTGAGAACATAAAGCATATTTAATATATTTTTTACTTCTTAAGGGAGTGTTCAGAGAAGAACTAATTTATTAAGCTAAATATCTTTGGTTGTATTTTCCATATTTGTTTTATATCCCAAAGTACCGTATCAAAATATAGCCTGCTTCACCTCAGACCTCTGTGGGGAGAGGTGCGTGTGAATATATAGTACAATTCACAGCCAGAAATGGGGAACAGTGCATGTGACCTCATTGTTGACCTCACCTCAAAGCCCATTAGAGACATTTCTTGAGACTGTTCATTCTAGAAATAAAAAGAGTGAGACTGAACTTTGATTCCATAGAATGATGATATTCCCTAAGTTGTTTTTGTTGTTGTTGTTACAGCTTTTTCAGAGTCAGACCTGAAGAGAACCATTTTTGTTTATTGGATCCCTTTCATATACTAATACACAACTTTTATCTCTTAGTAGTATTGTTGATCTAGTAACAGGCAGTTATATTCTGGGGTATTGAAATACTGCTCTATCTTTTCCAAGAAATATACAGCTATTTTCTGATATCTGGCATTCCATCATGAGAACTTTAGTCATTTAGATTATACTTAACAGGGTTGCTTTTCCTTTTCTAAAATAACCAATGCCCTTAGGGAGGGTGGCACACTAAACCTTATCTGTCTTTTATACTTGAGGGTGAATGGTAGACTGGATCCTTCTCAAAGAGCATGTTTAATGGATGGGGGAGAGGGACATGTTTCCTGGGAGAACACTAGATAAGTCTGTACTAAAAAAAAGAAAGTAACAAGGGTAGAATATAGGAAAGTAAGACAAAAAAAAAAAAAGTCAGGTCACAGATGCTAATTAAGGCACCCATCACCCCTTTCACAATGTTGCTTAAGCCTCCAAAATAAATAGAAATTTCTCTTGCTCCTATCTTCTTTTTAGAACTTGTTTCAAAATGATTCTAAGGAAAAGATTTAAGGCAGAAGTGTTTGACTTGTGGCCATCCACAAAGTGCAGAGAACCGCGTTGTAAGTTAACAGCAGACATGGCAAAAACAGTCTCTTCCAGCATTACCGTGAATAGCCATCATTGTTTGTTTCTTCTATCATAGTGTAGATATAGATTGCTGTATATAGCTTCTGGAATTCATCAAGCAACTTCAACCTCTAACGGAAACATGGGAACTAAGGTGCCAAGAGTCCACTAACACGACCAGGTTTCCGTCATCTGAAAGAATGACGCTTTACCAATGGTGCTGAAGAGTCCCTTGTTGAAAAGAGGTTCAGGAATCCAATTAAAATTTGCCTCATTTTAAAAGAATGTCGTTTGCCCTTAATGCCCATAACATGATTTATTTTAGAATTTTTTCCTTTAAACTACAGGCTCATGCCCATTTTCAGCTTTAGAGAAATGTGTTAGGCACAACCTCCCTGGAGATACTGAAAACATCTATGATCCAAGTCTTAGTAGTTTGGGGGATTAAAGTTGTGATCAGATTTCTTGGATGATGGTTCCTTTCTTTATTCTCACAGTCTCTGTTGACTTTGGTTTTTTTGTGTAACAGGAAAATTAAACTAGGTATGGTACAGATAATAGAGATCTAGGTGTCTAAACCCTGACTCACATACTTATAATTTGTATTCTTTATAAAATTTTTTTAGAAATGTAACCTCAAACATATGTCTTTATTATTAATCATTTTCTTCATTTACCGTGTAGAAGGTTGGGCTAAATGACATCCCAGGATCCTTTCAGGTCTAATATTTCTGACTTGAGTACTCTATGATCACCCAGAATTCCCTCAGTTGTTAACCTGTGACTTTGTTTAAAAGTTGACAGAAAATCTGTTAAAAAATGTTTCCAATTTGAAAAGAGAAAGTTTCTATATTTCACGGGGAAAAAAAAGCATTGACTAGAAACAACCCAGACTTATTTCTGAGTTCTTGCCTTGTCTTCTTTTGCCCAGCATAAAAAAGGTAGATTAAAATTAGACAGTGCCCTTCTATGAAACCATAATTCATAACAGGCTTAGAGGTTTTCAAAGATACGGTTATCTTTCCAATGTTTCTGTGTTAGATCTGATAACTGTGGTTGGTCAGATTGTAATTTACACCCTTAATATTTATCCTGAAATTCTTGTCCATAGACGTTCTTGGGGAAAGGATAATGAGAAAATAATATAGTCTTCCTATGGGTCAGTATTTTCAAATTTACTTCTTGGTCAATAAATTCCACGAGCTCCATCTTCTTTATTGAGTAAAACAATGGCAGTGGACTATAGAATTGAAATAAGGGCTAAAATAAATTTGGGGTAAATGACCTAGGAAGTATACCAGGAGCCACACTCAGTCGTATACTATTCTCTAGGCAGAAACGTAAAACAAGCTCAGTATATTTGTGAGTCAAAGAATAATAGAGACTTAAGATGGAGACCATGAATCATGAGAACATTGTGAAAGAAATCAGAGGCATAAAAGAGAAATTACAGGAATCAGAAGGCAAAGCAACATTTTTAAATGAAAGATTCTCAGATAATACAAATAAAATCTTCCAAAAGTGGAAATCAGAATTAGTATCTGGAGTTAAGAACTACCTCAAAATGCATTTGTCCCAATTTAATCATTGACAAAGAATTAACTCACAAATTAGTTTGTTATGAGTACATTGTACTCAAAGCAATCTTACTTTCTGGCGGTTCAGAGCAGCGGTCTCAGCTTTTCTACCATGATTTATGATGTAATAAAATGGACAAGTTACTGGACTATTTCTTTGATGGCCATGAATTTACAAAAGATTAAATTGGGCTCTTCCCAGTTAACAAGGAAAGATAAAGTGTATTTTAAAAGTTATGGTATCTTACACGTACAACTTTGAAGTATGGTAACCTCTCTGTATTTATAGTTCAAAAAAAATGGGGAAAGTATTATTTTTCTAATCTAAGAGTTGGGAAGATGTAACCAGATGTTTCATTGAAGTTTCAAAAAATCAGAAAGTTAATTTGAGGAGGATCAATACTAAAACTCATTTATTTCCAGATTCAGGGTATGTTCTTTCTCCCATATCAAATCCTAAAAGGGAAAATAATCATCTTAGAGATTTCTTTCTTTCAGCAGAGGAAAAAAGATTTAAGAATAGTTGGCTAAAATCCAACTGTGTCTGCGTGAAAGGAATACCAAGTAAGTAAGAAAGACTGCATATTAAAGGATAACAAAAGCATTGTAAGGAAGCACTGAAAAGAATGATTAAAATCTTAATATTAGATTGCATTGAATGTAGGGAAAAAAAGCATTAAACAACACGAAGGGTGTTTTATATAAAGGAGTGAATCCACAATGAAGATCTATGTACCAAATAACATAGTATCAACATTAATAAAACACAAGTGACAAGAAATTCAAGCGATAATGTACAGAAACATTCACAGTAGGAGATATTAATTTTCCGCTCTCATTTCGTGGCTAATCAAGTGGACAAAAATATGGATATAGAAGACCTAAATAGTAAAATGAGTAAGATTGGTCTAATGAACAGATATTAAACACTAGATCTTCAAAAAATCCCCACCTTTTTAAAGTGTCCAGAGAATGTCAATAAAAATTGAAAATATTAGTTGACTCAGTATATTTTAAAAAGTAGTAATAGTTCACCTGATTCTGGCAGTATCAGAGACAAGGCATTCCATAAAGGCTTTCACTAACACAAAACACTCAGGTAGTGAATAAATTATAACAAATATAATTTAACATGTATTGCTAAGCCCACAAAGAAATTATAAAGATCTCTGAAAACCAGAAAAATTGAAGAAAATTTAAAACTATACAGGTAGACAAATACTGATGCAGAAGCTGGAGCTGCCCTGGGGGGTGAAAACCAATACTGAGAAACCAGAATTTTGGAGATTAGTAGCCACTTAGAGTGAGAGAGGACTAAATCTTTGGCTCAGCCAAGGGGGTAGGGTGGGGAAGATGAGTCCACTTGGGACACATATATAATGTTAAGACACATAAAGAACCCATAGTTCTATGAAAGGATGGGCCAATACGTGTGCCAGCCTATGAAAATAACGGATTAAGAAACCTGTTTGTCTATATTCCTGTTCATGCAAGTTAGGGATTTGAATTTATGGTACCTCATAGACAGAAGAGTCCATAGCTGAACCAATTCAATAGAGTAGCCTAAGTGTGATAGCATCCCAGACAGCAAGAAGAAGCAAATTGAAATTCCTGGCAGAAGTATATCCTTCACACCTTTCAGGAATCATATAGATTAAATTTAGCCAAATAGAAATTTGCAATTAAAACTTATCAAATATACAGGAAAACAGTCCGCTAACAGCAGATTCAGTAGAAAAAGGAACAACAGATGTAGCTTTACAAAGACTATTAATATTTGAATAATTAGATACAGATAATAAAATAATTATTTATGAAATTTTTTAAAGAAATAAAAGATGATTTTGCAATAAAAAAGCCAGAAGTAAATTATTATCTAACATGATCAGGTAAATTTGGTAAAACACCCAAAAGAAATTCTGAAAAAAATTAGAATCATCAAAATTAAAACAAAATGGATAAGTTTACCAATAGATTAGAGAAAGCTGAGGAAAGAATTAGAACTAAGATAGATGGGGGAAGAAAGTATACAGAATCTGACAAAGAGAAACAAGAAAGTGGAAAATGTGAAAGAAAAGTTTTTAAAAGGGAGAATTTATGGTTTAACATATATCTAATTGGACTCCCTGAAGAAGAAAATAGAGAGGATGGGAACAAGTAAATATTTGAAGAGATAATGTTTAGTAAGAGATACAAGTCTATTTATATAAGAAGCACATTGTATACCAAGCAGAATAAATAAAAAGAAATCCCATCTAGATCACCACAGTGTAACTGCAGAATGATGAAGACAAACAGAAGATATTAAAACAGGTTCAGAAAAATGAAATCCCCTACAAAGCAACGATTGAATTAAGGCAGACTTCTTAATAGCAAAAGTGGAGCTAAAAGAAAATGAAATAATGTATAAAAATGCTGAGAGAAAACAACTGCGAATCTGGAATTTTATATAAAGCAAAATATCTTTCAAGAATAAAGGTAGGGCTTCCCTGGTGGCGCAGTGGTTGAGAATCTGCCTGCTAA
This sequence comes from Balaenoptera musculus, assembly GCF_009873245.2. Classification (NCBI taxonomy): domain Eukaryota; kingdom Metazoa; phylum Chordata; class Mammalia; order Artiodactyla; family Balaenopteridae; genus Balaenoptera; species Balaenoptera musculus. The sequence continues at coordinate 67,284,474 of NC_045796.1, read as the reverse complement.
TGCAGGGGACACGGGTTCGAGCCCTGGTCTGGGAAGATCCCACATGCCGCGGAGCAACTGGGCCCGTGAGCCACAACTACTGAGCCTGCGCGTCTGGAGCCTGTGCTCCGCAACAAGAGAGGCCGCGATAGTGAGAGGCCCGCGCACCGCGATGAAGAGTGGCCCCCGCTTGCCGCAACTAGAGAAAGCCCTCGCACAGAAACGAAGACCCAACACAGCCAAAAATAAATTAAAAAAAAAAAAAAATCTTATTAAAAAAAAAAAAAAAAAGAATAAAGGTAAAGACACTTTTAGATTAACAAAACAGAGCGTTTGGTAAAACAATAATAAATAATAATAATAATCAGAAATAATTTTGAGGAATTAAAATAAAAAAATAATAAACTAACAAAGGATATGCAAAGTAATGAACAATAATAACATGCAATCTAAGTGTGGAGTTTGAATCAATTTACAGTACTCTAACCTAGTGATTTTTGGAAGATGGGTAGAGACATACTTTAATTATAGACTGTTATTCTAAATGTTATGGTAAAATATCAAGAAAAACTAGTAAAAGAATAAAAATGGTGTGTATAAATTCCAAATTAACAAAGGGGGAAATGAAATAAGAAAAATTTAAAAACCAGACAGTCCAAAAGAAGAAAGAAACAGCAAAAAAGGCATGACAAATTAAAAAATATATGATAGTAGAAAAAATCCAAATATATAAATGTATTGGATTAAACTCACCAATCAGATAAGATTGTCAGATAGCATACAAAAAAATGAAGCTATATACTGTTTATGAGAGATATTCATAAAATACAAGATTATAAGGAAGGTGAAGGTAAAAGAAGGAAACAATGTAAACCAAGCAAATATTAACCAAAAGAAAGCTGAGATATCTAAACTACCATTAGAAAAAGTAGATATAAAGACCAAAACGATATATGGGAATAAACAGGATCATCACACAATGATAAAAGATTCAATTTACCAGGGAGATGTGAGAATTTTACCTAATGAAATTTTACCTAATGAAAGAGCCTCTAAACGTATAAAGCAAAAGCTGACAAATTCACTGTTATAGAAGGGGATTTCAAAAACATCTCTCTGGAACCAAGAGGTTAAAAAAATAGTAAAAATATAAAGTATTTGAACAACTGAATTAACAAGATGGATCTAATGAAACTGCAATTATAGTATATGTATTTTTCTCAAGCAAGCATGAAACTTTTATTTAAAAAACCATAATTAGGCAATAAAGCAAATCTTAGCACATTTCAAAAACAAGTATCACATAGATTACATTCTTTGACCAAAATGCAATTAAAAATCCATAACAAAGGGACACCCATAAACAACTCTGTACTTACAAAAACTAATAAACTGTTCTTTAAAAAAAGTTACCCAAATAAGAAATAAAATATGAAAATTAACAGTACTTTTAACTGAATGTTAATGTAAACATTTTATTTTATAATGTTGGATACATCTAAAAATGTATTTCAAGGTATATTTGTAGCTTTAAATGCTTATATTAGTTAACAAAAAAGGCAGCTAAAAGTTAATGAGCTAAGTTGCCAATGTTAGAAGGTAAAAATTAATTCCAGAATAAACTTAGAGAAAGTAGAATGGGAAAAATAATAAAGTAGGTTAAAAAAAATGAAATGGAAAACAAAGGTACAATAGAGCAAAATAACAGAGTTAAAATTGGTCATTTGAAAAGACTAATGAATACAGTACAAAAGTCTTTGGCAAGACTGGTCAAGATAAAAAAAAGAGAAAGAGAAGACATATATATGGAATAAAACAGAAAACCAGCTACAACAGAGATTAGAAGATAAAATTAGAATACTAAACACAATTTTATTATTTTCAATAAATCTGAAAACAGAGTTTATGGAAAAATTCCTGGGAAAATATAAACTGTACATTAAAAACTGACATCAGATAAAAAGTAAGCTTTAAACAGTCCCTATTATCATTGACATTGGCATTAATATTTTAGCCATGTTCCACAAAGAAAACATTAGGTCCAGATGGTTTTATAGGTGAATTCTACAAGGGGCCCCAGTAAATACTTTATGCTTTCAGTTAAGATTTCTGGAATCTTTACCGTAGTATTAAGAACAAACTCACAAAGCCCGATACTCAGCCTTGAAAGATCTTATTTCCTAATTGGATCAAGGTGATCTGCCACAAGTCTAACTGCCAGCCAGAAGAAATTTGTATCTTCCCTAGAGAATGAAACATCATTCAGATTTCCTCCAATTTTGCATCACCATGTCCAACATTCAACAAAAACTGATCAGGCATGTCAGGACGTAGGATCCAATGAATGAAAACCAAACCAAAATACAGACAATAGGAACATACTGAGACATGGCCCAGATATCAGGGTTATCAGAAACAGAATCTGAAGTATGTTTAAAAAGGTAGATAATAAGACAATTTTATTATTTGTGATTAGTGACAGTTTTGTTTCCCCCTTTCTAATTCTTATATCTTTTCTTTTTTTTAAATGGTGCTTTGCAAGTATTCACCCCCCCACCCCGCCAGTCTGTAAATTATATTTTCATTCTCTTACGAGTATCCTCTACAGGGCAAAAGTTCGATTTATCAATTTTTTTCTTTTATGGATCATGCTTTTGGTTTCATATATAAGACCACTTTGCCTAGTTCCAGGTCATGCTTTTCTCTTTTCGTCTAAACATTTTATAATTTTACATTATCCATTTGGGCCTATGATATATTTGGAGTTAATTTTTATATGAAATGTGAGGTTTAGATCAAAGTTTATTCTTTTGCTTATGAATATCCAAATTTTCCAACAAAATTTGTTGAAAAGCTGGCAGTACTCCATATCACATCACAATATATTTTAATTATCTCTTTCCATGCCAGTCTTCCGATTGAACTGTGTATTTCTTCTGCATTGAGTCTGCAAGTCATCTTTGTATCTGGGAATCATAGAACCTTGAAAAGTAGTGCTTAGTAAATATTGGTTTGACTTATAAATAATAAAACAATGAATTCAGATTTTTTGGTGCATAGTAGAAGCATTCAGAAATATGTGTAATGGAGATCTTTTCTGTTTGATTGTTTGCTTTCTTCTATCCCCTTCTTAGAGAGCATATCCAACCCATAGCCCTGATGGAGGCAACATATATGTCCTGAGACTTTCACCATAAATGATTGGACCAGGGGCAGAAACATAAATCAAACTGGACCAACTAGTTTTTCCATCCCCAAAATTCAGATTGGGACATGGATAGAACAATTCAGATTGCTCTGGGTTCTGGGTCTGCAATACTCTGTAGACTCAAGGGCTGAAGTCACAGTGTTGAGGTGGCAGTGATGCACTACATAGAGGTGGAGAAGAAAATGGAACAGGCACTTGAGAAGCAAAAGTGAAAACTGGAACAGAGGGGTAGATGCCTGACTTTGCAATTCTCCTCAGGCTAGGCTGAGATTTTTGAGAATCCCTGTTTTTTAAGTTAACTTCATTGGGGGTTTGTCTCATTGCAATTAAACCATCTAACCAAAGCAAGGTAGTAAGAACAATGCAACGAAGAACATTTAATTAAAAAACCTAGAGGGTGAGTAGACGCCATGAAATTTTTGTAATTCCCAAATGACTTAGTATATATAAGGTTTTATTAGAATGGTTATAACATTCTTATAGCTAATAATGCAGCCATGTATGCTTAATTTAATTAACTTCAGTGCCATTGTGAGTAAAGGAGTAGTCTTCTTTCTGATATGGTCTCTGCTCTTCCAAAGATTCATTCATTTAGAGTCAGTCCCAAGCAATGGATGCTGGTGATAAAAACATGGATGACAGAGTCTGCCCTTCTAAGCTCAGAGACTAGCAAGAGAGATGGGAATTAATAAATAATTATAGTCAAGATTCTGACATAGCAAACCATACTAGTCAACACATAAAGCCTGGAAGTGTTATGAGTACTCTTAGCATTGAAAGACCCCTGATGTTTGGTGTAGTTAAGGGAAGGCTTTGGAAGGATTTGAGATTTGAAGACTAAGGTATATGTGGGTAGAGAAGAAAATGGAGGTATGAAAAGTAGAAGAGCTTCCTTTACATGTACCAATATTGACAGAAATGTAAGTATTGCTGAGCTATTTTTGAAGGGTCTGGGCACGCTTTCAAAGTTACTTACAGCTTTCCCATGCCTTTTTTGCTTGGAATGAGTAAGGGCAAGATGAGTAGAGGCGAGTAAGTTTAGTCTAGAAAATGTTCTCAGAGTTGTAACTCGCAAAGCTACAACTTTTAGGAAGCATAAGAGCAAAGAAAAGATGTTATTGCCAGAGCCTGAGGAAGAAGCTGTTCATGGTGTACTGACAGTAATTTAATCAAAAAGTTTATCTTCTGGATTAGCACTCAAATTTCCTTAGTCTTGCCTGGTGATCAAGGGCATTCTTTGTTAAGTCTAATGTGCTGGCCCTAAAAATTGCCTAGTGTGCAAGGAAGCTGTCAGTCATATACTTTAAAAAGTGTACAACAGAAGAGTACTAAAGGGAAATCAAATTACGGTCCATTTGGAAATGTCACAATCAAGTTGTATGAGCAAAAAATGAAGAGGTTCATTGACTATTTAAATTGGTATATAAAGAATTGCGTGTTTTTGCTGCTAATCAAAGATAAAGCTGGCCTTTGAGCTGCCTATGTGGAGCCTGAGACCACCCGGGCTTTAGCTAATGTTAGTGTTTACATGACATGTTGGAAACAAACTGGGCAATTACAAAAGCCCAGTCTAACTAGATCCTAAAAGGCAAAATGCCCTCTGATCCAAATGTTAATAGCTTTGACCTTCATTGGTTTTAAATCTCATTCTGTCTGGCAGAGTAAATGAACTCTAGGTTACACTCTACAGAAGAGTCCTTTTTGTTTTTCATTCTGTTTTGTATTTTTTTTTTTCCTGGTATTGCTGGGGAAAATGAAAGTCTGTCTTTTTTCAGTTGGGTATATCACTGAGTGTATGCACAGAAAGTCTGCTGATTGACGGTGCTTCAACAAAGGCAGATTCAGTTTGCAGCTGATAAGGAGTAAAGTCATCCACGCCGTGTTTACAAAGCAGGCGAGGAGAGTGAAAAATTAGTGATAAAAGAGCTAATCTTATTGTTTTGCCGGATGAGAGAATGGCACTTTTGTGCTTGCTTAAAGAGGAGCTGGCATGTTCTCCTCCTTCCCCCACTATGCTTTGGCAGCAGAACAATTTCCAGATTCCCCAAAGTGTTACAGATTACAAAGGACACAGTTGTGTTGGAAGGGTTTCCTAACATTGAGTAGGGTACAGACTGCACTGGCTGCTTATTCTATGTGCCCGTGACTCTTACTGCATAAACTTCTATTTTCTCCCTTTGGTGTTTCTAAAGCAAAAGATAAATATTTGGGCTGTCAGACAAATTCATTAGTGTTTAATTTTCTAACATATTTAACTGCTTGGTTGTGCTAAAAATAAAGTCTGAAATCCCTTCACCATCGGGTGTAGGTTCTGGCAGTGGTAACCAGACCTCTTTGAGTATCAGGTCATGCAGCTGAAGGAAGGGATCAGGGAAGAAGAATGTGCTTTTGTTCTTGTTGTTCATGACTACTTAGTTGTAAGCCCCACTGAGGTGGGGAAACAGTAGCGTATAGCAGAGGTCCCCAACCTTTTTGGCACCAGGGACCGGTTTCGTGGAAGACAGTTTTCCATGGATGGGGTGGGGGATGGCTCAGCCGGTAATGGGGGGCGATGGGGAGCAATGGGGGGCGATGGGGAGCGATGGGGGGCGATGGGGAGCGGCAGATGAAGCTTTGCTTGCTTGCCGGCTGCTCACCTCCTGCTGTGCTGCCCAGTTCCTAACAGGCCATGGACTGCCTGGTGTATAGTAGCTCTAGGGGCAAACATGACTAAAAAGTTGGTGTCTCTGAATTTAAAGTGTTTCTGGTCTTAACTTCATCATCCACTCAGTTTTTATAAAGGAGAGATAGTAGATGATGTTTTGACCTGAGGCATATCCCAGGCTTTACGATTCCTCACTATGCTGATTTCTGCATTTGGTGTGGCCTGCAAAGACCCATAACAATGGCAGCCATGTGTCTATTCCAGATCACCTGAATCATTCACTCATTTATTCTTTCAACATGATGTTCATTCAAGCCTACCACGGGCCCCGTGCTGGTGCTCTTGAGGGGAACAAAGCACAAATCACTACCTCCAGGGGTTTCCAGTCTTGTAGGGAGGACATAGAAGCAGACAGATAATTATACTACAATATACTAAATTTCATAATAGAGATGCTGGGAGAGCATAGGAGAAGTATCCCTCCCTTGAGCAGTAGCAGAAATCCTTCAAATAGATGACAGTTAATTGTATCTTGAAGAGTGTGTTGGAATGAGTTAGGAGATGACAAACAGCTCAGAATGACCAGAGCCCTGCTTCTCAAGCTGTTTTACAAGTTCTGTGCCAGAGATAGATAAGGGCACAAAATAGATAATTTTCTTCATCCACTAAGAGTTTATTGTTTACTCATTTGTTCGAAATATTTTTTTGAACACCTAATCTGTGCTAGCCACTGTAACAGACACTAGGGATAGAGAAACAAGTGAGACAATCTTAAAACTCATCAAGGATTATCAATTCTGGGGAAATACATCTCAAAACAAATATGTACATATTATTGAATAGAAGTACAGATATGTGCAATCGAACATGAATATTTCACATGAACTTTGCACTTGCAAGCGCAGCTTTTGGCAGTGCCCCTAGATCCCAGAAGAGTGTGCTCATTTTATGCCAGAGTCAGGGATACTGTGTTCAAAGACTCTGAGGAGTGCTAGTAAGGTATGCCTGAAGAATTGAGTGGGACATGGGATTGCAGAGGTAGGGAGCACTAAGCATCTATAAGTTTGCATTTTATATGAAAGGAAATGGAGTGCTTATAAAGAGGATTTGAAGTAGGAATGGCATAATCAGTTTAGGGTTTTAGAAGGATCACTCTGGTGACAAGTACCCATAAGTACATCTGAGATCATGCTTTAAAAATATGGCCCCTATACCCGTTTTTCATTTTCCCAGCCTATATTGAATCATTCCATGGTTTCCATCAATGTCCCAACAGCTAAACCTAAGGACCTGAAATGGATAACCTGCAAACAGTGCATACACAAGAGAATTTGCCTTTGTGGATTTTCTCTTAAAGATGAGGTCACAAAAAACACAAATTGAATCTAAAAGTTGGAAGCACCTTTATTCATATTTTGAATTGATTTCTCTTTTTATTTAAAGGATCTCAAGTTATTTCACATATACTAGATGGGCTGTTTTTCAGAGAGAGATTGTTTGGTTGCAGGTAGGTGACACCCATTCAAACTAGCTCAAGCTGCGAGGGGGGGAAATATATTGAATGACTACAAGGGCAAACAAGGTAGCCAGGACTTAGGAGGCCTATAACTGGGATATGGAATGAGAATAAGTCTGAGACCAAGGGAGTTTTGTCTCTCTGTGTCTCTTTGGTACATATTGGATATTTAGCTTCATTCTTTGTTATCTCTGCAAGATGTTTTTTCTTTGCTGATTTGATTTATTATTTTTTAATGAGCATGTGTATATAATGTCCACACCAAGTTATATCCTTTCAGTCTAAGCATCACTAGACACTAGACAATATCAATTTTTCAGGAGAGAGAATTGGATCGGCCAATTAGAGTATGGTGCCCACTCCAGGTAAAACCACCTGTTGACTGGAATGTAGTCCTGTAACTCACTGCCCCTTCATCAAGGCTATGGGAGCAGGCTCTGGAATCTCAGGGGGGGTAGATAAGTTCCATTAGAAGAGGAGTTGTGGCAGGGTGCAGTGCTTAGATGAAGGAACCTCTACCAACTTCCACAATGAAAGCCTGTCAAATCCCCAATATTAATGAGTGTGTATATTTTCCATAGGAGGAAGACCACTCCTTCCTTTTTATATCTTTCCTTTCTCACCTTGATATCTTATAAAGAATGGATTCATGTATTAGTCATGATTCTTCAGGTTACAGTGCTAGAAACTGAGCTCAGATTGCTAAGAGACATTGTATTGCCTGAATCACCTGAAATGTTTAGCTAATAAATTGGTTTCACAGCTGGATTTAGCTACTCTGGTAATCTAAGGAGAAATCTGTTTCTGTCCCTCTCTAGGCTCTGCTTTTCTTGATGAAGGCTTCATTCTCAGATGGGGTCTCTACCATGTGGTGGTAAAGATGACCACTATAAGCTCTTGACTTACATTTTGCTTAAAATGTTGGTGGATGTTGAGGATATTGCTACTTCTGCTCTAAAACGATCTAGACTCCAAAATTAAAATGCAAAATTAAAGTCAGAATTGATGTTTTATTCTCATTTTCTAACTAGTACATTGGGTTTGGGGGAAAAAAGTAATTTTTAACCTGAACTTTATGCAAGTTCACTGCATCATATCTGAACATTAAAAGTAGGATAACAATGTAGAAAATATGAATATTGAGACTGAAAGCAGTAGAATGCAAGATACCATGATATCTTACAATACCTGTAAAGGTATTAGCATAACGCAGAATTGTTTATTTATGTCCACTATACACCAGAGCAAAACTGTTTTTTTATTGATTTTTTAAAAATTTACTTCTTTGATATGCCTTTTTCTAAATTCCAAAATATGAAAATACCTATCCAGCCGCTTTCAGAAGTGTTTTTTTTTAAATTGGGTATAGTTGCTTTACAATGTTGTGTTAGTTTCTGCTGTACAACGAAGTGAATCAGCTCTATGTATACATATATCCCCACCCTCTTCGGCCTCCCTCCCATCTCACCCCCCATCCCGCCCATCTACGTCACCACAGAGCACCGAGCTGAGCTCCCTGTGCAGGTTCCCACTAGCTATCTATTTTACACGTGGTAGTGTATATATGTCAATCCCGATCTCCCAATTCATCCCACCCCCTTCCCCACACCTGTGTCTACACCTCTGTTCTCTATGTCTGCATCTCTATTCCTGCCCTGCAAATAGGTTCATCTGTACCATTTTTCTAGATTCCACATATATGCGTTAATATACGATATTAGTTTTTCTCTTTCTGACTTACTTCACTCTGTATGACAGACTCTAGGTCCACCCACGTCTCTACAAATGACCCAGTTTCGTTCCTCGTTATGGCTGAATAATATTCCGTTGTTTTTAAATGTAACATTTTATACCTGCATACCTGGGCTGGGATTTATATTCTCCACCTGTTGTTTAGAAAGGTTGCCTAGTATTGTGAGAACTGAATTGAAGGATATTGGTGTTATAAGTGAGGGGAACTTAGGAGGCTAAGTTAGAATTGACAGTTGTCTAATTTAGAGGTGACAAATGCCTGAACCAGACAATAGCTATGGAAATAGAAAAAGAGGATAGATATGAGAGACATAGACATGAAAACAAGTTTTGTCCAATGCTTTTGTTGCATATTGCTGCTTTCTACATTTTTATTGTTAGCAAAGCAGTAAAACTGGGTCTAAGTGGGCTAGCTAATAATTCCATACAATTGGTTTTAGAAATTATTTGAATAAGAGCATTCATATTAGCATAATTTTGTTGAAGGAAATAAGAGGATTGATGCAGTGGGAGCAGGGGTGATTTATGCCTGATAGGAAGCAGGGAAGTAGAGCACAGTTTAAGTAAGAGATACCCAGGGCAAATGATGCTAGGGGGATGTGAAGCTTGGTTCTGAAAGGAAAGAGGAGACTCACTTCTGATGACAATTGACTGCTCAGGCCCTGTTGGGTTTCTCTTTCATGCTGTGGCCTTAGGAATGTGGACATTTTGTTTTCCTTTACTTTTCTAGGTTAGCAAATCATCACAGCAGCTACATGCTCTTAGGCTGGTTTTCTTTAGTACAGTCAAAACCACTTTATTACAGATGTAAAGATAACCCAGGTGCAAACTACATAAGGAGTAGGTAAATACAGTATTACAAAACCTTGTCCTCTTTTACTCTGGAGACTCTTCTCGCTGATCTGTCTACGACTGTGTTTTTCTGTTCCAAACTTCTTAGTTTCTTGTTTCATTTTACTTATTCTGAAATCAGCTTACTTTTCTGTTTATCTGTCTTGTTCTTCTCAGTTAAAAAACTTGATTCTCTTCTAATGTAAAGATCTCAAGGTTTTGCGCCTTTTAGGAAGTAGAAGATATTTTATTTAATCATAAGTGTGTGTTAATTGAATAAGGTCATACAGCCAAGTTGTTATGGCATAGACAAGGTGCAGGATATAATCTGTCACAATAGTGCATATCCACAGACTCATGATAAAGGAATAGGTGGAGAAGGATGTGCGGATGGAAATTACTAAACCTTGTGTTGCTCTAGTACTTATCCTTTTCTTTCTCCTCTTTTTTTTTTTTTTTTTTTTAGTTTTCTTTCTCTTTGCTGTCCTAATAGAAAGAGAGAGGAAGGGATATAAAATGTTGGGAAAATATCAGAAGTGGGAGCAGGCAAGAAAGAGAACAAGAATCTAAGCTTAAAAAATTGTCCCCTCATCATCCAATGTTCAATTAGAAATTTTAAATTCATTTGGATTAATAAATGCCTTGTTTGGGATGCAAATAACTACTTACAGGTTAATAACATTGACCATTCATAGAATCTTTGTGTTGATTACTTTAATCTTACTAACTTTTGTTAGTGGAAGAGGCATTAAGTTGGTTTGCTTTTGCCCCAGAGGGTAGAAATAGAATCTATAATAGAAGGAAAGGATTGTCTAAGATGGAGAGTTGTGGGATGGTGAGTTTCCAGTTTCTTTTGTTGTCTACTCAGGTTGAGCAAAGAATGTATTACAGGAAATTCAAATATTAATATAGAAGTACATACACTAGAGTTCATTCATTAAAAGCAAAATTAAACAGCCTAGGAAACTTATGTAAGAAGGGAATGCATTGAAAGGATCTGAGAGAGCTAGGAGTTGGCTAAGACAGTCTAATGGACCAGGTTTGGAACAGAGAAAATCCAGTTAACTCCAAAAGGTCTAGTTAGCATAACCACTCCACAATGCAGGTCATCACTGAAATGAATAAATTCTTGCTTTATTTAACTATTTATTGAGTATCTACAAGAGCTAGGAACGGGGTTACTACAGAGAATGAACAAAGACCCTGGTCTTGTGTAGCTTATATCTTATGGGGGGAATAGACATTACACTAGTAAACAAATAAATATATAACACCTGGAGTAGTGATAAGAACTGAGAACAGTAATGAAACAGGGTCTGACAGGAAATATAGTAAGAGAACAGAATAATGGGGAAGGTCCTATAGACCTGGATGGAATGAGCCATGTGATTTCCTGGAGCAAGAGTCCAGCAGAGAGGGGGAAAACCAACTGCAAATTGTATAGAAGGAAGGAGTACAGTCAGAACTGAGTGAGTGAAGGGGAGGGAGGTGGTAAAATAATGCCAATTGCTCCTCTGACCTTAGTCTCTCCCCTTAAGATGTAAAGTCTTTGAAGAGAGAATCATATCAACTGAACTTAAAGTGTGTGCTCATTTCTTGGCTGAATAAGGAAGAGAAGAGGCACAAGCTGGAAGGAGGACCTCCTTTCTAGAGACCCCTTCAGCATCTTGAGAGAGGAATCAGGGCAGTTGTACTCACCATCCTTCCCAAAGGAGGAGAGATAGAGTTTCCAAAGGAGAAAATGGAAGTGCAGTAAGGCAGGGGGAATCAATGGCAGGAACTGAATAACAAATTTCCCTATGGATAATTAGCTTAAGTGACCTTTAAGGTCCTCTTCAACATTAAAATCAACTGAGTAGTGGAGGTGGAAGAATGGAGACAAAAGGGAAAGAGCTGAGGAAGAAATGAGGTGCTCTCCCATGGCTCAGCCCCTCCCCCCGGCTTCTCCTACCTTCTGCTCTCCATTACCACGTTAGTCGTGCCCAGGTTGGTCACAGCACACAGAGGCAAACCCTGTGGAGGGATACAACAAAGGATAACTGTTATGGGAAATAAAGAAGCACTGGCAATTGGCTCTTCACAGCTGGACATCTAGGAGACCTGACAGGTTCTGGAGAAGCAATAGCAACTCTAGGGGCCACACCTTGGAGTGGGTTTGTCCACTGCTCCCTCATTGTCAAGAGTCAGCTTCTCTCTGCCTCTTCTCCTGAAACTGTCTGCTCCTGTCCCATTCCTGACTCCTCTTATTTTGGCTCTTTGAGGGCTTCTGCATGCCACCTTCTCTCCACACATCCCTTCACATCTGCTCTGCTACACATCTCATCTCTGGGTATCTTACATTCAAATTCCCAGAGAAGATCTGACAGGACTGTTTAGGTGTTACTATTTATTATAGTCTTGCTATTGGGTAAATTTCTCACTCTAAGTAATGCTACAGGCTGCTAGCCAACCCATGTACTCTGGCCTTGATTCAGATGATAACTTTGATTTAGGCATCTAGGAAGGATAATGGGTCTTAGAAACCAAGGATCTTACCTAAGAAACCGTTTACTGATGCTTTATTCAGAAAGAGTTGATGAGTATGGTAGGTGCTCAGGGTTTCTTGGACTTTTTTTCTAGTGCAAAAACAGTACTAATCTCAACATATAGAATGCCTGCTGTGTGACAGGCACTTAAAGCACATTATTTCTGGCTCTGGGAACAACCTTATTATGTAAGTATTGTTATTTCTATTTTTTACTTCCAACATCATACAACCAGTCAATGGATAAGCTAGAATGTAAATTCAAAGCCTATATTTTCTTTGATGGCATTAAAAGTTCTTTTAGTATATAGAGGTCTGAGGAAGTGAAAGCCTTTTTGAAAAGAAACAATGACAGCATAGAAGGTCCATATTCTACAAAAAGGTCAAAATAATTTTTGATGAACCATAGGCTTGAAAGCATTCATTAATCAATCAGTTAATCCATAAATTATTTTTAATGGATACTGTATACAAAAGACTAAAGAAATAAAATGATGAGTAGGAATAATCTTACCAAATATAAATCCAAATGGTGTCCTAAAAATATTAGTACTAATTGTGCTATTTTGCAATCAGAATGTCTGAATATAACTATGAAAATCTGGCAAATGGCTTTGCGATGTGCAAGATAGAGAATGGCTTAATAATGAAGGAACAACAGCGAAAGGAATTTTATGGGGAAAGAATGTTCAAGTAAAATATTCCATGTAAATGCTAAAGTAATAAGAGAAAAGGATAACAATGTTATCTTTTTCCTGGAGCTCATGAAAAACCACGGTCCCAGAATAGTTCCTCAATGGTAACAGGACCCTATTCTGCAAAACCAAGTGAATACATGCTAAAAAATAAAGCTTTCTTTTAAAACAATACCATTTATTCGTGAAAGAATTGTCAATGAGAACAAACATTTAAAATGCCAAAAATTACAGATGCTCTAGCTTTTTCTGGCTTTTCTTTTTTTTCGTTCTTTTTTTTTTTTTTTTTTGTCAAAAGCAAGAAAGATGATATTAACAGGAGACAGACGGTTGTACATGAATCATAATTAAATAGGTGTAAATTCATAGGCACCCAATCAAAATTCAAAATGTACCGCTTTCGCTGATAGGTGAGACTTCACTGTGCTCTCCTTGGTCAATAAGATAAACCAATAGAAATGGAAATGAGGAGCTGGCGCCCCCTGAATGAGTTGTGGTGTTGTAATAAGTTTTCAAAATAACTCAGTTTTTATAATTGTAAGGGCAGTTACTTCATCTACATGTGGGATAAATGGCCGATGGTGGGTATAAATTGAAGCAGTCAGGAGAAGGAGTTGCTCATAGCTCCACTGGTGTTACAACTTTAAGCGCCTAAAAGTGCCCACCATGGCCTGCCTCAGGTCTCTCGACCTTTTTCTCCATAACTGAAAGCCACATTTTCTCTTAGCCTGTGGTCAGCTGGGAGGTTATGAAATGTTTAATTTCAGACTACTTTTCTACTTTTATGTTCTTAGGCCACTTATATTGCTGCTGCCTTTACAGAAATAGACAGCACTATAAATATGTATACCAGGTATCAATTTAAAAACATAATGACACATGAAACAACAATAAATTCACATCTGAAAGTCCTGGGTCTCACCTTTCCATGATGGGCTAAGGTAACATTTACTGAGAATAAAAATAACAGTCACAACTGAAAAAAATATCCCATCAGAAACAGACGTTCTGGGAGGAGAAGGATCATAACTTGAGTGAATTTTGTATGTTTCTTTTGGCACATGAATTGAACATTGAAAATGTCTGCTATTTTGTTTTGCACACTGGAAGTTTTCCTTATTCTTTCTTTCTCAGGAATGCTGTCACCTACATATCTTGTAGTGGCTGCCATTCAGTTAACAAGAGGATACTGTGAACATAAGATGAAGAAGAAAGAGTGCATGAATCATAGGGAAAGTAATCCACGGCACTCTGGTTTGTGCCATCTTGAGGTCATGGTAGATAAAGAAATGAAAGATCTGGCTGGTTTTGTCCAGGAAGCTGGCTAATGATGATTGAAACGTTGATTAGCCTGAACCGTGGACAGAGGGAGAGCTTTGTCTTTTTCTCCCTCTCTCCAGCTTAGGCAGAAAATACCCACTTTTGTGTTTGAAGATTATGAAGAGAATCTGGACCTGGTAATCTTTCGAATGGTGACATGAAGTTAGGATTAAGATGTTGGAGGCTTCCTTTTTAAGACCTATGGGGGAGGTTCAGCAGGAGGGCACATCAGAAAGGCAGCTGGTGCCTAATCGCCAAACGTTTGAGGTCTTCAGGTAATGCTTTGCTAGAGGAACTAGGATTTTGTGATTAACTTTTTAGAAGAAGTGTCAGAAATGCTTTTCAACACATAGGTTATGACATTAACTACAGCATAAAGAAATCTCATATGTCTTCTGGGTCAAGAATTGGAGGGGCTTAGCCTTCTCTAAATCCCCAGTGATGATGTGCAAGGTGGATTTCAAAATTAAGACAAATAATCTCCTAAAACAAAGTGTCTCCATTTCTGTTGCTTCAGAGTAAGCTCGTAGAACTGACAATGTATGTGCTGAGGTTTTTTTGTTGTCGTTGTTTGAAACCAAATAATTAGGAGCACCGGAAAAAAAAATTCTTTTGAGAATATAATTTGCTCTTTTCAACTTTTTAACTAAGTTAATGGGGAGATAATTACAAAAACCTACTCACTTTACCTTGTCTTTCTCTTTCTTCTTATTGTTTATGCAGGTAAATTCTGAGGGCATTTTTGATAAAGACACAGAGGTGTCCCAGATACCTTGGCCGTTCCAATCCTGTCACTATATGTTATGACTTTGTTAAAATAATATTTGTTAAGTAGAGCACAGGGTGCTGGATGATGAGCCATGGTACTACAGAAGACCAATAGAGAAATTGAAATAGAGAAGTTTATTACTCATAGGTCCTGGAGGAAGTACCTGACAAACCTCAAGGGTCCGCGTGGGGAGGTCAAGGCTGAGGCACATAGAAAAGCAGGGCCTGGGGGACATGCCTTTATTAGGGTCTGTGGGTGGAGTGCTTTGGGTTTCCAGGACTAATTCCAGATTGATCAATTCACACCAAAAAGTGCAGGGTTTTGGTAAGCTCCCGCTCTACCAAGGCCAGGAGCTCTAAAGCAAAGAGATGCAGCATAATTAGCTCTTCTGATAGCCTCTTGAACAAAATGTCAGTTCAGAAACCTGAAGTGTTTGCTAATGACAAGGGCCCAACTGTCCCATAAAACTAGAAAAGTGGTGTTTGTTGTCTGATTCAAGAACTGGAAATGAAAATCTTAATGATACAGGAAATGCTCTTCAAAGGCCAAGAAGTCTTAGTACAAGATAAGAGGATCAATCAGTCTTAAATATGAGTTTACTAAGAGTAAGAGACGGGATGCTGCCAGCGTGGATATGTATTTCAAAAGGCATGAATAAAACCCAGAAATAGTGTTAATTTTACTTTGAAGTATATAATGAAACCCCTCAAGTACCCAGACTTCAACACCCCTTTCCCAAAATGGCCAAAATTTCCATTTTTGAGCGTTTATCATTCCGCCTTTTTCCGTTCCCCGAGTCTTAACGGAATTTTAAAAGGAGCAGCTAATAAATGAAGTATACTTCAGTTTCATGTGATGGATTGGATCAGACGGGAACTGATAAGATGATATTGGAAACGCAGGTGGGGGGTCGAAAAGCCTCACAAGTGCTAAGCTGTGTGGGTTCAATTGATTCCCAGAGTGCAGGCTGCAGTCCCTGGTTATTCCAGCAAATGGAAGGAGAGCCCTCCCTGCTCTGTTACAACGGAGGCTCTTCTCCAGGGACTGGTTACCAGCAGGGCCAGAGGTGATGAGGGGGAGATAAAGCCAATTAAGAATTCTGACTGGGGAAGCAGGAAACAGAAGCCACGGGGAGAAATCCAAAGGGGAGGGCGGGAAATGAGACTTCGGGTCACTGTAGGCATTCAAGGTAGAATACAAATATGAGTTTTAAACTCTTGAGAAACTCATTTTAGCGAAACTCATTTTAGCGGAAGACAGGATCAAAGGCGGACGAAGCTTAGCAGTGTGGTTTCTAAAAGCAAGGCCCAGGGGCAGAATAACCTGAGTAGAAACTTATCATTAAAACCTAGTCCGGTGTTTATCGTCCTTTCTGTATTCTTGGCACACTTTGGCATATTAGACATTTCCATGGTGTACTTGAAGGAATTGAAAAGCTCAAAATAAAACTAAGAAGCAATTCAGCAATAATTTCAACACAGTCACGGCAACAGTTTAAAGATAATGGTGCAGTGTCTACAGTAGCACCCCAGGGATTGAGAGCTAGGAGGCAATGGTGAGGAGCCAGAGAGAGGTCTGGATACTTGGCTCCATGACCTTGGGCCCATTACTTCAGGACTCCAGTCAGCAGGTTCTGCAAAATGGAGAAGAAGAGTAGGACCTCCCTCATGGGGTGTTAGGAAGATTAAATAAACAACAGCAGAGAGGTCACAGCCCCTGGCTCTTATGAATGCTCATCATCATACTGTCTCCTTGCCCCTCAGCCCCTGGCATAGTCCCCTGTCCTGATAGCATTCTCTTCTGCTCCAGAGGCCAACGTCTCATCTGGTTCAGCCAATACGAACTCTTTCTTGAGCAAAATCTTGCTGTTTCTTACCTTACTCACAGCAAGATGTAGTTCTGCTCTTATTAAACCACATGACCGGCCCACCAAAATGTCCTGTCCACCAGCCATTGTAGTCAAAGTATATATACACCGGACTAGTAAAGACCAGTTTCATACACTGAACAAATTTGGGGGCATTTCTGAAAAAGGTTCATAGCGTGTTAGGGTGCCTGAACTAGCCATTCAAGAATGAACTTTGTAGGGAAAAGATACAAGATTTGTTTTCCTCCTAAATCAAGACTTTCCTTCTCCCCTAAGTAGTGGGACAATACATTATTTGATTGTTCTGTCCACAAGCTGAGTACTGCTATGTGGAATACATAGAAAGTGTTTCACATATTTCATCACATTTTTCCTTTTTTCAAAGCAACCCCTTAAGAAAGATAATATTATTTTAAAAAATCATTTTATAGACGAGACACAAAGGCTTAGAAAGATTAAGTAACATCACATGTAGGTCTTTATGACTCCAAAGCTCATGCTTTAGAATCTACATTTCTAAGTTCTCTGTGATGCTGAAGCTACTGGTCCTGAGATAACAAGTTGAGAAATTCTGCTGTAATATCTCCTCAAACCCTAGTTGAGTCCCTCCCAAAACCACAAAAAATGCATATGCACACTCCTAAAGTGAAAACATAACACTTTGAAGGGAAATTGGAAATAACTCTCCACCAGGAAAACACTGATGACCTCAGTCCTAAGTTAGACAGAGGTACAACCACCCCTGTGTTAGATGACTTCTCCATTGGCTGAAGGTATTTTGTGGTGAGCTTTGTATTTCTCACCATGCCCAAGGCACATAACTTTGGTCCTACATTGCCTAACTCTGTGATTTATTGCTGTTATTTGAAATAAAATACTTCTATGCATAGTAAAACAAAGCAAAAATGAAGGCTTGGAAACCGTTGTGGTTTGTCAATGGTAATGCCATTGGTATAACATTTGCTTGTTTCTGAGGTTTTGAAAATTGCTTTAGAAAGCCTTGGGGCAGAAAGTTTCACTTAATTAAAATATTTTAAATCAAACCACAGGAACTTCAGTTCATAAAGCCTCAGGGTACAGCCAGCAATTGTAAGCAACTTAAATGGAATAGGGTGGATAAATATAATAATATAGGGTATAAAGTTTTATTATTTCTGTTTGCTGGGTTGAAATAATTAGGCAACAGAAAATCTTTGGTTAACTATTGGAATTCTGAGGGTATTCATTAATTGCTACACAACTGGTTTCGTGTTTCCCAAAGAGTGTTCATGGAGCATTGGGATAATGCTCCCAGGTTGCTTTGTGAAGAAGGACTTCCTTTTAAAGTAACTTTAGAAAGTACTGCACCACTCTCTTAAGAGTAGACTTGCTTAGAAAAGGCTCTTAGAAGACCTGCTGTACAGCAACCTGCTTAACTTGTTTAAACCATCATTTCCCCAAATGTTTTGACCACAGAACTTTCCTCCCTCTTCCTTTCTCCTAACCCCCATCCTAATGAACACCTTGTCACAAGCTACGGAGCTAAAAAAAAATTTGAGGAAACACTGATATATATTTTAAAGCCAATATTGATACTGAACCAGTTGTAGGTATATATTGCCAAGCTGGGCTCCTCCCACACTTAATTCCTACTTTTTAAATAAGTGTTACCTATATGTCTATTCACTCTTTGCTGAAATAAAGATCTGAACATTGTTAGATGTTCACAAGCAGTAAGATATGCTAGGGGTGCCTGCTGAGTTTATCAGTAGATTTAGTACAACCATAGATATTCGGCCTACCTGGAGGGAAGCTCTATCAGACTTGCGGAAAGTTTGAAAAGAAATTTGATTTCATTACCTTCAATTGATAACTTTGAAGCCTTGAGTGATGTCTAGGAAAGGTCCTTGGGGGAGTCTACTCTAATGTCTAGAGATTATTTATAATTACAATAGCACTTGTTGATGTGTTAAAAGTATCAAATAGTCTGAAAACTACCTGCTCAATGAGTTAAATGTTTTTCTCTTTGGAAGTATTAATTTGCTTAGCAAATTCATTTTTCCTAGGTACAGGATAGTAATTTTCAACCACTTTTTCCCCAGCTAGAGGAAAGGTAAACTTTAACCTAACCATTTTTCTAATTATCACACATTTTGAATTAATGGGGTCCAAATTAATTAAGGTTTTATTATAGTTTCATCCTTAGGAGACAAGGTTTCATTTCCCTCTTTTGAAGTATTTTCAACCTGAATCAAAAGAAGATTAACCTCACCTCTCTCCTTGCTTGAAGCCAGTGGGTTTCAGCTTCTTTTTTCCTTCCCCAACATACCTGAGGGCTGTGAAACACTCCCTCTGTAAGGAAAAGATGAGGTGTGAGGGGGGCTATAATTAGGAAGGTCTCCCTAGGTGATTCTGATAAGCTCCCTGCCCCTTCTTAAGAATTTCTGGCTTTATGCCTTTGATTAAAACCTTGTAACCCTCAGGCAAGCGTGGAAGTGGGGCAGGAGGGCAGTGGAGGCCCTGAGAGGATTCCAGCTAAGCTAGGGCTCTGATGGCAGGGGTTTTTGTTGTAAGTGGTCAGATAAGGCGTGGAGAATCAAAAGTATAGCAGGCGCCAGAAACATTACCAGCGCTGTGAGCTGTCTCCACCATTTGTACTGAATAATGGGTGTTGATAACCCAGGAGCAGCCAAAAGGAAGAATGAAGACCTTTGGTGCAAGCAGGGGCTGAGACATTTAATCTGTTTGACGCTGGATCTATGAATGAGAAGAAAAAGAGAACCCCATCCAAGTGCTTTCCCACCTTTTCTCCAACCTAAGCCATAGTCTCCTGAAGTCACTGATAAAGAAATATGCTACTAAATGTGGGTTCATGGATGAAATCACCATAGTCATTGCTTTGAATTCCTATGATGGTCTATATTTTGAAGGTTTAGATGAAATAGAACAGCTGGTGAAAAGAAACAAACGTTAAAAAACTTATTTTTACTTGTAAGCAAAATATTAAATGTGGGTAAGGTACCCATTTCCTTTGATATTGATGTACTGAATCTTGCAGGCTGTTAAAAAGCCCTTTTGGAAATAAGTTGCCCTTACCTAATGCTTCTGTTGTTTTACTATGTGCCAGGATGAGTTGAATGCTTATTTAATTACATCTGTATTTATTTAAGTTCCTTTTAACAGGTTGTCCCCATTTGATAACATTCCATCTGTCATCTAAATATTCTAACTTGAGGGCAGATCCTGTTGATTAGAGGTGAAGACTGATACGAAAGATCCCCTCTTGTTGCTTTTTCCTCCAACACATTCCAGGATGTTGTTAAGAACATACGAATACTAAGTGACTGTTACATTCATTTGTCACTGAATTGGGTTTGGATCACTAGGGTTGGGCTGGTTGTCAAGAAATCTGTTTTCTAATAACTCTGTGAGCATAAGCAAAAAAAAAAAAAAAAAAAAAAATCACTTAAGCTTTCAGAATTTCAGTTTCTTATCTATTGAATAATGGTTTCTTCCAGAGGCTCACGTGTGATTTTATAGGTCAGTGACATCTGACTCAACTTTTAGGTTTTAGACACTAGATGGTGATGTTGTGCTGCATTTTAAGAGGTCTGGCCCCATGGTAGCCAAGGTCTATATTAGGTTTCTCATGTTCTAAGGTTTTAATAAATATGGCGTATGACGAATGAAACCCTATCTATGAAACAAATACATTGAGCATGGAAATGATGCAAGGAGCAAGAAGAAACCAAAAATAACCTCTGCATGTTTTTTGACAATCTTGATTAGCTTAATCATTCTCTGGCTCCAAAGTCCCTAGCTCCTTTTCTCATCTTATTTTTATGTTAGGCAACTTTTTGATCTACTGAAGCTTCACGGGCAGGTCTGCCTCTCGATACCCACTTCCGTTTCTCACTCATCTCTTCTGTTCAACCCCTCAGATTCCTAGAACTATAGTACTCTCCTCAGAAATACTTGTGAGACCTTAGGCTGTCGGTTGAAATGCCAGACTTATACAAATTAACGTAGGTTTTGTTCAGAAGCAACTCCTTAAGAATACATTTATTGATCATAGTTCTAAAACCTGAGAACAACTCTCTCAAAAGTTTCTTTGAGGACCTTTTCTGCTTGTTCACAAAAGCAGCTACTGGAGGAGGAGAAAGGGTTCACTAAAATGGTGGGGCCTCTCTCACTCTTCTTGAGAGTGAGTTTTTTTTGAGCTCAAAACACAGAAAGAAATAACTCCTACTTGAACTCCTTTTTTCGGGGGGTCCTCCCAGGCCTTGAGTCTGCAGACTTTCTGGATGGCTCATGTTGAGCAATGGTGATCACTCAGCCCAAGCTCCTCTCCTGCAGAAGGCCAACTTGTAGATGAAAGGAGATGTCTGGTTAAACCCCTGCCACCCCCAGGCCTGGGTCCTCCCAGCACCGACTAGGCATTTTGGAGTGGAATATGTTCATTTTGAACGATTTAAAACATCTTTTTAACATAATTATATCCCACTTAAGAAAATGCACCTATATGTCTTCCCCCATGGTGACATGAGTAATTGGAAATGGGGGCAGGGGGGGAAATGCCCTCACTAGAGATTCTGTGTGCTGTCTTAGAAAGACAGCTGTACCATACAGGGCTGGGGAAGTCGGACCATGCAGATGGGTTACTGCTGCCCTCAGGTGTGATCATCCTTTTTTTTTTTTTTCAATTGGAGTATAATTGCTTTACAATGTTTTGTTAGTTTCTGCTGTACAACGAAGTGAATCAGCTATATGTATACATATATCCCCTCCCTCTTGGACCTCCCTCCCACCTCCCCCCCCATCCCGCCCATCTAGGTCATCACAGAGCACCGAGCTGAGATCCCTGTGCTATATAGCAGGTTCCCACTAGCTATCTTTTTTACACATGTGAGTGTATTTATGTCAAACCTAATCTCCCAATTCATCCCACCCTCCCTTTCCCTCCCTGTGTCCACATGTCCGTTCTCTACATCTGTGTCTCTATTCCTGCCCTGGAAATAAGTTCATCTGTACTATTTTTCTAGATACCACATATATGCATTAATATATGATATTTGTTTTTCTCTTTCTGACTTACTTCACTCTGTATGACAGACTCTAGGTCCATCCACATGTCTACAAATGACCCAGTTTTGTTCCTTTTTATGGCTGAGTAGTATTCCATTGTATATATAGTACCACATCTTCTTTATCCATTTGTTAATGGACGTTTAGGTTGTTTCCATGACCTGGCGATTGTAAATAGTGCTGCAATGAACATTGGGGTAAATGTGTCTTTTCTTTTTTAATTTAATTTTATTTTGGAGTAGAGTTGATTAACAATGTTGTGTTAGTTTCAGGTGTACAGCAAAGTGATTCCGTTATACACATACATGTATCTATTCTTTTTCAAATTCTTTTCCCATTTAGGTCATTATAGAGTAGAGCAGAGTTCCCTGTGCTATTCAGTAAGTCCTTGCTGGTTGTCTATTTTAAATATAGCAGTGTGTGCTTGTCAATCCCAAACTCCCAATCTGTCCCTCCCCCCCAACCCTTCCCCTCTGGTAACCATAAGTTCGTTCTCTAAGTCTGTGAATCTGTTTCTGTTTTATAAATAAGTTTGTTTGTGTCATTTTTTTTTCAAGATTCCGCATATGAGCAATATCGTATGATATTTGTCTTTCTCTATCTGACTTATTTCCCGTGATCATCCTGAGTTACCGAACTGGCAGTCGTTGTGGTTCTCATGACAGATTGGGTCATCCTATTACAGGACCCAGTCCTGGATCTCCACCACAGTCCGTAAACCTCTGCTGTCTTTTGGCTAGGTGACACAATAAATCATCACTTTACTTTTTTCCACTTACCCTCCAACACATTGAAATATAATTCATTTGAGGCTTATGAAAAGAAAAATAGTTTTAAATTTGAAATGTTCTACTCCAAATAGATAAGGCTGAATGAAAATTAACTTGACTCTTATAATCCTCTAATTTAAAGCCAAGAGAAAAGAGGCCTTTTCACATAGTCTAGAAACATCCACCTCATGGAGCATTTTTATTGCTTGGTCTACGGAACCTGAGGCAGAGACAGGCTCTCTGAGGACCTGAGACTCAGAGTTTACACATTGAATTCTTACATGTTTTTTCCCCCATCCATTGAGCAATAGAAGAAATACGACTAGAGAATACAAAGCAACAAAAAAACTTTGAGACAAAGGCAAAGGGAACTCGAGTTATTTTATATAGCCAGAAGAATGTACTCAGAGGGTAGTACAAAGACCACTTTTTTTATGAATTAAACCTGTATTTGGGTGATAGCAAGGAGATAAATATAATGTGGAACTTGGCACAAATGAATAGAAATCCACACAGCTATTCAAACCAAGTCTTTTTCAGTTTTATTGTATAGCTACAACAGAGCAGTTTAAAAGACCAGAATAAACGTGACCTAAACATTTGTCTATCTTAGGTTTTACAAGTACAGTTTGAACTAAACTGTGCCAAATAAGTAAAGAAAGCCATGAAAGTAAATACATAATAGTCTAGCATTGTACCTAAAATGGAATAGAGAACACTAAGCAAATAGACACTAAATTTAAAACGCATTTCAAATATTATTTAGGAAATTTTAAAAATCATTTTATTCCAGGTATGGCAAATAACGGCAAATTTAGTAGGACTTGGTAAGAGAATTTCATCAAAAGCAATAAATAGGTAGAATGAAACCTGAATATGTTCTGATTTATATAGTTCATTCAAGTTCTGGGCCATTTGTTCTGGTAAATATAGATTCCTTGATTCTAAAATTTCTATAAAGGTAATTTGTTTACCCCAAAAAGGCTTTATACTAGGTTACTAACTGGGGTACCATACATCTTTTAGTTGTATTCTTTATGTTCTGCTTTGTGTCTTCTATGTGAAGCTTTTACACACTTCAGTACTATTGTTTTCCAAAGGAAATTTTTATCAAGAAAATGATGTAGGGAATGGAAGAACATTCTTAAGTCTTACAAGAGGGGGGTTTTTGCTTTGTTTTTGTAAACCATAGAAATCTATATTTCACAATTCTTGAGGCCCCAAGTCCGAAACTGAAGTATTGGCAGATTTGGTTTCTTCTGAGGCCTCTCTCCTTGCCTTCCAGATGATAACTTTCTCGCTGTATGTTCACTTGGTTGTCTCTCTGTGTGTGCCCATGTCTGGTGTCTATCTGTCTGTGTCCTAACCTCCTTTTCTTATAAGGACACCAGCTATGTTGGTTTAAGACCCAGACATATGACCTTATTTTACCTTAATTACCTCTTTAAAGGACCCATCTCCAAATACCATCACATTCAGAGGTACTGGGTATTAGGACTTCAGCACAGGAATTTAGAGGTGGAGACAACACAAGTCTGCCCCAAACACAATTCTATGTGTAACTTTTTTAGAAACTGCCAAACTGTTTTCCAAAACAGCTGTGCCACTTGATATTCCCACCCTTGATGTATGAGGGTTCCAATTTCTCCACATCCTCAACAGTACTTGTGATTGTCTTTTTTTTTTTTTTAAGGACTTTTTAGAGGTTTTATTTATTTATTTTATTTTTTAAATTTATTTTTATATTTTTATTTTTGGCTGTGTTGGGTCTTCGTTTCTGTGCGAGGGCTTTCTCTAGTTGCGGCAAATGGGGGCCGCTCTTCATCGTGGTGCGCGGGCCTCTCACTATCGCGGCCTCTCTTGTTGCGGAGCACAGGCTCCAGACGCGCAGGCTCAGCAATTGTGGCTCACGGGCTTAGTCGCTCCGCGGCATGTGGGATCTTCCCAGACCAGGGCTCGAACCCGTGTTCCCTGCACTGGCAGGCAGATTCTCAACCACTGTGCCACCAGGGAAGCCCCGTGATTGTCTTTTGATTGTAACCATCCTAGTGGTGTGAGAAGTGGTATCTCCTTGTGGTTTTGAATTGCATTTCCCTAATAAGTGATGAGGTCGAGCATCTTTCCATGTGCTTGTTTGTTGGCCATTTGCATATCTGCTTTGGAGAAATGTCTATTCCAGTCCTTTACCTATTTTTGAATTGGGTTATTTGTCTTTTTTATTGTTGTGTCGTAAGTGTTCTATATATATTCTGCATACTAGACCTTTACGAGATATATGATTTGCTAATTGTTGCTGTTTATCTAAGCTGGTTGGGTGAAGAAAAAAACCTTCCCCAAACAAATGTAGTATTTGATATTTATGGGTAAAATGGGCATGAGTCCCTATCTAACACATGGACAATCATCATCATAGAGGGGAGCGAGATTCCCTTTACCTCACTATGGGAAGGGAACTTTCTTTACAATGTCCGTGTGGTGGTTGAAGAGAGGGCTTTACTGCTGTTGGAGTGGGGAAGCTGGGCTCAGGTGTCATGCTGAAGTCAGTCACTCCTTCAGATATGATTCTGAGTCACTGGTTCTTAATGCTAAGGCACAGTACAATGGTGAATAAATATACCACTTAGGGGAGTCAAGCGTGGAACAACTGAGTACATGAAGAACGAGTGTTGTGGAGGTCTGCAGGGCTCTAAAGAAGAATACAGAGGTTAGGAGAAGGGATGGGAGATAGTTGGCTAGGTGAGCGAGGCAGGTGGCAATGATGGGTGTTCCAGCTAAGGAAACAAAGCATGTGGAGACAAAGCGAGTGGGAAAGTGGCCTGTGCTGTTGTGGTAAGCAGGACCCAGGCAAAGCTGGAACATAACAGGTTCTATTCAAAGTATTCCTCTCTAGCCAAAGAATAACAGGACACCTTAGACAGAGGTGTATTTTAAACAGAGGAGAGCCATTAGCAGTTTTGCCTCTATAGTAATACTCTGATTACACTGTACTGTAGTCAGAAGTTCTGATTTTTTTCTGCTGTTTTGAAGTTTCTGGGGAAAGTCTCATTATAGCTCTTATAGAATAGCACAAATTCAAATTGGGAATTGACTTTAGTACTGAATCCAGAGAAGGCCATTAGACTTTTATATGGAGATAGAAGTTCATATTATAGTAAGTAAAATTGTAAAAAGATAGTCAATTTATAAAGAACTGCTTGTTATAAAAACCTTTTTAAAAGCATCCTTTGTAGTGCTTTAATATTCATTCTAAATATTTTAAATATAGTTTTGATAGGTTAATAGTTTGATAGGATCAACTCTCACAATTTCCAACACTGTAATTTTTCTCATATGATTTGTTTAATCTTAAAAATCCAATAAGTAATTTAAAAATAGAGTTATAAAGACTCATTACACTATATGGACCTGCTGGAAAGTCAATAAGCAATCGACTTGCTGAGCCCTCTGAGATATGATATTTTTAAATGCAGTAATATTTAAAGGGAAAGGGGAAAATTTTATTGGAAGTTAGATCAGTTTAATTCTGGTTTGTATGAATACTGTGAAGAATAGATATGCCATTATCACTGTCATCTCTTTGCTTTAGTCTCTAAGAATTCCATCTTCTCCTAGGATTATCAAAGTGAGAATAAATTTTACTAATTGATAAATATATATGTGCCTGTATATATACGTGCATATGTGTATGTATATACACACATGTATGTATATATGTGTGTGTACACACATGATTGTGCAAGAAATGTCATATTACTCTTCTAAGAACTGAGAAAGTATTCTCCTGAGTGCCCACCACACCCAGGTGGTGAGTAATTCAGTCCCATTCATCACTGAGTCTCCCCTCCTGAGGAAGTTGATAAGGTGATAAGAAAGCCCAGAATTTTATATACAGCAACATGTTCAAGGAGAGCCGTTTAGTTTTCAGCTTACCTTGGTCAACCTGATATTCTCATGGTTCTCAAAGATGATGGTTCTGCTTGTTCCAGGCCACTCATGGTTCTGGGAATCTTTGCTGAGCCTGGAAAGCCCAACCCAGCTTCCCTTGTGTGCCATGAAACAATTGCTCTATGAGGTCCTGAGACCTTCCCAGGGCCCTTGGGGGAGAAGAACTCAGATTCTACTATTTTCAGTTGCCTGCCTGATCTTGGAAGATCTCTGAGAAAGCCCTCTATGAGTTTAAGCTTTTGAAACCAAAAGCCAGGGAGTGATCAAGGGATGTTTTTCTGCTAACGCACAAAGGCATTCTCTGACCACGAAAAGGAAGAATATAGTGAGAACGAAACAAAAGGTTACCCTATCATATGTGTGCTTCTTGTTTTTTTCATCTAGTCAACTAACTGGGTACTATGAGTTCATGTATGTAGCAATGGAGATGTTTGCAGTAATATAATTATTACTCATTATAATGATAATAATAATCATTTTAATAATATTCATTTTAATAATAATAATCATTATTATTAAAATAATAATGAAATACAAATAATGTATTTATTATGTAGTAAATAAATAAATAAAGTAATAATGAAAACAAAAGCAAGAAGTCAGCATTTGCATGGTTGCCATATGCCAGGCCAATGTGAAGCTGAGAGATTTACAAGCACTAATGTCTTTTTCCTCACAGCCCCATGAGGTGGGCACCACGTTGTCCCTATTTTGGAGGTAAGGAGGTTGTAGCTTAGAAAGGTTACGTAACTTGCCTGAGGTCCCTCAGGTCCTAGGTGATGGGGCTGAAATTGCTCGGCTCCAGAGCCCAGCTGTTAACCCTCTGCTTAACTTTTGCTCCTTTCATAGGAATCACTCTTCATGCTTTAGGAGCTATGAGGCTTTTCACTAAGTTACACTGCCCTCTGTCAGCAACAAAGCAACAGGAAGGACACTCGAGGAGCACGGTGGTCCTTTTCCTTACCACCAGAGTTCTTTTGGTGCGAATTTCCAGTGGATTGCACATCGTGTAATGGTATGTTAGAGGTGGTTAGAACCTGAAATTGAATTTAGAATAAAATAACGGATTTTAGAGACGTGATTACATTGCTGGTATCTAAACATGGACTCCAATGTAGATGCACTTGCCAACATGAAATTACATGTATCTACGTTTGTCTTCATGTTTTTTGCCTTCATGTTTCTGCTTGTTTTCCCAGTCTAGGTTTTAGCTTTGAGCAGATTTATGTAAGACATTTAAAGTCAGGTTTAAAATGAGACGACTCAGCTGTAAATTTGTTTCCTAGACAAAAATGCTAGGTATCATTTTGCAGAAAGTTTCTCTTTAGGCAAATGAATGAAAAAATACCTATGTCAACGAAAACTCATTTATTAACTTGCTGCTTTGCTGCCTCAAATAATTTCCAAACATTTCAAATTATGCCAAATTTAATATACATATATATGAATGTATGTGTGTATATACATACATACGTATACACACATATATATCAATGGGTATATATATGTGTGTTCTCCCCAGTTGAAACCTTTGACATGTTTCAATATATTCATAATACTTATTATAATGTTTCAATAATTTGTTATTTAGCAGTTACGCTTATTTGTGACCCACATTGTTTCAACTTAATGAATGTTAAGAATATTCTGATGAAATATATTTGACAACTGAATGCGGTCTTGCGTCCTGTTACGGGAAAGGACACATACGACAGACTGGAATCAGCTTGAGATTTTGGCAGGCACTTCTTCCTGTGGGCCAGCGAAGATCCCACTACCTATTAGAAGGGGCTTTCACGCCTAATTCTGGTGTGATGGAGTCATTAGGAGAACACCTAGTTTCCTCAGTGGTGTTGAGATGTGAGACTAAAAAGAATTCCAAGCCCTGAGGATGGAGAAGATTCCAACCATTAGAAAGCAACTCCTAAACATTTTTCTACTGTAAAGTTGGCTCCTGTTGCCTTAGGTTTTTGAGGAAATTCCTTTTGCTTCATTCAACTGAGGATGCTTTAATATATGTTATTTCATACAGACCAAATCCCAGGTCTATACAGAGGAATCAGCCGCGGTTTGGGAAGCAGCTCTATGGGGACTGAGATAGCTCATTACCTCCAGGGAAACGTGATTGTATTAACCCCTACAGATGCATGAATGTGATCTTCCTAGTGTTGGTTAAGCCTGTGTACTCATTCCAGGCAAGAATGCCTTGCCCTTGGTCCAGTGGACCATTTTAGTATGGCATCCATGGTATCAAAAACTGTGTGATGTTCATCTAGCAGAATTTTGAAAATGATCCTTTTCAGTGCTATTGAATCACAGCCCTGAAATATCTTTGACATTTAAATACATTCACATTGCCCTTAAACAGAATTGGTGTTTTGATGTTTAAAGTATTTCTGCTGCCTCTGATAACATTTTTCACAAGCCTTCTCAGCAGAAAGTCCGTCCAGTTTGGCTATCCACAGGAGGAATTTGCTTGAAAATTATGTTCTCCCCTGTTTCTTTTCCTAATCATTTGTGATACAAGTCCTAACATGAAATTAAAATTCTTTTATAATTTCATTATCTAAGAAGCGATTTTGCAGTCTGTTGAGGATCCAATGTTGAAGTACAGCACAGTGTACAAAATAATTCTTGTTTTAATACATCGCTATGGCTCTCACAGGAACCTCTGCTCAGCTCAGTTTATCATTAACCTCTATATTACTCAGGTTTCCAAGTCTTTAATTCAAAATGAAAATTAAACAATATTCATTTTACCAGGGCAGTTCGTAGAGAAATTTGTTTTAAAAACCCTATATTTTTCAATTAGAAAGGCTCTCACTGTAACCATGTCTAGTTTTCCTAATTGTTTAGAACCCAAACACTAGAAGCCAGAAAACCTTCAGAGAATGGACTCAGAGCCCCCCAGGCCCCCATTGCAATACACACCATTACTCTTGACGGGCACTAGTTAAAACCTTATGAAACCACTGAGCATGTCGCAGGAAACCAAAATCAAACAAATATCTACCCCCAGTGAGCTTTTCAGGAGATCCAAAAAGCATTTTTAGCTTGTATGTAAATTTAAAAGTGAGTATTTTTAACTAGGAGTAATTACGGTATTTTGGCTTATTTAGGTTAGGCCATTTTCATATTCAATTATCATAAAGCCGTGTGGCATGTTGGAAAGGCATAAGCTTTGCAGCTTCAAAAAAGGAAAAAAGGTGGACTGAATTCAGTTCTGTGCCTTAATGGAACCGGCTGGTTTAGCCACTCGAAACCTCAGTTTACTCATTTGTAAATGGGAAATAACCATGCTACTTCCTAGGGTTGTTATGAGTGTGAGATGAAACATAAATGAAAGGACCTAGGATACAACTTGGCATAGACTAGTCTCCTATTAAATTTTCCTTTCTTTTCTTTTTACCTATCAATTATTTAAAAATAGAACTGGGTAGAAAAGCATAAAAGTAGAGCTTCCTGAATTTTGCTGCTGAAAGTCAGGCTCAGATTCATGGATCAGGCTTTATAAAATCTCACCAAGCCCTCAGGATTGATATTTCTATAACATTAACAAAAGAGAAAAATGAGACCTTTTTTTTTTTTTCTTCCTCGAGCCTATTATTTTTTGATTCTCTTTTTGTTCACTCACACTGTATTTAAGTGGAAATCACTTCAAGCCCTTTAACCACCCTCCAGAAGCTTTGCTAAATCCCACATTTTTGGTTTCACTCCAGACACAGTACTGTGTTCCCTACCTTTGAAGTCTTTGAAGTGTCCACATTGTAGGCTGAACCTGTGGTGAAGCCCAAACTGGTGGTTTCGACTGCACAAGCCCATTTAAAGCTGGGACGTGGTGGGGGGAATTGAAGCGGGATATGAGAAGGGGTGGTGTTGGCTTCCCTTTCTTGACCCCCACCTCTCTCCACTCTCAGTCTCTTCAAACACTCCTGCTATAGTCGCAGACATATCAAAGCCCGCTCTACTATGGCTGCGGTCACACTGAGGCTGGAAGTGACTGCCTTACCCGAACCACAGCTGTTCACTGCCGGAGGGGAGTGAACTGAAGCGGGAAGTGCATCGTGAGGTCTTCAGCTGCAGACGATGACCTCATGTTTCTTTACCTGGGAGAGATTTGAATCAGGGGTAAAAGATAGAGCAAAACACTTAGAATGTGGGATTTATGTTATGAATTTTTATAAGATATTATTATGGTAAATTATAAATATATATGATTTATGTTTTTATAATTCTATAACATACCTATATATTTTTCAACATTATATGATATGGTTTTACGGTTTTTAAAATAAATATAAATGGTATTACACTATACAATTTTGAAAAAATGTTCAGAAGGAGTATAGTAATGAAACTGAGAGCTAAACTGGACTGAAAAACTCCTTTGCCACTAACGAGCCGTATGGCCTCAGGTGAGTCACTTCACCTTTCTATGCCTCAGTTTCCTCATCTATTAAATGGGATTGGAATAGTATCGATCTCTCAGGCTTGTGGTGGATATTAAATATGAATGTGAAGAAAATCAAATAATGTATGTAAGGCACTTAGAACAATACAAGGCACATTGTAAACACTGTATTTGCTCTTATTATTCTTAACATGTTTTTGAAGTTAATATATTTTGACAGATTATTTGAAATGCCATATCATTGCTCATTTTAACTGTTGTATCATACACCATTGCCTACATATGCCATAATATATATTTATCCATTCTCCTGTTCACTGATAATACTTCTTCCAATGACAAGTACAAACAATAAGAAAATGAACACTTTTGCACTCATTGCTTTGAGTACAATATGCAAAAACATCTCAAGATAAAGAATTCCTGGCTTATAGGGTATGAACGCCAACAGATTTACTCAATATTGCCAAATTGCTCTCCAAACAGTTGGACCAATTCGTGCTCCTAATGTCAGTGCGTGAGAATTTCCATTGCTCCACACCCTTGCCAACTTTAACATCTTTACCAATCTGGTGGGTGTGAAATGGGAGTGAATGGCATCTCATTGTTTATACTTTATTACCAATTAGGCTGAGAGTCTTTTTCCTGTGTTCATTGGCCATTTTGATTCCTTATCTGTTCCTATCCTTTGCTCATTTTTCTACTGAGTTTTTTCCCGTTATTGATTTCCTTACCTATATTTTTGGATAATAATTATCTGTTGATTATGTGGGTTGCAAATATCTGTTCCAAGTCCATGACTTATCTTTTAACTTTGATTGTGCTGTCTTTGGTGAACAAGTTTTACATTTTATATTAAATTCAATGTATCAGTTGTTTCTTTTATGGCTTAGGCTTCTTGGCACTTTGTCTAGGAAATTCTGCCCTAAAATTACCTAAACTACGTTGGTAAAGTCAGATGTCTACATTTTCTTTGAAAATTGTCAGTGTTGATTTCTGTATACAGATCTTTAGTTCAGCTGGAATTTATTGTTGTTTATGGTGTAAAGTGTGCTTCTATTTTTTTCCATCTAGAAAACCAATTATCTCAGCAAAATTTTTTGATCAGGGTGTTTTATTTTTTCATAGCTGTGTAATGTCAGTTCTGTCAAATTAAAAGTAGACAATTATGAAAATTTTCTTTCTGTTTTATTCATCAATGTGTATATTTTTGCATCAACACAATATTGCAAAATATCTTCAAAAAACATCTTAATATCTGTTAGAAATAGTTTTCCCACTTTGTTCCTTTAAAAAATGATCTTAGCTATTCTCAAAATTTTGCACTTTCATGTGTCAGGTTCCGTGAAAAATTCTGTAGGCTTATTAAGTTGAATACTTTGATTGTATAGATTAATTTGGGAAGAACTAATATCTTTATAATATGATGTCTTCTAATCCATTATCAAGTAACAGTGCTTTATTTATTTAGGTCATACTTTATGTACTTCACTCATATTTTCCTGACATTTTATAATTTTTTACCATAAAGTTCTTGAATCTCATTTCTTAGGTTTATTATGAAGTAGCTAAAAGTTTTGATTGCTATTAAAAATGGAAGGGCTTTTTTTCCACTTAAATTTTTTATTTTTGTTTATACCGGTATATAGGAATGCTCTATTCTTTAAAAGCCTTAATAGTTTATTTGTAAGTCCTCTTGAATTTTCTGTGTAGGTAATTATGTTTTGGTCTTTCTTCCCAATCTTTAAACTTTTATTTCTTTTCCTTATCTTATTGCATTACCTAGGATACATAGCTCAGTGCTGAATAGAAACCAGAATAGAAGGCTTTCTTGTCTTTTGTCTGACCTCAGTGTTAATTTGGTCACAGACTGCTGATTGCTGCAAATATTGGAATGATGCCTTTGATCAGATTAAGGAAATTTTCTTCCACTAGAATAGCACTATATTTTGCTAATAATTCTTTCTTAAATCATGAATCTTGAATTTTACAAAAAAATTTTTGCAACTGCTGAGCTAATCATTTACTTTTTTCTAATTTAAATTGTCCATGTAGCCTATGTCACTATTAGGTTATTTTTTGTATGAATTATCTTTGCATTCCTGGGATAAGTATGGCATGGTTATGGATGAAGAGGGGGAGAAAACCGTGTAAACATCTAAAAGAAGAGTATTCCAGGAAGAGAGGCCAGCAAGGGCAAAGGTCAGCAGGGTATCTGATCTTTTTGAAAGATGACTGAGTAGCGTGGTCGGACGTGGGACATCTAGGACATCTCTGGCAACAAATTACCCCAGGTGTTGTGTTGGTTCCAGCCTATCGATAGTAATGCAGTTGGCTAGGCATGCTTGCACGCTCGCCTGGGCCTGTCTTACTTGCGGCAAGCCCCGCAGACACTTCCCCCACTGGAACCAATGTTGTGGCTTGACCAGCTCTTGCGGTTCTTAGTTTGACTGCGGGGTGCACCTCAGCAACAACCACTGGGGGACGTTGAAGAACAAGTTATTACTCACAAGTCCTGGAGGGTACACTGAATGCCCAAATCAAACAGCAAGGTCAGGATAGAGTGAAAAGGAGGGGGCAGGACCTGGAACTCTGCCTGTATCAGTGTCCCAGGGTGGAGTATCTAGGAGTTCTCAGAGCTGCTCTTTATTGGTGAATTTAAAACATTAAGAGCAGAAACTAGGGAGTCAGAAGGGAGAAGCAGTGTCATCGAAGCAATCGGTTATCTGGGTTTCCCATGGCTTTCGAGAAGGGGAACTTGATGGGTGGAGGCAGCCTGTTTCCTTATCTAGTTGGTTTTCTAATAGCTGTGTCATGTAGCTGGCAGTGTGCTTATTCAAGGTGGATGTCTTTGAAATGCATGCCTTGGCAATCAAAAGCTTAAGGTCAGGCACAGGCACTTATACTGCCCCAGGCTAGGAGCTCGGTGCTTCTCAAGGCAGTGTGTTCTTTGCACACATCCCTGTATATTCCACCCTAATTCTATCCATTCAGGTCATACTTGTAATCCTCTTTCAGCTGTTTGGAGGCAGAGCTAAACTCAGTCTTCTCTCTAGCTCATAAAGACACGTCTCTGTGGGCTGACCTTCTATGATAAAGTTGAATACTTTGCTTCTGGGACCTGTTGGCCAACATTCAACCCCGGTTTATATCCAGTGATGAGTGAACAGGAAGCATGCCCAAGCCACACTCTAACATTGCATGGGTCTATACTGGTGAATACTATCTTTTATAAGTGATTTCAGAGAACATTAGAAGAAGATCCAAGATGTGCTAAGTTGATCCTGAATGTTGTGAGAAGCAAGAAGAGGCTAGTACTCTCTTTCAAGTGAGTTAAATTAATGGAGATATTATATATTTTTAAATTTAGTTCAAGAGTGGGATATCCTGGCAGTCTAAGGACAGTAAACACACTCCTTGTATACTGAGGCTCTAAGGTTGCTTTTTCAGTGCTAAAACTGTAAGGCAAAGAAATGGAAATACTGAGTGGGACACATGCAATACATTTGATGAAAGTTCGAGGGGGGAAACACTGGAGCTCTGTCTCACCTATGTGTGAGGCCAGAGGCAGAACAATCTCTATTTGCCTTTTGGGAGAGATATACCCATCCATCAGGCTGCATCTGGTGCACAGACTGAGGCCTTGACACCCACGTGCTGAAGGATTTACTGGTCTTGTTCAGGGACTCGTAAACCTCCTTCTGGGCTTCCTTTCTCTGGTTTCTTGTCCGTGCTGTACTTGGACTCACTAAGCCTATTGGTTATGCTGGTCAGTGTTTCAGTCCTCTCCTTTGTGAAGGAGACAGTGTTATACTTCTTGTGCCTTTGAGTATCTCACAGGCTGAGACAAAGAAATCTTCTCCTTAGCAAAGAAATCTTCACACTTGTCAGCAGACAACACAATGACAAACCCGGGGGATTGTATTTTCTCTCCTTACCTTCTCTCTCTCCCTTCATTTTTACTTTTTGTAGAAACACATAGCTTTGTCTTGCTAGCTAGATGGCAGTATTTTTCTTTTCTCTTAGGCTCTTCCTTGGAATAGGTGACTGGCTGCTTGGTGGATGATCATGATCACGTGACACCATCATTCCTCCATCACGGCTCTGTGGCCTCGGGTAGCCAATAGCTCAGGATGTGTCTACCTTTGTCTTTTGACATCATCCTAGTTTTGCTCTGCCCTAAGACTACTAAGTATATATTTACACGGGTAGGTAAGGTAAATGATTCTTGTTTCAAAAGAGCTATTTTTCTGAGAAAGAATTTATCTTGGGATTTCTTTAAATGTTACACTCTCCAAATGCATTTCAAATTAATTTTACTTGTGAAAATTCTATTTAGATACTCAGTTGATGTGTGTTGTATGGATTAGTACATGTGCCTATTTCAAGTTACAAGGGACACTAGGCTTGAAACATGCTTGAAATGAATTATTTTGAAACTGTTCAAATTGATGTAGTATTTTAAAATGATAAGCTGTCCTGAGATGCACTGAAAATCCCTTGAAAGGTGTGTGAGGAATGTGCCATTAGAGGCAGAAATGTGCCTGGTTTTAAAACAGTAACGATAGGTACATATTTGAACTCTAACTATTCCAAGTACCTTCCTTGTAGTGTCTCTTGTGACTCTCGCAACAACCCTTGGAAGTATGCACTACTTTTACCCTAGGGAGAAGCAGAAGGTGTAGTGAATAGGAGGATGCATCTTGGATCCATGAGCAAGATATTTAACCTCTCTTTGTCTCATAGTCCTTAGCTGTGAAATGGGTACTTATCTTTTATGATCACTAAATGAATCAAAATTTTAAAGCTCTTAAAACAGTTTCTGGTACATAATAAATACACAAATGTTAGCTCTGATGATCTAATCTTACAGATAGGTTAGCATTTTTACAGATGTGTAACTGAGGTATCAAGGCCCAGGGTGATTAAATAACTTACCTGAAGTTACACAGCAAATATCAGAGCTAGAATATAAATCGTGGAAAACTGACTGTACAACACAAGTCTTTCCACTGGTACTCATACAAGGCACCATACTGTTCCTTGTTGCAGGAGATATTTTACTGAAAGATATCAATTCTATAAATGGGCAGGTGGTGCCACTCATTATTTTCTGAATGTACTAGAAATTGCAAAAATAAATTCTGGTTAAAATTTAGCTGTCTGTTTCTATTGATTGATTTTTTTTCTGATTATGGATCATATTTTATTGCATCTTTGCATGTATGGTAATATGTAAAGAGTATTACTATTCTTTGAGTGCCAGATATTGTGAATATTGATTGGATGACATCCATTGTGAATTTTACAACTATTGGCTGTTGGATTTTATTACATTCTTTTAAATAGTGATGGTGTTTGTTCTGGTGTGCAGATAGGTTATATGGACTCAGCAGGATCATTTTGTCTTCCTTTTAAGTTTTTACATAGCAGATCCTGAGCTGCCTTTGATCTGGTGCTAATTTAGCCCCATTGCTAAGGTAATCCTTTCTGAGCATTCCAACCACTGCCCCATGACTTATCACTCTGGTAGGTGAGAACAAAAACTATTCCTACCTCTCTCTGTGCAAGTTCTACATATTGTTTAACAACTATGTTCTGGT
Source organism: Balaenoptera musculus (assembly GCF_009873245.2). Taxonomy (NCBI): domain Eukaryota; kingdom Metazoa; phylum Chordata; class Mammalia; order Artiodactyla; family Balaenopteridae; genus Balaenoptera; species Balaenoptera musculus. Next base: position 67,247,576 of record NC_045796.1, on the reverse strand, counting down.
GGGTTTTCTCATGCATGTGCAGAGCAGGGCTCAGCCAAAGACTTGGAAACACCCTGCTGCAGACTCCCAGAGCCTTCTCTCTGTCCAGCTCCCTCCTCCCGCCTACTTTGTCCTGCACATTCTAGCTGCTGTGGCCTTTCCAAAGTGTAATCTCTATCTCCTTAATTCAGTGTACAACTGAACTTTGTTTGTAGTCTTCCTCTCTGCCCTGTGGCCTGGATGCTCTCTAGGCAGTAAGCTGGGACCATAGCAGGGCTCACCTTCTTTGTTTCCCTTCCCTCAGGGATCACAGTCTTGCACTCCCTATAGACTGCTTTGTGAAATCATTGTTTCACACATTTTGTCCTGTTTTGTAGTTATTTAATTTGGTGGGTATATGTGGTCCCTGTTACTCCACCTTTGCTGGAATCAGAAATCTTTGGTCGATGCCCCTTGGCATCACTCTCTTCCTCAGTTCTTCATCATCATTTTGCCTGCCCAAAGGCCAGATGAAAGAAAGGTCAGTTTTTAGTGAGAGATCAGTATATGTTAACAGAAAAGGTAGGGAGAAAAGATGGTTTTAAACAAGGGCAGGAGAGGGACTTCCTTAAGCATATTTGTTCTTAGAATGATCTCTGTGCCTCTTTACACTTCTATGTCCCATTGCTCACCAGCTGTACTTCTTAAAGATCTCCAGGTAATAGTTATCAACCTTGTGAGAAGTAGGGACTGCCACATCCCTCAGGACTCCTTTAAGAGATATTTGAATCTCAGAAATAGCCATTTGTGCCATTCTCTCAGCATTCAGCTAATGAGAATTTTCTGTTTTACTCCAGACACTTCATTTTCTGCCTCTTCACAGGTAAGGGAAGTTACACATTGAAGGACTGGCTAATGATTCAGTTCCACATCACTGAACTACCTCGGAGGAAACTTAAAATGCTGCAGAATCATGATTACTTATCCAAAGAGTATATGGGTTTTTACAAATACATTTTTAGTGCCTGGATGAATCTGTTGATACAATGGTTACTTTAATCTCCTTCTCGTCTCTGTAAGAAATCTACTGGCTTGTTATGTATTACATATATGGCCATTCTGAAGAATAATAGCATAGCCTTTAGGACTGACCCACCAGAGAAAACAAAATAAGCATAGGACAGTCTTTTTCACTTAAGTTTTAAAAATATTTTCTTGTAAATAGTTTAATAAATAATAGAAATGGAACATGCCTGTTTCCATGGCCAAGGTCAAGAAATATAACACTGCCAAGACCAGAAATATCCTCTGTGCATTCCTTTATTATTAGAACTCTCTTTCCCTCCCCTAAATGTAATGAGTCTTCACTCTGAATTGTGTGATAATCACTTCTGTGTCTTTCTTTTTATTTTTGTCATGTATGTGCTTATGCATGAAAGTAAACTGAAGTATGGATGCATGCATAAAATAAATGTAGTTTACATTTATGTATTTTTAAAACTTTATTGAATTAAATCATTGAGTCTGAATCTTGCTGTGTCTTCCTTCTTTACTCAATATTGTGTTTATGAGATCCATCCATGTTGTATGTAGGCAGAGCATATTCGTTTTTACTGTTTTAGAGTAGTTCCTAATATTGCATTTCAGTGTGCCATCATTATTTATCCACTCTATTGCTAGTGTATATTCAGGTATTTTCAATTTGGGGCTCCTAAGAACAGTGCTACTATTAACATTTTTGGACAGGAGCCAGAGTCTCAGTTTGTGTTTCGCAGGCTACCAGTGAAACCAAGCTCCTTTTTGTATGTTTATTAGCGCCATTTGGACCTCCTTTTTAAAAAATGCCTTTTTTAGTCTTTTGCCCATTTCAAAGTAGTGTGTGTGTATGTTTAAATTGTGAGTCTTCTGTTGTATGTGTTTTCTTTCTTCTCTCTGTATTACCTATTTATTCTCTTTGTGACGTCTTCTGATGAGCAGAAGTTCTAGTTTAACGTAGTAAATTTGGCAGTTTTGTCCTTTTGGGTAGTACTTTCTGTGACTTGCTTAGGTAATTTTTCCCTACCCTGAAGTCATGCAGATGTTCTCGTCTATTATCACATAAAAGCTTAATAGTCCTCCATTTAAAGTTTAAATCTTTAATCCACCTGGAATTGATTTGTGTGTATGGTCTGACTTCATGGTCTAACTTAATTTTTTCCCATATGGACATCAAATGGTCCCAGTGCCATTTGTTTAAAAGTCTGTTCTATCCACATTGCTCACCACTAATATGCCTCTTGGACTTTTTATCTTGTTTCATTTGCCTGTTTTTCTCTATTTGTACCAATGTTGCACTTTATAATGAATTTTGATATCTAATTGAATAAGTTTTTAAAGTTTGTTTTCTTGTTCAGTTGTTGTCTTGGCTCTTCTTCCCCTTTTTGGATATTAATTTTAATAATCATTTTTCCTTTTCTGCAAAAAAATTTAAAAAAGGACTGAGTTTTTAATTGGGATTACATTGACTCTAAGGATCAATTTGGGAACAATGGTCATTTTTATAATATTGATTTTTTTTTAGTCCCTAAAGATGGTTTATTTCCTGAAACATTTAGGTCTTCTTTAATATCTCTCAATAAAGTTGTACCTATTTTTTTTTCTCAGAGATTCTCCTATCTGTGTTAGATTGATTCCTAGTCACTTGATTTTTAAAAATCTAATTGTAAGTATTTAAAATTTTTATTTTATCAAATGATTTTTTCTGCCTCTATTGAGATGGTCACACTATGAGTCCCCCCCCCCCACCTTTTATCTGTTAATGTGATGATTTACTTTGATTGGTTTTCAAATGTTAAACTTAAATTCCTTGAATAAATCTGGCTTAGTCACAATGCATTATCTATTTTATATAGGTTGGATTTCATTTGCTACCATTGTATTTAGGAGTTTTAGGTCTATGTTCATAAGTGAGTTTGGCCTGTACATTTCTTTCTTGTATTGTCCGTGCAGATTTTGTTATGCTGGCCTCATTAAATGAGTTGGGAGACTGTTTTATCCCATGCCCCCAAGTTTCTTTCTGGATGAGTTTGGGTAGTATTGCTTTTTGAATGTGTGGTAGAAATTGCCAGAGAGGTAATCTTGGCCTGGAGTTTTCTTTGTGGAAAGATCTTTGAGTATTGATTCAATGTTTTTAATAATTATATAGCAACTGATATTTTCTATTTTTTAAATCTATTTTGCAAAATTATTTTTTCTAAATAGTCATCCATTTCACTTAAATTTTCAAATCTATTGGCATTAAGTTACACATAATAGGTTCTTTTAAAAGGAAATTTGCAGGAAAGTGGTATCTTCTTTTTCATTCCTGGTAATGATTATTTGTGCTTTCTTTAATGTTTTCAAAGAATCTACTTTTAGATCTTTTTTTCCTATCTATTATATGTTTGTTTGTCTATTTTATTAATTTTTTATATTATCTTTATTCTTTATCAACTTAATTTTACTTCTCTTGAGTTTCTCTTAACTCTTTATATAGATGTTTACTTCACTAATTTTGAAACTTTTAAAAAGCTAATAAACATGTGTAGTCAACAGTTGTTCCCTGAGTACTGCTTTAACTGCATCACCACAAGTTTGATATGTAATATTAATATGTTATCATTCAGTTTAAAATACTTCAGATTTAAAATCATAAATTCCTTCATGATTTCTTCTTTGACCTATGGAATACTTAGAAGTTTGTTTATTTCAACATATTTTCACATATATAGGTCTTTGTTTTTTATTCTAGAGTAATTCCACTTTGGTTAGAGAACATACTATGTTATTATTTCAATCCTTTGAAAGCTGTTGGGACTTACCATCCAGGTTATGCTAACCTTTTGTAAATGTTCCATGTGTGCTTAAAAAGGATGTGCACAATGCAGTTGTTATGTGCAGTGTTCTAAATATACCCATTAGGTTAAGGTTTTTTTCTATTCTACCTGTTACTGAAAGAGAAATATTAAAATCTGCCATTATGAATGTGGATTTGTCTATTTCTCTTTAAAATTCTTTCTTTTACTTTATATATTTTGATAAATATATGTTAGGTGCACACAAAATAAAAGTTGTTCCATATTCTGAGTGAATAAATTCTTTTTATCCATATGAATTGGCCCTCTCTATCTCTAATAAAGTCTTTTGCCTTAATGGCTATTTTTAATATTAATATAGCTCTACGAGTTTTATTTTTGAATGGTGTTTATGTTCTATAGCTTTTTCCATCTTTTTATTTTCAAGCTTTCTGGATTTTATGTCTTAGATTTGCCTACTATAAAGAGCATGTAGTTGGACTGCAGCTGTTTTTTTTTTTCCAGTCTGAAAATCATAGTCTTTTAAGTAGAGCACTTAGTGCATTTGTATTTTGTATAACAGCTTATATATAGGGGTTTAAATCCAACATTTTATTTTGTGCTTTCCATTTATCATACTTGTTGAATATTTCATTTTGTCTTCCTTCAAAATTATTTTTTATCTTTCCATTTCTTCCCATAATGTTTCAGAATGTATGCACTGTTTCTCTTCTTTTAGTGAGGACTCTGGAAATTAACATATGCCTCCTTAACTTCCCGATATCTAAATTTAATTGTAGATAAAACAAAACAACTTCAAATACTTCAATTCCATTTATCTCCTCCCAACTTAAATACAATTGTTGCATATTTTAATTCTATCTCTTTTGTACATAGAGTACATTTTTTAACACTCAGTTTTTAAAGAGTTTCCTAAATATTACAACTTATTTTGCTTTTCATTCCTTCTTGTTTCTCAAAACCTACATCTGAGCTCAATTTCCTTGTACCTGAAGTACACCCATTGGAATTTCCTTTAGTTGAAATGTATTGATAGTTTGCTCTTACAGTATTTTGTTTGTTTGAAAATATTTTTAATTTGCTTTTATTCTTGAAAGATATTTTCATCTGGTATAGATTCTGGGTGGACAGAAGACTGATATCAATCCATTCTCTTATGGCTTCCATTGTTGCTACAGAACAAACCAGCAATTAAGTAATCACATATTGGAAGATGATTTTCTTCTCTGGATGCTTCTAGGAACTTCTGTTTGGCTATAGCCTTCTGGAGTTTCATTGTGATGTGTATAGGCATGAATACTATTTTTATTTATCCAATCATGCTTGGAATTTCTTGGGCTTCTTGGATCCATGGTGTGATCTCTTTTGTTAGTTTAGAATATTCGGAGTCATTATCTTTTCAAATATTGCCTCTGATATACTCTCTCCTTGCTTTCAGGGATTTCTGAGATGGTATGTGGGGTGGAGGAGGGAGAGGGTGCAGGGGAAAAAGCATCCTGATTGGGAGATAAGTCTCATTGTCATTATTAACTAGTAGAAAGCTAACACAGTCAGCTTTGTGGTGTGTCACATACACCACAAAAATATATTACATGTGTATATGAGTTATCCAGTCCGCAAAACAAATTACTCCCAAACTTAACAATTAAAAACAAGTGAGTATTATTTCACAGTTTTTGAGGTTTAGTAGTCCAGGAGTGGCTTAGCTGGGCGGGTTTGGCTCAGGATCTCTCACAAAGTTGCAGCCAAGCTGTTGGCCAAGGTGGTAGTCATCTGAAGGCTTGATCGGGGCTGAATGATCTGCTTCTAAGCTCATGCACTGGTTGCTGGCAGGACACTTCAGTTCCTTGCTGGCTGTTGTGATATGAGATTCAGCTCATGCCCAGTCTCCTTGTCTCCTATTCAAGACTCTGCAGGCAAAAATAAGGTGCTTAATTAGCATTAGTTGCCCTGAGAATAAAGCCAAAGTTAGCATTTTACAGAAACGAAAATTTATAAAAATGACAAAGGTCATTTATTTCTACCTTTGGTTTAGTTGTTATTTGGTTTTAATATTCATCTGTATTAATTTTATCCTGAATGTGCACAAGAAATGCTATGGATCAGAAACAGATTTCTTATGAATAACCTCACAGTAAATAGCCCCTCTGCTCTCAGGCCTTATCCTTGGGGCACAATGATGAAAACCAGGTCAAATGTCTTATGTGGGTATCCAGACACTCCGTAGGTGAGGACTGAAGGGTAAGGAGGCAGCTGTCCCCTCCCCTCCTAGAAGGATCTCCTTGGATGCATAATGGGCCCGAGCCCTACCTCCAACCTTTTGATATGCTAATAAAAATCTCTCTAGGATCCAGATAGTCCCACAGGTCTCCAACCTAGAGATGTCTTCAAGTTCTAACCTCCCTCTTTTGATGTGCAATCCCCCTGTCATCTTCACTTGGAACCTAGATGCCTATCCCGGGATGTAACTTATTGGCTTTGGGGGAGACAAAAGAAATTTTATTATTCTTTGAATCAGATGAATTAGGTAAACATATGGCTACAGATCTAACTATTATGTACGCAAAAATGTTTCTATGAGAAGTGAGAGCAAAAATTCTCTATTTTTATAGCTTATACATTTCCGTGGCTCAAGAGGTTAGAAATTTTTACAGGAACACAGAGGAGTCCTGGGAAGTTTCATTTCCCCATAGTTGTCCTCCCCACTGCCCTGAGGAATGTCTGTTGTGCCACTTTGGCCTAAAAAGTGAACTCTGCAATTTGTGTTTCCACCTTTTCTCCATGGTTCTTGGGCTTGTTCCTGGAGAGAAACTACTACCCCCTAATAATAAAAGGCAATGAAATACTTTTCCTAGAACTCTTAAAAAGAATGAAATTCTCCTAGGCACATCAATGGAAACATCTTTTTCTTTTCTTTCTTTTCTTTTTTTTTGGCCAAAATCTTTGGTTTCCTTAAAATCCAAGCTGGTCATTTTGCCCACAGATTCCCTCCTAGAAGACCAGCTGTTAATTACCTATACTCATAGAGTGATCAAATCTCATTGTATTAGTCAACTATTGCTGAGATAATGCTACCTAACAAACAAGGTCCCAAATCTTCATGGCTTACAAAACAAGCACTTATTTTTCTTGCTCCAGATTTTGTAGAGTTTGGGTGAAATCAGCTGGGGTTGGTTTCAGACTGCAGGTTGGATTCCGGTCAGCTCCTCATAAGTACTTGTTCTGGGAAGAGTGACAACTTCTAGCCTGTACTTCTCATGGTGGATGGCAAAGAAACAAGAGGATGAACAGATAAATTATGTTCAACGCCTTACACAAAACTGGCACCTATCACTTTCTCCTACATTCCCTGGCCAAAGCAAATCATCTTCTCACAGCCAGCGTAAATGGGTTAGGAAGTGCTCTCTGCCCACAGTGGAAGACAATTCATAGACTCATGGCAAAGGGCAGGGTTGTATGAATCTTTTAAGGGAGGGAGCAAAATGTTGGGAAAAATAATCTAGTCTACTCATGTTTTGAAGTTTGGGACGGCTTAGAAGTCTTCTAAATTCAGCTCACCAATAGACATTTGAAACTGGGGTTTGTTGTTTAGAAGATATGTAGCAGAAAAATGTGGCAGAGATGATTAACCATCCCTCAAAAATGTTTGGTCTCCCTTCCGGGGAGTGGTGTTTTTTCTGGTGCCCTACAGATGCAGATGCCCTACAGGGAATATATTTCCCACACCCTTTTGCATCCAGGTGCAGCCACGTGACTAGTTTCTGTCACTTCTATTTTGACACGAGAACGTCTTGTCCATCTCATATCCTCCACTAGCTACAAGCAGGGAAACCCTGAGATAGATCTACAGAAGCCTTGGTTCCTCATTCACCCTGCAGAGAAAGGCTACTTGCTGTCCAGACACACCCACTCTGGACCGTTAGATGAATGTTGACTATGTTGAGCTCATGAAATTTTGGAATTTATTTGTTACAATAGCTTGTAACATCTTTACTATTCTAAGCATTTCAGGAAGAAAAGTGTTTAAAGTAATGCGACAGCTGTGTGAGGTAATAAGAAAAAAATAACAACTTAGATTTGAAATTATAGCTTCTAATCCTGCTCTGCTGATAAGCAACTTTTTTTTTTTAATTCATTTATTTATTTAATTTTGGCTGCGTTGGGTCTTTGTTGCTGCATGCGGGCTTTCTCTAGTTGTGGCGAGCAGGGGCTACTCTTCGTTGTGGTGCGTGGGCTTCTCATTGCGGTGGCTTCTCTAGTTGCGGAGCATGGGCTCTAGGCGTGCAGGCTTCAGTAGTTGTGGCGCGAGGGCTCAGTAGTTGTGGCTCGCAGGCTCTAGAGTGCAGGCTCAGTCGTTGTGGCGCACGGGCTTAGTTGCTCCGCGGCATGTGGGATCTTCCTGGACCAGGGCTTGAACTCGTGTCCCCTGCATTGGCAGGTGGATTCTTAACCACTGCGCCACCAGGGAAGTCCCTGATAAGCAACTTCTTGATGCTAAGGACATTTTTTAAAACAATGGGTTTGGGGCTAGTTAATGTTTAAGGTCTCTTACAGTTTAAAATTTTAGGATTTTGAAGGGCTTTCCATAGTCTTCAGAGAATATGGAGCAGAAACAACATCCTCCCTTAAATGTTTTATGGTGCTCCCTGATAGACAGAAAATTGGCAAGCACTCTTCTGCAAGAGAAAGAACAAGTGAGATTCGGTTTTCAACCCTAAACAATGCCCTACAGTTATGCTAGCTCCAGCATCAGTAATGAATTAGAAATGCGGTGCAGCTACTTTAAGTGGCCTTGGGTAAGTCATTTAAACTCTTTGAGCCTTGGTTCCTATCCATAAAACAGAGATATAAGTGTGAGTTTGCAGCATGATTTTATGGATTAAATGAGCTATTACACATACATTTCATGGTGCAGTGATGGGCAAATAATGAGCATGCAATAAGTGCCCAATATATTATTGCAGTTATTTTTGTCTAGATTAGGATAGAGGATCAGGCTCTCCCTGGGTATGGGCTACACATGGGACTATAGAATTGAATGATTAAATCCCAGGAAAGATTGAAGAAGTGGTCTTTGTGGAGGCCTCGATTCATGATGATGAAACCAAATGACATAGCTCTATCACTGCACATCCACTGGGCTTGGAAATGGCAGGAGAGGGTACTTGTAGGGTCAGCATCTTAATACATCAGAGAACTTTAAATGAATTTTCTGGCCTATGCTGTCCAAGCATACAAGGTGATGCTGAGAAACTGCACAGGGAGGCCATGAATTTAAGCAATCATTAGGCACTTGTCTGCCTTGATGTGCTTTTGATTGTCACCCAAGAAAGCAAGGAAGCCAATGGGACTTTACAATTAAAAACAATAATCCTGGGATAAATATTAGAAAAAAGATAAATATTCAGGATACTGCAGATCTACTGTTTTTAATGGCGATTGGAGCCTGGCTAGCAGAAAGCAGCCCCCGCCTGCTTCTTCAGGAGAACCTCATTGTGTGACTCTGGGCCACATAGAGTGAGTTGCTTATTGAGGGCAGACGGGAGCCACAGGCCCCTTTTGCCAGGGAGGCTCTTAAACATGAGACGGACTGAGTTCTGCTTGGAGATCAATTAGGCAAAGTTAAAAAATCTCTTGAGAGAACATATGGGATCCTTGAACCATATCCAAATAGCCAAATCCTTCCCAGCATTAAGGATACTCAGTGCCATCTTTCCATCTTCTTTGTTTCAGTTCGATCTTTTCCCTCCCTTAACTAGTGTCAGTTGTCACCTTCGGTTCTAATTTGTGATATAATTTTGATTTGTTTTGCATGCATAAATGCTTCCCTATGTAGAATGCAAAGTCTTTGAGAGAGGGGCTCTTTCATGTAATTCTAGAGATCTTCAAATGTGACTAGCAGAGGGCTAAATATCAGGAATTCATTAGTAAAGATAATTGAAATGAGTTTCCAACCACCTATGTAGTATGTCCTATACTGCATTTTTCATTTGGTAAAATTGGGTCATTTTTAAGCTTTTAAGGCAACATTGAAAGTCTCTTAAGGATCCAAATTCTGAATTAACATTTCTGTTTTGTCCTAACTCAGCGGTACATGATTCCCTGAATTGCCCACCATGTATAATGAGACTTTTGTGGAACTCTAGGAGTTGAGAAAAAGAAAAGTTAACTTAGCAAGTTCTTGACTCTCTGAGTCCAACTCTGAATGATGAATACTGGAGCCAATATTTTCCAAACTGCCAGCATTAAATGCGATAAGCATTTTCAAAAGCCTAATTTTTTAAAAAACTATGCCAGTTTAAAAGATGTAATTTGAACACAAGTCACATGCGTTAGTGATGTCTGGTAGGTAACTTTTTGTATGTGAAATATTTTTGTAAAAGCAGAAGAAAATGGTAGGAAAATGAGCTTTCTGATCAGGCATGTTCAAAAGACTACTTCTACTGTCTTGGCGATTTATTTTCTCGAAAGTATGCTTCCTTTGAAAAGGATACTTGTTTAGGAGGAAAAGGAAAATTCCTTCTCACAGTGTGAGAGTTCTTTGACAACCTCTTTCCCTATAGACCCAGAATCCTTATTTCACTTCCCCCTTCAGTGCCAAATTATCTTTAACTACTATCACATTAGAAAAGACACATTAAGAGTCACCTTGATTAAAGAGGAGTGATTGGGTCAAATTTTGCCTCTAGGTTCCTGAGCATATCTTTGGGAACCAATTTGCTCCCAGATTTGTATCTTCTGTTGACTCCTTAGGTGACACAATTTCTTATGTCCATAAATGGAGGACTGGGGGCACTTCCAACTAGTTAACCAGCCCATGGTCATTTCATTGCATGACAGTCTTTGATGGAACAATGTGGAGAGTAATTATGATCTGCAAAGAAGACAGATAATTACTATACTGATAGTAACAAGGCACAGTCTCCTTATAGGGTAACTGGGTGCGTGGATGGAGTTCTGGGAGTGTCTTTAGGATTTGCCTCCTCAGGTTAAAATTTACCCTTGATTGGGTAACACCTATCAATCCTGTGTGTTTTTTGAGTCTATCTGAAGGTTGAAGAAAGAGATTCTAATGGTAGATAGGAAATTGGATTCAATGTTGGAAAGAGCTATTTGAAGGTAGTGTGAGGGACACCGAGAAATTACTTGTTTAGGTGAAATAAACATGTGGATAGAGGGCTAGTTTTGTGCTTTCAGAAATCTCTAGCAATTGATCAGTGCAATAGCTGTAAATTTCTTGGCTGATTACAGTCAGCAAGGTTTTTCCCAAAGGACAATAATAGTCTCAATTGAAAAGTCTACAAGCAAGTTAGTTTGGACGTTTAAACATGGCCCTTAGCTATGCAAATAATGAATTTATGTCTGCAGAAAACAAACTGAGTGAGGCATTGTCCTTTCTTTGGCTACTTTTCTTCTCTCTGATGCCTAACCCCAACCACAAACATATAGCCTGAAGTTTGATTGTTTAATTCCTTTTGCTATCCATTTTATAAAACTATAAAATTAATTTTATAGTTTCTTTCATTGGGCTTCAGTCAAGCTTGTCTTAAAGTAAGGACAGTGTTATTTAAGATTTCCTTCTGTCATGTGAGACTAATTGGTCTAATTCATTATGTAAAAAACTATATGGGCTATGAGACAAATGAGGTAATGTATTTTGAACACTAGTGTAATTGCTAATGAGATCTAATGTGAGTAAACTGCCTGTAACTTAAGAGTTTCAACATGATGGATATGTACACTTTACTAAGGAAGGAGCTGAAATAAGTTATAGCACCAGTTAGCAGTGCACTTACAGAGGAAAATAGAGAGTGAGGGAGAATATAATTTAAATTAAAATATTTCACTTGAAGGTTAGTTTTTTTGATGTGTGGTCTTCTTCCAACATGTTGGATTTGAATAAAACGCTAGCTCGTGACCAGCTGCTCCTTTTAATTGCCTGTGAACCAATGTAGCAGCACATTCATTTTGAGTAGGGCATTTTGAGAAGGATTGACGTCACAACAAAGCCAAGGTCCAGAGAAACCTAGGGCGTTTATCAGTCGTAATTGAATAGATTTGCATCCCATTGTTCAGTGACAAACCTGGGATGACAATTTACAAATAGAGAGTAGTATATGTCTTTGAAGGGATGGGGAGACAGATGCAGGAGTTTCTTTTGCTAGAGTTTTGCCCACAATTTTCTTTTTGATAACACAGATATGAATGGATTAACAACAGACAGTAGGATGAGGAGAGAGATGTTTGTCCCAAATGTGGGAAATGAAAGAGGATGTTCAGTCAGATAGGGAAGGCATAGAGACCATGAGGGTTTAGCAATCTCTGTGGATGGTCAGGAAAATAGTCAGCTTTCACAAGTCTTATTTGAGGTATCAGTGGGTCTTCACTGGTGATTTATGTATAAAAGTAAGGACCTAGATATGTGATGTTCAAAGACTAGATGGGCCAACAGTTGCTGGATACTCACCTCCAAACTTTGGACTATTTGGAGTTAATGAAATGTTAACTCAGGAAACTGGCAAGAATTAGATGTGATTCAAGCCATGGGAAAGAACTGGAAAATAGATTTATTAGAGTAGAACCTTCGACTGGAGCTGAAAGCTAGGGGATTATCTTATGAACTATGGGACTTGGCTTGGGAGCTCAAACATGCAGGTCCTGCTATCAAAATGGGAACCTGTGATGGAGGGGAAATATATCAACTGACATTTGAGAATCAATGTGGGAAACTATTGGTTAGCACTCCAGGTAAATGCTGTAGTAAAGATAATTTAGAAAGAAAACCAGTAAAATGGAAATTCTATGGGCTAAGACACCTTGCCTGCCTTTTCATTGCTGCCTCTCTGGTGCTTAGAAAATAGCCTGGTTCATAACGGTTGCTCACTGTGTATTTTTAAGGAGTGTAAATGTGGGGTGCAGAGTTCTACAAGCATGTGAAAGTGGTTTAGATAGTGCAGTTTAGGTGTAACTTACCCGAGAATGAACCAGGGTTGGAGAAATTCCTGCTTTAACTGATAGGAGAACCAATGGGTACAGGGGGAAGTTGGAGAAGAAAAATATAGGAAAGAGATGCTGTCTGACCCAGCCAATGACAGAGCTTCCTTTCTCTGCATCTCAATGTTAGGGTCATTGTCATACCTTGAGACTAATATAGAGATTCATTTCAGTTCTTTAGTATTTTAGTAGTAAATTAGATTAAATTCCCATTCAAGCCCTATAAAGACCACTATCAGATCCCAGCAAAAATTATGTATGTAATTTTAGCAAAATTGGATATAAACCAGTCCCTATCTACTCACCTCACCTATCTTGCCACTTTCTGGCACCAGCCAGCAAGATGCTGAGGTGGGAGAGGAAGCCATTGGCCATATATCTTTTTTAATCTCTTCTACTTAATCAAATGACTAAAGGGAAGATATATTTTTTTCAATGAATATGCTACAGGTTCACAAAATGTGTGTAAATATATAATATAAAGTAGTTGCTTTATAAGTGCTTGATGGTAATAATAAAGAGAAAAAACAGGTGTGTAGATCATCCTTAGGTAATTCATAAGTCACATGTCTAAACACAAGAATTTTCAGAGAGTCAAATACTTTCTTGACAGTTTACAGCAATGGATGCACAGGAAATAGGTAATTTTATGTGAAGCAATAGAAATTAACCAGAGAAAGTTACTAGAATTAGTAACTAGAATTAGTTACTAGAATAGAACTATAACTATAACTATATTAGTTACTAGAATAAGAACTATAATAAAAGTATGCCAATAAAGAATCTTACATGGTAAAAAAAACTATCAAATAAGGAAGCAGTAGGACTTGTAATATGGTATCCAGTAATACAATTATAGATATCCCTTGCTATCTGATGCCTTTCTGTGTAAAACTCAGGAACAGATAGATTTGGCTTATTCAGCATCCCTCTTTTTTTTTTTTTTTTTAGTAAATTTATTTATTTATTGATTTTTGGCTATGTTGGGTCTTCGTTTCTGTGCGAGGGTTTTCTTTAGTTGCAGCGAGCGGGGGCCACTCTTCATCGCGGTGTGCGGGCTTTTCACTATCGCGGCCTCTCTTGCTGTGGAGCACAGGCTCCAGATGCGCAGGCTCAGTAGTTGTGGCGCACGGGCCGAGCTGCTCCGCGGCATGTGGGATCCTCCCAGACCAGGGCTCGAACCCGTGTCCCCTGCATTGGCAGGCGGATTCTCAACCACTGCGCCACCAGGGAAGCCCCTCAGCATCCCTCTTTATCTGAAACCAATATCCAGACTCTAGCAATCTAGCCTCAGGAACTGAATATATTCACGTAGAGAGGAATATTTGTATATATGTAGATTAAAACAATTTTAATTGATATCAATGATAGTCCCAGAACATTCTCCTCAGTCTGAAGGGCACAGCAATTAATAAAAATAATAGTCGCAGTTAGTCTCTGGCTTAGCACCCATGGGCCAGATGCTTGGAAACACAGCTTTCCTGTCTTCTACACTTGGGCTTGGATATTCCTTCTCATCTCATATAGGCCTCTGCTCCCACTTCACTGTGGGTAGCTGACCATCCCAGCAATGTCTCAGCGATCCGCTTTAAGCTGCATTCGGTGGTCACTATGTACCGTTGTTCTCATTTGCCTCATCTCTATCTCTTAAGTGGACAGCAATTGGCTAGGAGCTGCGACAGTGCTTTGGGGACAGCCCACCTCCATCTCCACCTCTAGTCATGACTATAACCTCTTTTACAAAATACCTTTTCCTAATTTGTGTCAGAAACTTCTAATTGCCCTCCAATATTCATTTAAACTTGGCAAAAGTCTATCTAGCAAGAAACTACATTTTCTAGCTTCTTGCACCTAGATGTGATCACGTGACTACTTTTTGGACAATGCGATAGGAGTGAGAGAAGTTTGTTCTATTTCTGTGTTATGCTAGCTGCTTTCCATTCCCTTTCTTTAACTTCCTTTTCCTGAGAAGTAATGAACGGTGGAGCTGCCACCTCACACCCAAAGATGGAAGGCGGTTGTTAAGGATGGTAGAACTCTTCCATTTACCCTGAAATGTTTGCCTCTGGACAGTTATATGAGGAAGAGTCTAATTTAGTATATGGGAACTCTTTGTTATAGAAGCTTAGCCTGACTCCCAACAGCAGCTACTTTCAGGCAGTTTTGTGTCTTTGCACCAAGTATTGGATTTGAGCAATGCTTGCTAGAGCAGAAGACTTGAATCATTACTGTGTTTTGATTCTTCTATCTCGGGGGAGCCTGTGGACCAGTGTGTCCTTTCTTTCTCTTGGAGTTCGTGATAACAACCTTGCTCCTCTATGAAACCAGTTTCACTCTCACTTCTGAGCAGATTGGTTTCTGTGAACCTGATGACAGACTTACCTGTGGGTCTTTGGCCGTCTCTGTGGGGATTCGCTACCCAGAGCTCATCAGCTCTCTCCCACTTTGGGACCCTGTGCTTGTGCTTTGTGTCTGCAATGCTTGCTCTCCAGATGTTTGCATCATTTACTTCTCAGCTCAAATATTACAGGTCCCAAACCTCACCCCACATTTCAGTCTCTCTTTCATTGCCCTGTCATATTTCCTGTATAGCATTTTCTGCTATCTAAATGATTTATGTATTTGTTTACAGGTTTATTCTATTTTGATAATAGACACTTTGAGCACAGGGCATTCATTTATTTTGGTCACTGGCCTATCCCTGTTTCCTAGAACTGTGTCTAATAGAAAATAGATGTTCAACAAATATTGGCAACAAATAACTGTTGAATGAATGAATCTCCTAAAGGACGTTAAGGTTATAAGTTATAGCCACCTCAAGTAGGTAGAAGTCTCCATCTAAATACACAGAATGATAGTCTAGGCTGATTGAATTTTTAGTAAAATTCCAACTGGATCTGGGAAGTTTCTTTTCTGAAATTTTCCTTTATATTTAACAGCTTATACCTATTGATTGGTGGAGTCTGAAGACCCCACACAAAGTGATTCAGGTATTGAAAGGTTTAGAAATTTAAAAAACTAATAATTCCTAGGAAAATAGTGTGTGTGTGTCTATTTAATAATGAAATATTAAATTATAATTTCAATATTAATTTATTTATCAGCATGAAGAAATGGACTAAATTATACCAGAGAAATTTTCAAAAAATCCTCTTTGCCTGAATACGTGCATCCGTTCCATTTAAATTGGTTATAATTTCCCTCCAATCTCCTACGACTCTGCATCATTTCATCAGGGTTTAAGCCATGTGGGTCCCATTATTAGGTGGTGTAATAATGTACACCTCTTCTACTCCTGCTACTACTTCTACTACTTCTACTTTTAGTCCTGGTGTTTATATGTTTTGGTGATGATAATTTGCTGGTTCTAAGTTGTTAATAGTGTCTCTAGTGGTCTTTCAATTTTCTTCTCTTGGTTTTGTCTTTTCCTCCTGGTAAGCATCTTTAGTAGGTTGAATAGTATTCTCCTAAAATGCATGTTCATCTGGAACCTCAGAAATAGGATATTTGCAGATAATTAAGAAAAGAATTGAAATGAGATGATCCTGGATTAGAGTGGACTCTAAATTTGATGAGAGTGTCCTTATAAGAGTCAGAAAAGGAAATGTGACGAGGGATCAGAGATTGGAGTGATGCATCTACCAGCCAAGGAACACCAAAGATTGCTGGCAGCCGCCAGAAGCTAGAGGCAAGGCATGGAACGGATATTCCCTCAGAGCCTGCGGGAGGAAGCAACCCTGGTAACGCTTTGATTTCAGATTCTGGCCTTCAGCGCTGTGAGAGAATAAAGTTCTATTGTTTTAAGCTACCCAGTTGGTGGCATTTTGTTATGGCAGCCACAGGAAACTACTACAGTGTCTTTCTGGCTTATCAGGCCACAACGTGAGTTGTGCCTGTGAGCTCTGCCTTGGGTAGGGCAGGCTGATGTTGTTACTTAGACTCAGTTGATTCTAATTTATTTCTCTCCAGGCTATCTCAGACACAAACTATAAGCTAGCTACCTTTGAAAAGAGCCACATTCTTTTAAGGTATGAGAGACAGTAGAATCAATTATAGTCCAAATTCAAACCTCTCCTATTTAATTCCTTGATCCATAATTTTGTGAAAATAGACATATTTAACCTTTCATTATTTCTGATAAGTATGGAAGAATTAAAGCATGAACTCAAAACCTGATTTTTAAGCTATGCCTTTCTTAAGGCATTTTTTAAAATTACAAGGCCAGCTGTGTCCAGTGTAGCTCCAGGAAGCCTAATGTACTTCTAGAAAGAATGTGGGATCCATAACTTGTCATTTTCTCCATTTAATTTTTGCTGAAGAATTTCACTCTATCCTTTGGGTATCTCCATTTCATTCATTAATGAGTCCTGAGGATATGAAACAAATGATGGGACTAAACTGTCAGGCAGGAGAGAAATACTGTGGGTTTTTTTTCCCTGTGTGACATTGCTACTTTCATCTTAACTCTTTTGCTTCAAGTCCCTGTCATATTAGCCCCATATATTCAAAAAAAGACTAAATAAAACCTAGTGCTAATTTTATTTTGGTTTCCTACCTAGTGTTAACTCATTCCCACTTTCAGTTTTGGGTTTTCGCTTCTTGTTCAAAGTTTTTTGGCAGGTTATCATGAATTGCTTTAAATTATGATGGTTTGGGTTTTTAGGCCTTTGGGGTGAATTGCTAAGATGAATAAGCCTATTATTTAGTTTTATTTTTGATAACTCCCTGTGAAGCATTTCCTGAGTAAATGTTAGGATGCAATAGAAATGGTAAAGTAATTTGCATTTAATAGTCCATGTTTGGGCTTTTGGAAATATCTGCATAGTATCATTTTTTTGCCGCTTTTCTTTTGTAGGCCTAGGTTGCTCTTTTACTGTCACAGTAGCCCTATAATCACTTAAATGAATGGCGTTGCATTCTGTTTTACTTGGAGAACAAAGAGAAGCCAACTTCCAACACTGGCGTGTTGACTGCTTTACATCCTGTGATATTCTTGTTCCTTCATACAACCTATGTTTATTGGTCAAAGTTAAGTGTCACAGCCCCAGCTATGACTACCCCAAACTGAAATTAAACCTGTTTTACTCTGTTTCCCCAACCTACCCATCAGTCCTATATCCCTTATTAAGACTGGTGTTATTGTTACCCACCAGGTTGTCCATGCTAGAAACCTTCAACTAATCCTCAGTTCTTTCTTTTACCCCACCTTTCCACATCCAAGTGGTCACCAAATTCCTATCAGTTCTACCTCTTTATTAGAGTATAATTGTTTACATTGTTGTGTTAGTTGCTGCTGTATAACAAAGTGAATCAGCTATATGTATACATGTATCCCCATGTGTATTGTGTCTCCCTCCCTATTGTGTCTCCCTCCCACCCTCCCTATCCCACCCCTCTAGGTGGTCACAAAGCACTGAGAGCTGATCTCCCTGTGCTATGCGGCTGCTTCCCACTAGCTATCTATTTTACATTCGGTAGTGTGTATATGTCCATGTCACTCTCTCACTTCCCAGCTTACCCTTCCCCATCCCTGTGTCCTCAAGTCCATTCTCTACGTCTGCGTCTTTATTCCTGTCCTGCCCCTTCAGAACCATTTTTTTTTTTTTTTTAGATTCCATATATATGTGTTAGCATTTGGGTCCCATTATCTCTTGCATGCTTCTTTAACAACTCACACCTAATGCTTCCCTTCCTAGCCTACCTACTTCCTAGTGATTTTCTGTAATTAAGAGAGTATGAAGTCTTAAATCACTGAACTTTTCTCACCTTCAATGAGACTTTTTTATTTGAAAGCTTGACTTGGTTGAGTCATCAAAGGGTTTTCTAGATTCTCAAATATCCCTTTATAGATTTGGCCTTTAGACACTTAACCTTTGTCCAGCCAGACCAAATAACATCATAGAATTTTACCTGCTATACAATGAGTCATAGATTTTTGTTTTAAAGTTAGTTGTGCCTCACAATTCACTTAAATGAATGACTATCCATTCTATTTTATTGGGAAAAAGAAGGAAGCCAGCTTCTGACACTGACATATTGACACCACATTTCATACCACAGTACTGGAAGAGCAATCTGGAGGGGAAAAGAGATGGAGAGGAGTTGAGATTTGAGTGTCTAGGTTTCTACGTCATGGCTGCACCTCTTGAGATAGGAACATTCTAGAACAACCCAGATAGGTTTTGAAGAATCAGGGAAAGCTGGAATTAGTGTCTGCCTTTCTAGACACTCCTGGGGAGACTGCAGGTCTCTTGGAGAAGATCCCTGTCCAGCATTGGGCTGCCACCAGCAGGGATGGTGGAGGAAGTTATTTAGGCAAATGGACCTGGATAGTCCTCTCAGTTACCCAGGGTCAGAGTGTGGCTGCAAGGGACCAAGAACGTCCCACCTGCCCCAGTGGAAGTGCGTGGGAGCTTTGCGGGCACAGGTATATCAGGTACAGTGGGTTGGGATAAGGTGATCAGGGGCATGTGCCCCCAAAGACCAGGAACAGCCACACTTCAATGCACACCAGCACAGCCATCTGAGGGAAGGTTGGCAAGGACTCAGAAGAAGGCATGCTCCCTGGAGACCTGTCTTCCTGCCTCCTTGGAAAGCTCCAGTGTCCTGGGAAAACCTAGAACTGAGGAGGCAGAGAAGACGCCTCTAAAAGGGGGAATCAGCCCTGATAGGAACTTTTAAGCTTTGAATTGATTCAAATGTGTGGCATTTTTTAAGCCAGAAGAAACTAAATTATCTTTAACTGTCACAGTTTTATCCTTTGTTTTTCTCATCAGCTAGAATGGAGATTTATAGGAAATAAAGAAAGCTACGTTTCCTGGTCCTGCCCCTCTCCCCACATCAGAGTTATTCTGAATAAATTTAGTCCCAGCTACAATCAATTTGCTGTATACACACCTCCACAGGATCTCTGTAGTGTCAAGGTCACACATCTGTCATATAAAAGTCATAGGCTTCTGTGAGCCACAAAAAATTTCCCTATTCTCTCCTCCTGAGCTTCTCAATTCCTGCATTCAAAGCTCTCTGAATTTCTCTCTAAATCTGGAACCCCAAAATTGCTTCACTCTTTTGTGCCGTTTGTATATGCTGTCTCTGGACCTGGGGTGTCTTTCTCCTGGACTGCACGTGGCAACCGCCAACTCATTCTTGGAGACCTAAAGAAAAGAGACTGTCTTCTTTGTGCCTCTGTTCCTGCATTTACAGTTTGTTGTGGCTCTGTTTCTACATAGCTGCCTGTTAGCACATGCACCTTGCTTCTGAGCGCAAAGTAGGGAAGAAAACACCACCAACTATATTGGTTGAATGAATTAACTAATGACACAGAAGACGAATTGTTGTCTTCTGTTTATAGTATACTTCCTCTTAAACACCCCATTGAACTTTCCTATAGACTTGTCAAATAACTGGTTTTAAGTCCAATCTCTTAGTTAGAAAAACAGTAAAGCTATGGTTAGTGAAATTTTAATTCGGATAAAAGCATTTAGATGGATGACGCTAATGGCCATTAATATTCTCTCTGTAATACACGTCTCGATTTGAAACAGGGATTTTCAAATTAATCATTATCATTTAATAAGATTTCTATTACTCAGAGCTCTATGCTTTGACCCTGAGTAAAAACAAAAGGTTCAAGCCTTTTTTTCTTGGTGTTTGTGTGCCTGACCTCTCAGAAGATAACTTCTATGCTTAAATGAAATAAACCAGAAATAGTTATAGGAAGAAGAAAAGCAGAGTGAATAGTTTACCAAAATGTGACTTCAATATGCTCCACAGTACTGCCTCAAAGTACAAAGGAAAACATTAGTCCCAGGAAACTTGACATTAAGGACTTATTTTTAAACTACTGGCTTTATATGAACCAGAACATAACAGTGTTTATGAAATAATAACTTCAGAGACCAATTTCAATCAGAATAGATTAACTAGATTGAGGTAACCTCACACATTTTGTATATATATGTGTGTGTATTTTAGAAGGACTCAAAATGATATGAGGAAACTTGCCCCTGTAGTGTGCTAAAGGACACTGTATTTACAGGCAGAGAACCTGAGCTTCAGTCCCAAATTTACTATTAGTTAGCTGTATGGCTCTGAGCAACTAACTCCTCTAGGAACGATGTGATAGAGGATCTCCAAGTTCACTCCATGAGTTGTAGTTTGTTGGCATCTAAATCAATACCGCAAAGTAACAGATTGAAGAAGGAGAGTAAAAACAGCAAATGTAGAAATATAAAATGGAAAGAATAAAATTAAAAGGGTAAATGGCATAGATTTTAAAACCCAGGCACTAGGTAAGCAACCTGAGGTTTTGAAAAAAATACTATACCTTTAGGCATATTTTCGATAAAACTAATGCTATCTCAGCTTCTTCTCCTTGAAATTTAATAACATATTTTTAGACTAGGGCAATATTTTTAATTTTTTAAAAAAATCTAGGTCAGTCCTAATATATGTGTGTGTGTGTGTGTGTGTGTGTGTGCGTGTGTGTTCTAGCTTGCATTCTAATTGTTATGAATTTTGTGTTGAAAATTACAGGATAACAGTATCATACCCTTTCTTTCATAATCCTTCTTTTTTATTTTGTTTCTTTTTTGTTGTTGTTTTGCAGTCTAATGCAGGGAAACTCAAAGTGGAATACATGTCACCCTGCGGTGGACACGATAATGCATTGGGGTGAAAGCGTTTGAACTTCCAGTAGTATTTATTTTATGCCATTTTTCTAATTTATGTCAAAAATAAGTTTTATAGTATTCATAATAATATAAAGTAGTGCACATTTAACAATTTAAATAAATCATATACACAAATCCTGGGTACGTGATTGAAAGATGTGTACTGATAGGACTGTGTAGAGCAGCCGAAACCTATTCTGGGAGAGATGTCGACCATCAGAGATTTCCTCCCTTCTGAGATCTATCTATCAGTTTATACATAGATATACATCCAGTTTATATATCCATGTTTTATTTTAAATTTAAATATATTCACTAAAGAAAATTGGGAGAGTACAAAAATATGTAAGAGGAGGTCAATGACATAATCCTCATGTTTCACCCTCCATGTTACACATACAAATCACTATTCTTTCGAGACCATAATATCATAAAAATCTGTTGTAATTGTACATGCCCAAGATAAGTCACATAAAGATGAAAAATTTCCAAAACTACCTATGATTATTTCTCTGGGGAATTGAATGAATTGTTACAATACTTTTTTAGTTTCTGTTGGAATGTGTTTTTAGAAGGTGAGGGCTCCTGTTATTTAACTAGGTTAGTAACCTAGTTTAGAACACATTTCAGAAATATGGTACATAAGGTTGCAACTAAAAGAGGTGACTTTCTTTTTTAATTCTAGAAAAATAATCAGAACGAGGATAACCTGTAGTTTAAGCAGTTACTCTTATGTACGCAGTGGACGTAACTCCAACACGATCAACTAGAAATCTTAATGGTTTTCTCTCTATGCAATATCTGATCCTGATCCAGAGGAGCAGGTCTTCTGTTCATTTTTGTTGTGATTTTGGTTGTTGTTGACATTAGGCATCCTGTTCTCCAGATAAAATAAAGATACTTTGGTGGGAAAGAGTAATTTCTCAGAATGACTTTTACTTGTACTTTTCCTGCCTAGAAAAGGGGACTCATTTTCATTCTCCTTTATTCATGCATGTATTTAATGCAATAAATATTTAAGTGATTCAAATGTACAAAGCACTATGCCACATATAATCTGGATATCCTGGACAACCTTTTCTCTCTGTGTTTTACTTTCAAAATATCTTGACTCACTATTTTCCATGGACTTTGCGTGTATCTTAGTAGCATCCTATGAGCATGAAATTTACCTATCTGAGCACTCTTGGGAACAAACGTATTTTAAAATTGACTTACTATAATATTTTGAAAATTTTTAGTTTGATTTGTAAAACATATATTCTAGAAGCTGTTTATTCCTTCCGAGATACTTTGGCTTCAGTGAGGACAGGGTGAGCCATGAGGACTAGAGTAGAGTTCCCAGCCTGAGTGACAAGGCCTGAGACTGAATCTGAGATTCTAAGCAATGATGTTCCTGGCTAGCGTTTTTTAAACATAAAAGTTAACGTTCTCTTTTCTCTTCCCACCTTTAAAATTATTTTTTTATTGAGATATAATTGACATACAACATTATATTAGTTTCAAGGTTCAACATAACGATTCAATATTTGTACCTATCATGAAATTATCACCACAATAAGTCTAGTTATCATCTGTCACCATATATAGTTACAGAATATTTTTTCTTATGAGACCTTTAATGATCTGTTCTCTTAGCAACTTTCAAATATGCAATATAGTATTATTAACTATAGTCACTATGCTGTTCATAATATCTCCAGAACTTACTTATTTTATAACTGGAGGTTTGTATGTTTTCACCACTTTCACACATTTTGCCCACCCCCTCTCTTTGCCCCAATCACCAATCTGTTCTCCAGATCTATGAGCTTGTTTGTTTGTATGTTTTTAGATTTTACATATACATGAGATCATATAGTATTTGTCTTTCTCTGCCTGATTTATTTTACTTACTAAAGCTCTCTTTTCAAATAAATTGCAAAACTTTGAAAATAAAAAAGTTATTAAATGCAAGAACTACCTAAGTCTATTTGATAACTTTCTCTCGAAACATTATCAATTATTCTTTAAATTGGTAATTCTTAAATTATGCACTATTACTCTGCAAACTGAACTATAGATGTTCCATTGCTTAACTAAATAACAGTGACCTTTCTCACTTTTCTGAAAGCATTACATTAACGGACATGATGTTTTGAATTTATATTTCTCTCCTTTGTTTTCTCATCTGTAAAATGAGGATAATTCTAAGACCTGTCTGCTAGGTTTGTTGAGAGGACTAAATGAGCAAAGTGCTGAGAGTACTGCCTGGTCTGTATGATCCACTTATGTATATTTTTTCTTAAACTTTTGATAACTACTTTTACCTACCTGACCATCAAAGGAAATAACAAAATTTACAAACTGGTATCAAATGAATACAAAGGGAATTAAGAAATAGTCATTCATCTTCGATCAGCATCTTGCTTATTTCCATTGATAATCATGCCACAAGAATAATATTTAAGAGATTTAAAATAACTTAGATAACTTAAAATAATTCAACTGGTTTTAAAACTAAAAATTTCAGTGTCTTTTATTTGCTCGTTTGTTTGTTTTTGTTTAATTTCAAGTTGACGATTATATTGGAATCATGTGGTTTGACAAGTGCCATCTCTCTATGAGCTATCCTGATTTCTGGATCCTCACATTTGAAAATAATTGACCATTATCAAATACTTAGATTTGCTAGTCTCTAAGCTTAGATTTCAATGAAAATTGTAGGAAAACAATGTTTTAAAATGAATGAGAAAGAAAAGCTGAGAGAGTCTAAATAGTTTAACATTAGGCCTTGGGCATATTGGTCACTGTTTATTTTCATGGTTATAAGATCCTTGTCTTATCCAATGTAGTGAAAATCCAGTACCTTTAGGCAGTTGGCCCAAGTTTGATTTTTAGGCATTTTGATTTATAAATTGAATTCTATGTAACCTTTACAGGATTCCCAACTCCATTATCATGTATTACTTTTGTAATGTGTTTTGAGCACTGCCAATGTGTTCAGAATTGAAAAGCATATTAAAGTGAGCCTACTCCCACAATGGTCTAAACATTTTAGCTGAACTTTTTATTTTTCCACCTCTGCACATTTGGAAAATGCTGCTGTACATTCTTTTCCCCCAAAATACATAGACGTTCCTTTCAAAGTAAGCATTGTTGGAGAGTTCTCATTTGATAATGTTGCTAGACTCTGGATGATATTCTCTGGGAGTCCTTAGTGGCATCCTAAGGTGAAAGCAACCATCCAATTATCACTCTTGTTTTTCAAAATGTTTGGGCCAGGGGGTTAACCAGCAGTCATGTCCTCTCCATGACCTCCTCCAACAGAGATCTTCATATATTTAAAGGATTGACCCATGAGAAAAAAGGAGCTGCTGTTCTGGGAGTACGACTAGGACCAGGGGGAGGAAGTTGTGGAAGCAGTTTTCTGCTGAAGAATCTCCAGTACAATGTTGAAGAGAAGTGGTGAGAGTGATCATCATTGTCTTGCTCCTGAACTTACCAGTAACACTGTTGGTTCAAAATTTTCTGGGGTTCCCTGGTGAAAGCTGAAATTGACCACTGTATACAGAAGGCAAGGAGAGACCAAAGAAAGAGGCAGACCACTCCAGATTGCCGTGTGGCTGACGGAATCTTGGTGCTCCGGCTGGGTGTCAGGCCTGAACCTCTGAGGTGGGAGAGCCAAGTTCAGGATATTGGACCACCAGAGACCTCCCGGCCACACGTAATATCAATCAGCAAGAGCTCTCCCAGACATCTCCATCTCAGCACTAAGACCCAGCTCCACTCAACGACCAGCAAGCTCCAGTGCTGGACACCCCATGCCAAACAACTAGCAAGACAGGAACACAACCCCACCCATTAGCAGAGAGGCTGTCTAAAATCATAATAAGTTCACAGACACCCCAAATCACACCACCGGACGTAGTCTTGCCCACCAGAAAGAAAAGATCCAGCATCATCCACCAGAATACAGGCACCAGTCCCCTCCACCAGGAAGCCTACACAACCCACTGAACCAACCTTAGCCACTGGGGACAGACACCAAAAACAATGGGAACTACGAACCTGCAGCCTGCGAAAAGGAGACCCCAAACACAGTAAGTTAAGCAAAATGAGAAGACAGAGAAATATGCAGCAGATGAGGAAGCAAAGTAAAAACCCACCAGACCAAACAAATGAAGAGAAAATAGGCAGTCTACCTGAAAAGGAATTCAGAGTAATGATAGTAAAGATGATCCAAAATCTTGGAAATAGAATGGAGAAAATAGAAGAAACATATAACAAGGACCTAGAAGAACTAAAGAGCAAACAAACAATGATGAACAACACAAGAAATGAAATTAAAAATTCTCTAGAAAAAAACCAATAGCAGAATAACTGAGGCAGAAGAGTGGATAAGTGACCTGGAAGATAAAAAGGTGAAAATAACTACCACAGAGCAGAATAAAGAAAAAAGAATGAAAAGAATTGAGGACAGTCTCAGAGACCTCTGGGACAACATTAAATGCACCATTTGAATTATAAGGGTCCCAGAAGAAGAAGAGAAAAAGAAAGGGGCTGAGAAAATATTTGAAGAGATTATAGTTGAAAACTTCCCTAATATGGGACAGGAAATAGTCAGTCAAGTCCAGGAAGTGCAGAGAGTCCCATACAGGATTAACCCAAGGAGAAACAGGCCAAGACACATATTAATCAAACTATCAAAAATTAAATACAAAGAAAAAATATTAAAAGCATCAGCAAGGGAAAAACAACAAATAACATACAAGGGAATCCCCATAAGGTTAACAGCTGATCTTTCAGCAGAAACTCTGCAAGCCAGAAGGAGTGGCAGGACATATTTAAAGTGATGAAAGGGAAAAACTTACAACTAGGATTACTTTACCCAGCAAGGATCTCATTCAGATTCAATGGAGAAATGAAAACCTTTACAGACAAGCAAAAGCTAAGAGAATTCAGCACCACCAAACCAGCTTTACAACAAATGCTAAAGGAACTCCTCTAGGCAGGAAACACAAGAAAAGGAAAAGACCTACAATAACAAACACAAAACAATTAAGAAAATGGGAATAGGAACATACATATCGATAATTACCTTAAATGTAAATGGATTAAATGCTCCAACCAAAAGACAGAGACTGGCTGAATACATACAAAAACAACACGCATATATATGCTGTCTACAAGAGACCCAGTTCGGACCTAGGGACACATACAGACTGAAAGTGGGGGGATGGAAAAAGATATTCCATGCAAATGGAAATCAAAAGAAAGCTGGAGTAGCAATTCTCATATCAGATAAAATAGACTTTAAAATAAAGGCTATTACAAGAGACAAAGAAGGACACTACATAATGATCAAGGGTTCAATCCAAGAAGAAGATAAAACAATTGCAAATATTTATGCACCCAACATAGGAGCACCTCACTACATAAGGCAAATGCTAACAGCCAAAACAGGGGAAATCGACAGTAACACAATAATAGTAGGAGACTTTAACACCCCACTTTCACCAATGGACAGATCATCCAAAATGAAAATAAATAAGGAAACACAAGCTTAAATTGACACATTAAACAAGAAGAACTTAACTGATATTTATAGGACATTCCATCCAAAAACAACAGAATACAATTTCTTTTCAAGGCTCATGGAACATTCTCCAGGATAGATCATATCTTGGGTCACAAATCAAGTCTTGGTAAATTTAAGAAAATTGAAATCGTATCAAGTATCTTTTCCAACCACAATGCTATGAGACTAGATATCATTTACAGGAAAAAATCTGTAAAAAATACAAACACATGGAGGCTAAACGATACACTACTAAATAACCAAGAGATCACTGAAGAAATCAAAGAGGTAATCAAAAAATACCTAGCAACAAATGACAATGAAAACACAACGACCCAAAACCTATAGGATGCAGCAAAAGCAGTTATAAGAGGGAAGTTTATAGCAATACAATCCTACCTCAAGAAACAAGAAACATCCAAATAAACAACCTAACCTTACACCTAAAGCAATTAGAGAAAGAAGAACAAAAAACCCCCAAAGTTAGCAGAAGAAAAGAAATCATAAAGATCAGATCAGAAATAAATGAAAAAGAAATGAAGGACACAATAGCAAAGATCAATAAAACTAAAAGCTGGTTCTTTGAGAAGATAAACAAAATTGATAAGCCACTAGCCAGACTTATCAAGAATAAAAGGGAGAAGACTCAAATAAACAGAATTAGAAATGAAAAAGGAGAAGTAACAACTGACACTGCAGAAATACAAAGGATCATGAGAGATTACTACAGGCAACTATATGCCAATAAAATGGACAACCTGGAAGAAACGGGCAAATTCTTAGAAAGGTATAACCTTCCAAGACTGAACCAGGAAGAAATAGAAAATATAAACAGACCAATCACAAGCACAGAAATTGAAATTGTGATTAAAAATCTTCCAACAAACAAAAGCCCAGGACCAGATGGCTTCACAGGCAAATTCTATCAAACATTTAGAGAAGAGCTAACACCTATCCTTCTCAAGCTATTCCAAAATATAGCAAGGGGAGGAATACTCCCAAACTCACTCATCAGACAAAGATGTCACAAAAAAAGAAAACTACAGGCCAATATCACTGATGAACATAGATGCAAAAATCCTCAACAAAATACCAGCAAACAAATCCAACAGCACATTAAAAGGATCATACACCATGATCAAGTGGGGTTTATCCCAAGAATGCAAGGATTCTTCAATATACGCAAATCAATCGATGTGATAAACCATATTAACAAATTGAAGGAGAAAAACCATATGCTCATCTCAATAGATGCAGAAAAAGCTTTTGACAAAATTCAACACCCATTTATGATAAAAACCCTCCAGAAGTAGGCATAGAGGGAACTTACCTCAACATAATAAAGGCCATATATGACAAACCCACAGCCAATATCATTCTCAATGGTGAAAAACTGAAACCATTTCCTCTAACATCAGGAACAAGACAAGGTTGTCCACTCTCACCACTCTTATTCGACATTGTTTTGGAAGTTTTAGCCACAGAAATCAGATAAGAAAAAGAAAAAAAAAGGAATCCAAATCAGAAAAGAAGAAGTAAAGCTGTCACTGTTTTCAGATGACATGATACTATACATAGAGAATCTTAAAGATGCTTCCAGAAAACTACTAGAGCTAATCAATGAATTTGGTAAAGTAGCAGGATACATAATTAATGCACAGAAATCTCTTGCATTCCTATATACTAATGATGAAAAATCTGAAAGAGAAATTAAGGAAACACTCCCATTTACCACTGCAACAAAAAGAATAAAATACCTAGGAATAAACCTACTTAAGAAGACAAAAGACCTGTATGCAGAAAATTATAAGATACTGATGAAAAAATTAAAGATGATACAAACAGATAGAGAGATATATACCATGTTCTTGATTGGAAGAATCAACATTGTGAAAATGACTATACTACCCAAAGCAATTTACAGATTCAATGCAATCCCTAGCAAACTACCACTGGCATTTTTCACAGAACTAGAACAAAAAATTTCACAATTTGTATGGAAACACAAAAGACCCTGAATAGCCAAAGCAATCTTGAGAAAGAAAAACGGAGCTGGAGGAATCAGGCTCCCGCACTTCAGACTATACTACAAAGCTAGAGTAATCAAGACAGTATGGTACTACCACAAAAACAGAAATATAGATGAATAGAATAGGATAGAAAGCCCAGAGATAAACCCACGCACCTATGGTCACCTTATCTTTGATAAAGGAGGCAAGAATATACAATGGAGAAAAGACAGCCTCTTCAATACGTGGTGCTGGGAAAACTGGACAGCTACATGTAAAAGAATGAAATTAGAACACTCCCTAACACCATACACAAAAGTAAACTCAAAATGGATTAAAGACCTAAATGTAAGGCCAGACACTATAAAACTCTTATAGAGGAAAACACAGGCAGAACGCTCTCTGACATACATCACAGCAAGATCCTTTTTGACCCAGCTCCTAGAGAAATGGAAATAAAAACAAAAATAAACAAATGGGACCTAATGAAACTTAAAAAGCTTTTGCACAGCAAAGGAAACCATAAACAACACCAAAAGACAGCCCTCAGAATGGGAGAAAATATTTGCAAATGAAGCAACTGACAAAGGATTAGTCTCCAAAATATACAAGCAGCCCATGCAGCTCAATATCAAAAAAAAGAACAACCCAATCCAAAAATGGGCAGAAGACCTAAATAGATATTTCTCCAAAGAATATATACCGATTGCCAACAAACACATGAAAGGATGCTCAACATCACTAATCATTAGAGAAATGCAAATCAAAAGTACCATGAGGTATCACCTCACACCAGTCAGTATGGCCATCATCAAAAAAATCTACAAACAATAAATGCTGAAGAGGGTGTGGAGAAAAGGGAACCCTCTTGCACTGTTGGTGGGAATGTAAACTGATACAGCCACTATGGAGAACAATATGGAGGTTCCTTAAAAAACTAAAAATAGAACTACCATATGACCCAGCAATCCCACTACTGGGCATATACCCTGATACAACCATAATTCAAAAAGAGACATGTACCACAATGTTCATTGCAACACTATTTACAATAGCCAGGACATGGAAGCAACCTAAGTGTCCATCGACAGATGAATGGATAAAGATGTGGCACTTATACATGATGGAATATTACTTAGCCATAAAAAGAAACGAAATTGAGTTATTTGTAGTGAGGTGGATGGACCTAGAGTCTGTCATACAGAGTGAAGTAAGTCAGAAAGAGAAAAATACTGTATGCTAACACATATATATGGAATCTAAAAGAAATATATTTCTGATGAACCTAGGGGCAGGACAGGAGTAAAGACACAGACATAGGGAATGGACTTGAGGATATGGGGAGGGTGAAGTGTAAGCTGGGACGAAGTGAGAGAGTAGCATTGACATATATACACTACCAAATGTAAAATAGATAGCTAGTGAGAAGCAGCCGCTTAGCACAGGGAGATCAGCTCAGAGATTTGTGACCACCTAGAGGGGTGGGATAGGGAGGGTGGGAGGGAGACGCAAGAGGGAGGGGATATGGGGATATAGGTATATGTATGGCTGAAACTCACACAATACTGTAAAGCAATTATACTCCAATAAAGATGTTAAAAAAATTGTTTGGGCCACATTATAAGGTATGATCTTTGAAGTATCCGTATTTTCCTCAAATATCTAGGTATAGAAACTGGTTATTTTTACTTGCTAGCTGGTAGATTTTCTTGTTGCTCTTAGTCCATATTTTACTAATTAATATGTCCGCCTGAATACGTTATGAGTTTCTTAAGACTAGAAACCAGAATATGTGTCTTTGTCTTTGCAGTGTTTCTCTCTTTTAACTGTCCTAATCATTGAAGATGATGCTCCCGTTGTTCATTTCCCAGGGAAATGAACAGGGAAGCATCCAGGGATTACTTTAAGGTGATTATCTTTTTATCTTCAGGCTCACTGAATCATTGAATCCTTGCTCTGCTTCCAGGCCTACAAGACTATTATGCTTGAGATTTTGACTATATAATAATAGATTCAAGATATCCAGGGTTTAGTTATAATTTGTATGTCATTCACTTAACTAAAAGGCACAGAATCTTATACTGACTTTCAGTTTTCATTTTGTCATATTAGGCCTGTCAAATTTGGGAAAACTATTACTTAGGTTTCATCTAGAACCATGTAACAGGTTGATTTGAAAAACTGATATATTCAAACCAATTATGGCACATATTTTTTCCTTATTTTTTCACGCCCATGGCTCAGACCTACATTCAGGTGCCAATAATCTTAGAAGCATTTTATTAGTTTATTAAATGGCAAAAACAAGAATATGATAAAAACAGAATATTTTTAGTCACTATTCGGTAACTTAAAAACATGGCTGGTGAGGTTTATTTTACCGTTCAAAGATTAAACTGAAAAAATAGCTCTGTCATTGTTTTTACAGTGGCAACGATGAACCACTGAGCCATGCTTGACCTTTATAAAGTAATTAGTTGAAATAAGCCAAAAACACTTTCTAATTCTGAATTGGATGTTTAGGACCAATGGTAAAGCAATGTCTGTGATTAATGAAGGTGATCCTGACAATTATGGTTCACTATGTTTTCCTCATTCCAGTGTTAAAATAACACTTGAAACCTTAATGTTGTCTTCACATAAACAAACTTTAACCATTTCTTCATTCTTGTGGCATATTTTTAAATGAAAAAAATCTTTATGGTAGCTGCTGAAATTTAAAGGAGATGTAAATAGAAGCATGACTAAATAGTTGAAGAAGTAATCACTAGCTGAAAAATAAATCTTAGTCAGTATGTAACATTGCTAAAAACTGATAAAATTGGGGAGAATGGAAATTAGCTTACTATTGAAAAATATTATTTATTTAGTGATTAGACACATTCATCTGTGACCAATTTGCTTTTGGACATTTCATTTAGAGACAGAAGCAAAATTTTAACATTCCTAAAATGTTGCCAGATAATTTGAAGATGAAAATTAGTCTAAAGATTAAAAGCCTGAATGATTAATAAAAATTCAAAAAGCCCAGGAAGGCTACAAAAGTATCTCAAGATTTTGCTGAAAGTATCTATTTTCCTCAGCCCAATTATATTAATTGTGCTTTGATAAATAAACACAAATGCTCAGAGGCATACACAAATTTGCCCTTCATCAGCCCCATGATGCACCAACATTATCATCCTCTCCACTACTTCTGAGACAGACTCACAGATTATATGTACCTATGAACACTGAATTCAGGCCTCAAGGCGTATATATATATATATATATATATATATATATATTCCTCAAGGTATATATATAAAAATATATATATTTATCTATTTATAAATATATATATATTCCTCAAGGTCTCAGGAATTTCTAAGAATTCTGCAATCCCAACCTTTGGAATTGGGTGGAAGTAGATAAGGATGACAAGGTCTTGATAATGAGAGTTTCAAACAAATTGGTTTTCCCATGTATTGAATAATAAAGGGGAAGGGAGTGACCCAGTAACACTATAGGGAAGCAGGGTCTTGCAGGGAGGTGGAAAGTACAACAAGGCTAGGGTGAAGTAGTCCTCTTATGTGTTAGTCTGCTATGTCTGCCATAACAAAGTACCACAAACTGTGTGGCTTAAACCACAGAAATTTATTCTCTTAACAGTTCAGGAGACTAGAAGTACAAGATCAAGATGTCGATAGGGTTGGTTCCTTCTAAAGAGTGTGAGGAAGAATTTGTTTCATGCCTCAACCCTAACTTCTAGTGATTTGCTGGCAATGACTGGCATGTCTTGGCTTGTAGAAGCATCACCATGATCTCTGCCTTCATCTTCATATGATGATCTCCCTATGTGCATGCATATTTCCCCTTTTTATAAGGATAAACAAATTTCCCCTTTTTATAAGAATGCCCTTATAAATTCCAAATTTCCCCTTTTTATAAGGATGGCAGGCATATTGGATTAAAGCCCACCCAGTACCCTCATTTTAACTTGATTACCTCTGTAAAGACCCTATCTTAAAATAAGGTCACATTCTCAGGTACTGAGGTTAGGACTTCAACACAGGAATGTTGGAGGGACATAATTCCACCCATAACACATTACCTGGGCAAGGAGAGTATGATGGTGGTACTTAAGTAACTTAGCAAGAATGAGATTTCAAACAAATTAGAGAGAACAAATTATCCCTGTTCCTGGGTTCATTCATCCAACATCTATTTAGAACCTACTGTGTCCCAAGCACTGCACAACTGCTGGAATACAGTGATGATGGACTTTCATGACCCTGCCCACTTGACCCTTATAGTCCAATGGCTGAGTCTCTGATTTTCAGAGACAGTGTAGTTATAGTCATGGGCAGAGTCATAAACAAAAATACCTTCAGGTGCCTGTCATGGAATGTAGTGAGTCAACTTCATTAGATGTAACAAACCACATTGCAAACTCAGTGGCAACTGGCAACTGAAACTCAGTCTCGGGGTGAGGGAGACAGAGCAAATGGAGTGGACTGTGGCCCTGGGGAATGCCCAGTGTCTAAAGCAAGGCATCCCTCCTGGTTGCTGATGCATGGGCTATGGTAGAGTTTTGACATATGCTACAATTTTTCAAAAGAAATCAGAAATCTTTATTTTTATATAAAGTCACTTGCTTTTCGTATGTTGGCATGTTAAGCAGTCATCTAAAAAGCGTCTGCTGGTGCAAGTGATATTGCTTTGCTGATTTACATCCTCAGCTTAGGAAGAATACATCCTCTGGAGTCTGATGGCACAACAGTTGTAATTATCAGTTGTATCAAGAGGGGAACTTAATGGTCTCTTTTTAACCCTCTGCCCGAAGTGAATGGAGTGTGTTCCAGTTGGTTTGGAGAAGACCACAGACAAGGGCTGTTCTGCTGATCTTATCAGAGGAAGATGGCAGACAGGAGAGACAGATCATACTGTCAAAGGGAAGGTGGATTGTATTTCCCAGGAGGGTAGAAATCACAGTCAGAGGCCAGCATTCCTTATGATAGATCATTGCCTGCAGCTAGCATCTAGTCACGTTAACGAACTGAGGTATTTTCTGAAGTGTATATGTAGGACTTGCCTTACATAGGTTAATAACATCCCCATAGCAACTAAACTCTTGTCTTTTTTCCCCATCCATGAAAGTCTGCACATTTATAAACTTTGCTTGATTTGCAGTCTCCAAACAATTAGTTTTTTTTTTGACGTGCTAATATACAAATTTTGCAAAGTGTCTATTTTTTTCACTTTTGCTAAAAAAACTTGCTTATTTAATGTGGATTCAGAATGTCTCATGCTTGCTTTGGCAGCACAGATACTAAAATCAGAATGTCTCCATTATACAAATATACTGGTTATAGATGTGTTATAACTTGAGACATAATTGTTTTACATAACAAGGCAAGAATCCAGCCATTCCAGCTTCCCTTTTGTGTACATTTCTGGAAGGAACATAAACCTGGGGAACCAAAGAGATGAAAAACCCTCTGAGAAAAGGGTTGGAGGTTGTAATGACCCATCTTTTACCCCATGGTGGCAGAGTCAGGAAAAATGAAGTGGAGACAACACATGAGTTGATGGGATAAGTAACTTTGGGAAACAGTAGGCTTTCCTCTGGACAATCCGGTTGGAAGCCATAGGGTATGTATCAGTGTAACTAGGCAAGTGCTTCTCAGCATCTCTTTACCCTGTTTAATATTACCTGTGCCGCTGGTAATGCGTGGACTAATGTCTCATTACACTTGTGTATAAAATATGTGCCAGAGTTCAGCTGCTGATTTGAATGAATCTAAATAATGGAATGAGGGAGTACACAACTAAGGTCCATTTCAGTGTGATCTGTATGTCTCAGTGTTTTCGCAGATTAATAGCTTCCTGTGGAAATTGTTTCATTTAAGTGTTTTCATCAGAATTTGGACATAATTTTGTTCTTACCAAATGGTAATAAGAACTTTATTGAAAATTGCATTTACTTTCCATCTTATATCAGTTAATCCCTTCACAAATATCAATGCAAATGAGCTAAGTTTCCCAGCAATGATGTAGTGAAGAAAACAATTCATTACATGGCGATTGCACAGCTGGTAATAGATTAGTTGCTGTAGAAGATGAAAAACACATACTCATGCCCACGCACACCTAACAAAAACTAAGAGATAACTCTGGCTTCAAGGATTTCAAAATATAATTTGTACATCAAGAGATAACTTCAAGAAACATCTAGAGACAAGTGAAAGATAATATACAATCAATTAAATAATAGAATGCATGATGCGGATTTGAATTGCTTTTTGAATTTCTGGGCGCTAACAAATATCATGGGCTGTGTTAATCAGAGGAAGTATCGTAAAAGAGATGCAACTTGAGCTGTGCCTTGAAAAAAGTAGAAAATTTAGGTTGCAGGGGATTTGGGACACTTAATGCTAGGTCGGAAGTGTGTACAGGGCAGTAGGGAAGAGACCCCAAGTACAAGACGGTGTTTCATTCTGAGTCATTATGTGAGTTACAATAAGAGACAAGGCAAAACAGAAATATCAGGCCAGTTGATATCCCAGGACCCAATTCAGCAAGCGATGGTTGCATCAAGCCTTCATGTTTCCTTTGTCTCTTCCAAACTATAACCGTTTCTCAGTCTTCCCTTGTTTTTCATGACCTTGACATTTTACAGAGTCACAACCAGTTTGAATTTCTCCTTGAAAAGTCTTATAATAAAGAATTTTGTTTGTAATGACCAGGAAAAAACCATAATCATTTTGTAAGCATAATTCATTTAAAAATGCTAACCAAATTTCATGGTTTGAGGAGAGGTGGATAGTAGTTTGTAATGTATGGTTTAATGCCCTCAAGTATATAATGTGAAAACTCTTACCTATCCTTCCATTTCTGGGGGAATATGAGCTGTCTCAGGACGCAGGGCGATTTGTCTCTTTATTGGTGGCTTGATGGATCGTAGAGACACTGAGGCTTGTATGAGAGAGGGTGTGGCCATACAAGGAAAAGTAATTGGAGAGTGTGTGTGTGTGTGTGTGTGTGAGTGAGAGAGAGAGAGAGAGAGAGAGAGAGAGAGAGAGGAATCCAATCATTGGAAACTGAACCCAGAAGAACACCATGTACAACAAGGGCTTGACTGAGCAGTTGCGCACATCAGAGGGACCTCTCTGGGTGGTCTGGGGTAAAAATGGAGCCTGACAGAGTGGTTCGTGGATCCTCACTTCCATTCTTCTCTCCCTGCATCCCTTTCTTCCTTCTGACCTTGGGTCCAGGGACCAAACTGTTTACTCTTCTCAGCTCCTGACACACTCCTCCATACAATGAGCCTCCCTCCTTTGTTCTGTTGTTTGCTCTTGGTTCATGACACCGATTTTCATTCCCTCCCCACATAGGGACCCATTCTAATGAGTCTGCTGTATGTCCTTGAAATATATCTTTTAAAACTAAATAATGCTGTATGCATGCATTTTCAAATATTCATATGTTATGGTATCATAGCCTGGAGCCCACCTGCACCCCCTGCCCAGACCACAACCTGAGACAAGGGCTTACATGCAGAGAGTTAACTTTGGTAAGTGATCCCAAGGAAAAAGGGTGAAGGATGTGTTAAAAAGTATCTTATTAGGATGGTTGTCATTGTGGGGCAGTGGGGCTTGATCCTGCTAGGAACCCTCTGAAGAGCCATATAGATGGTGCCTCAGAACTGTCTGCCCCAAAGGTGGGAGAGAGGAGTATTTATCCAACTGATGCTTTATGCCTTTGGTCAAACTTTGCCCTGTGCTGTATGTGCACATGCATCATAACCACTGAGCAGGCTTCTATAGGCATCCCATGTGATACTCTAGGGCGGCAATGAAAGACAGCCAGTGCAGCTGAGGCAATATATGGGAATAAAAATTAGGAGAAAATGATGTGAAGTGAGGCACAAAAGATGTCTGACACAAGCGATATCTATATTGTATAAAATACATGTTGTGGTCTTTCCTACTTTGTTAAGCGAATACTTTTTGTTAATGCACTGCACATGCACTTCCTTACTTCTGTCTGTTGCACAGAATACTGTACCATCAAGTTCCTACTTGTGAACAGAATTCACTCTCACTTCTTCAACAAAAAGGAATTCACTGGTTTCCTGGAGTGATAGACTCAAGTTTGGAGTTTAGGAATATGGGGGTGGGTGGGAGTTGCCTTGGACAAAGTACGTCTACCTTCATAGTAGGGCTAGACCACCCTCCGTTTGTCACACCCCATCTAGGCCTCAGGGAATTTGCTTTAACCTTCCTATTGACCCTGTTATTTACTTGAATTACCTAGAAGTCATGATGTGAAGGGGGATGGGGGCTGAGTGTCTGCCTGTAAATGTTATCCACCCCCTACCTTAGCCAGCTAGGTACCTACCCTGATGTTGCCATACCAACTAGTCTGGGCTAGGCTGCTGACATTGCTGTGTGTCTGCTTTGCATGGGAAATGGGTGGGCAGTGATCCACCCAAGACGTTTGAGGGGAAAAAAGACCTTAACTAAGAAATTACCGCTCACACTCAGACTGTTCCTGAAAGCCCTCTTTTGCTCTTGTACTTCAAACTCTTCTATTTTCCTAGAGTTTTCTTGTCATTTAAAAATATTATATTCTCAGAACTACCAACATCCCCCTTGATCTTGTGCATCTTTGGGTTTGGGTTTGGGTTCAGAGGAGGGAACACACTGCCTGTGTTTTTCACTATCTTGTCAAGGACCCTTGATGTTGTTTTCTTCATTTAATTTTAGGAAGATGATGATGGTGGTTGCTTGTTATGGACCATTGTGTTTCTTTGGACCTGCTTCTTCATCCCTAAGTTTTTCTTCTCAGGTCATATGTTTGACATCATTACTTAAAAATCCTTTATAACTGTTTTCCTTGTTATATATTTGTATTACTTTATTGTTTATTACACACCCCTCCACCTTCCCCAAAGAAATTCCTTTCTCAGATTTTGGATTGATTTCGTATTTCATGACAGTGATTTTAGGGTTCATAGACTGAATCATAATTTCAGTTATTTCAAACTCATAAATCAGTATTACTAAGGTATATTTGAAGAACTGAAACACTTTTATTGCAAATCTGAGTGAAAATATGGGCCTCAGGATTGCCCTGGAATATGGATGAGAACCAACCATTTAGGAACAAATATTCTGGCTGATAACAGACAGCCAGCCAAACGCAGCCCCTGATAAAGATAAATAACCTGTATTCAGGGAAATTTTTTGCATCATTAAACATGGTGAGCATATTAGCTAGCAGGGGGTGGAGCTGAGTCCCCAAAGAGATAAATCTAAATTATGTGCGCTGCAGTGATCATAACAGTAATGTACCATCTTGGCTAACTAGCTGACATCAATGGGGAAGGGAATTTCAGATTTAAATGAACCAAACTGAAAAGCATTTCAGTGCACATACAGACTAATTGGAGCATATTCATGAACTTTTCAGCCCTATTATGCCTCTTTTTTTTCTCTTTGACTGGTGTCAAGTACAAAGAGCTTAGAATTTTCCTGTCAAACCTTGCATCTTTGTTTCTTCTTTTCACTTTCTTATGCAGCTTGATTAATTACTCTCCAATTTGCTCTCCATTAATCTCCCTCCTGCAGAGTTGTGTCAGTACTTGCCAAAATCCCTTTTTTTGTGTGCAACTAAGATGGATAATGTAAGTTTAGTGACACTTCTCTTAAATGAGTCAATAAAGTAGTCATTTATTAACACTGTACTTTTGAAACAGAATATTCCAAATTCAGAGTTAAGAAGTACTGTTAATTACTTCAGAAGACACATCTTATTGATATAAAACCAATTTGAAAAACCTGAGAAAGCTTTATGATGACCGAATTTGACTTTATTCTCTGTTATTTGTGTTGGACAGTTGCTTGATGGTAAGACATGTACTTATATTCCAAAGTCACAATGTCTGATTTTCTTCCATTCAGTTCCCTTTGCACCTCTATGAAGTTGTAATACTATACTGGTAAATGGAGAAGAAAAACACTATTGGTTGAGGGATAAATTAGCCAATATTTAAAGCTATGTTTTTCCATATTTCAGATGAAGATAATTAAGTGAACTCCTGCTAGACCATAAGATATATATGATCATATTTGTGTTATTTGTAGTCATTATGCCAATCAGTGAACAGCACAATCATGGAATAGCTAGGTGCTTAGTAAATATTTTTTGAATAGATGAATGAGTAATTTTCGAAAAGGATTTTTTTGTCAATGATAAGGGACAGTTTATGTGAACTTGGAGATAGTGAGGGGAGTAGAAGTCAAAGTCGACTTTTAATATTAACCAAAGAGAAATTTATTTGAAACAGACACCATCAAGCCATTTTTATGGACTGACTTTTCACACATTTGTGGCTAAGCCACTCATTTTCATTATTAAGGTTTATTTATTAAAGGCAAATTACCAAAATTGCCAGTTATAGAAAGATTATCTAGGGACAACCTGGGTTTAAATGGTATTTCAACCACTTACTGTAGAATAATCTCAGTCAATCCTTCAACTTCTTTCTGTTTCATTTGACTTCTTTAAACATTAGTGGCAGGACACTTTGCACCTGGGGTTGTTGTGAGGGCTAAATGTAGCAACCTATGTGATGGTACCTAGCACAATATCCAGAAGGCAACGGCTACACATCACTTCCTTTCTTTCAACTTCCCTGCTCTTGCCAGGGCAAGACAGCATTTTGTAAATCATAACCTTTTATTTATAACATTCTGGGTTCCCGTAGATAATTAATATGTTTTTATATTTAATTATTCTTAATTTTAAAATATGCTAGAGACACGGCTGTAAGAATACTAAAGCATAGAGCAGGAGCTGGCCATATTGAAAATTGAAGATTTAAAGCCTAACTTTTCTATCAAATGTTTTTCTTCTAGAAATGACAACTTAACCTAATCTTATGTTCTCCTCATTACTGAGTAGACTACTTCTTTCCAATTCTTCTGAAATCTGTTACAAATCAATTCATGATTACAGGGCCTTGGCCTTGGGCAGCTTCTCTTGTACCTTTCTGATCTCTAGGAATTTTTGGATGTCTCAACAACAGAGAGTGCATTTTACTTTGCTGACCTATAATGGGAAGTGTTAGTTATGCTCTCCTGACCCCTTATATATGTCTACAAAATGGGGAATCTTAACAACATCTATGCTTTTCCTCTTGACTTTCTTTTAATAAGAAATCCTATTTACTGCCTCTCTGCCTTTAACTCTCGTTTTCCCTGAGTGCAAATGCACAGTCATATGAGAAGAAAACTAAGCAAGTTGCCTGCCTTCATAGCAAGATCTCTCCTCTTTCTAACCTGACCTTTTCTACCAGATTCCCCTATAAGGTAGTCAAATTGAATATTTTAAGATGCATTTGTACCTATCTAGGCTGTTAAATAGAAAGTTAAAGAGGTTTTATTTTTAAAAGGTGTAAGCAGAAGGGTCCAGTTTGAGGCAAGGAATTCAAAGTTAGCAAATGGAATTATCTTGACTCAGTTACTTTGCTCTGGCCAGATACACTCTGAGTAAAAGATCTAGTTTGGCTCTGTATTTATCCAAAAAAAGTCAGTAAAGAAGTTAGATGTATTAGAATAGTTTGTTTTCTTTTTCTTTAACTTTGGTCTCAAGAGATCTCGCCCAAGTATAACAAGACCTTAGAGACTTAGAACAGGAAAAGATTATTAGGGAGGCAAAGTTCATAGGGGATGGGAGTGGTTTTAGCTCAGTTCAACTTAGGCAATTTTAGGGCTACCTGTTTAATACCCAGCACAAGAATCACGTGAGCAGTATCCATCTTTTGGGTTCTTAGTTCAGAACCAGTTTTGGTTTGCTTGCATCTACTTATTACTGCTTTGGTACCTCCTTATTCCCTACGGCTGTTCTTATTCTACCCTCGCCTTGTATGAAACAGTGGCCCTCAATGTCCATTGATGGTGACCCTGGTTCTTCTCTACCTCCTCACCCACCCTCTATGGCCCCTGGGTGTAAACCCCTTCCCAGGGCTCATTTTGGGATTTATTTTTGTTCTCTTGATTTGAGAATCAGAACTAGACTGTGGTGATTCAGAAAGAGATTTGCTTTTTCTTTCTCTCAGTATTGAAACTGTAAGAAAGGCATGTAAAATATTCTTCTCCACAGAAAGTCATTTATAAATTAGGAATTCATGTGGAGTACTGGTGGAGTCAGGGAGAAGTTTGGTCTCTTTATGCATATTGTTTAATATCCTAGTTTTAAATAATAACTTGAAAAATACATTTCTCATATCTTTGCTACAAAAACCTCTGATAGAGCCACAAAGTGCATTGCATTCTATGTCACATTCTAAGGGATAACTCCTTGCATAACAGAAATGATTGACTACATCTGCTATCATTAGTTTGATTATTTTTTGACAATTACCTTATAAATTTTTCTTTTTTTGTTTCCACCATCCTTAATTTGGTCCTTTGTTGTCATTACACTCATTTTCCTTTTATTTCAGTAGGAACTGTAAAGAGCATTTTAAGAATTAAATTATTTGAAGAAAGAAAGAATATAGAACAAGAGCAAACTTTCAGAAATTTACATTGTTTAAACATTGCATAACTCTGGGGCAAAAGTTGTAGTCAGCCAGGTCTGGATTTAAATCTTGCCACAGAGAGAGATTAAATAATATGATAATTACAGTTGGTTTGCTTGAATTACATACCAAACATTATCCACACACTGCATTTTGTTTTGGTTGTCTCATAAGATTCTTTCAATGTTATTATCTTTAATCTGTAACGCTGTTCCATCTGCCTTCCTCTTTTAAAAAAGTTACTTATTAATTAAAGTAATTTATACAGTGTCATTAGTATAATAGCTAGTATAGAGTAAGCACTCAACATAGTAGCTAATGCTATTGTTGTTATTTGTTACTACGATATTTCAGAATATGAACTATACTTGCTTGAAATTTGTTGTAGTTCATGGATCTGAGGGCTGGTGTCTTTCAACCATTCTGGAAAATTTTCAGCCATTACCTACTCTGCTTCCATTCATTCTATTGCTTCCCTCTGAAATTTTAATGGATGTATGTTAGACATTCTCATTTTATCCTTTATGAATCTTAAGCTCTATTTCACATTTTCCAAGTTGATCTCTTTGTGCTGCATCGAGCATAATTTCATTCACTCTGGCCCACTTCACTGATTGTTCATTTCAGTGGAACTTCCTGTCATCCTATGTAATAAGTTTCTAATTTCAAATTTCTAGAAGTTTTATTTATTTCTTCTATAAATCTCTCTGGTAATTTTTGATAATTATTACATAATTATTTGTATTTTCAATTCTTTCTTAGTTTTTTAAAGATATTGAATATACTTAGTTTATAGTTTGTATTTGATAAATGCTATATTTGTATATATTTTATACCTGGTTTTGTGGATTGTTGTTTCTACTGACTCTTGCTCATGGTATCTTGTTTAATCATATATTTGGTCGTATACTTAGTTACTT
Organism: Balaenoptera musculus; assembly: GCF_009873245.2. Lineage (NCBI taxonomy): Eukaryota > Metazoa > Chordata > Mammalia > Artiodactyla > Balaenopteridae > Balaenoptera > Balaenoptera musculus. The sequence continues at coordinate 67,205,059 of NC_045796.1, read as the reverse complement.
TCTGAGAGCTTCTGTTTACTGGAAATTTATCTGTTGGGAATTATTTGAAAACTGCATTTTTGTTACTTTCTTCCTGAGGGAAGTTTTTACTTGTCAGCTGCTACTACCAAAATATGTCTGTTTTTAGTTAAAATATTAACTTGTGTTTTATTTCTTTGGACCTAGTAAACAGAATGACTATAATGACCAGTAATTCTCAGCTGCGGGTAATTTTGCCTTCACAGGATTCATTTGGCAAAATCCAAGACTTTTTGGTTATTATAACTGGTTGGGGGGAAGGTGCCACTGGCACCTAGTGGGTAGAGACCAGGGATGCTCCAAATAATCTATAATGCACAGGACAGTTACAACAAAGAATTATGTGCCTCAAAGTGTCACTAGTCACTAATCAGAGGCTGAGAACATGTTCTAGGTCAAATAGGACTTGGAGGTGCCTCAGGGCAGCCAATGGCTTCAGCTTACTGCCCTGGACTCTTATTTCTGCTTTGTCTTTGGGATTTTCTTAATTTCTGGAAAGTTTATCCATGCTCTTAAAAGGACTTAATTATTTTAATCACTTTAAAACTTTTAGTATTGAGATTATCTTGTCTGTTACTTTGCTTGACCTACTTCTCTCCTCTTTCTTTAATGGCTACAGAGTGTTTTGTTGACAGTCTGTGTGATATTTTATTTGATTAGGCTTCAGTTATGGACCTTAAGGTAGTTTTAAATCAATTACAAACAATGCTCCAGTGAATGTCATGTTGTATATATGAGAATACTTCAGAATATATGCCTAAGAGCATAAATGCTGGGTATGTACATTTTAAATTTTGATAAATACTGCCATATTCTCCACATAGGATTTATGAGTTTACCCTCCCTCTGGCATTATACGTAACTATTCCTTACACAGGTTTAAATGCAAACTGATTGAAAGTGGACCTCATGATACACAGATATAAAAAGAATGAATCTTCATATAGCTATCAGTCATACTCAACAATTATCAGGATTTTGCCACCTTTGTTTCAGTGATCTCCCTGGTCTTGTTTATTTTTTTTGTTTGTTTTCCTTTTTTTCTTTTTTCTTTTTTTCAATGCTGAAGTATTTAAAAAAGATTCAAACATCATTTTATTTCATTCTATACTTCAACAAGCATCTCCATAACATGTGGATATTTTATTGTATAACCACAATGCCATAATCATGACTAATGAATATTTATTGCTCCATATCATCTAATAAAAAGTAATTTCTTTTTATTAGCTGAGATTTCCCCAACTGTGAGAAAAAATTGCCCGTTTATAATTGGTTTGTTATTCGATTTATACAAGGTCCACCCATTACATTTGGTTTTGATGTCTCCTAACTCTCTTTCAAATTAGTACAGTACCCTTTCCTTTTGACCCACTGACATTGGCTTATAGAAAGTGGATCATCTGTCCTATGCAGAGTCCTACATTCTGGATTTGTCTGCTTGCTTTCTTTTGCTGTTCATCTGGTTTTTTTCCTGTAGAGAAAAATTAACACCCAGCATAAAATTACGCTTGGGCTCAACAGGTTGGCAGTGCTTCATATTGCATCAAAATAAGAAGCATACAAAGCTGCTTTGGCCACTTTCTGTGATGATCAGACTGCTGACCAGTGGACTCAGCTCATCACAGCCTGATCCCTCCTTTGTAAAGTTTCTCATTCACATTTAATCCAACAACTTCATCCATGTGATATTGCTTGAATAATTTATTTTATGATGAATTGCAGAATGGTGATTTTAAAAATTCTACCTTTCCTTCCTTCCCCAAGTTCTAGTTAGAATCCTTCAATAAAGAATAACTTTCCCCACCAATTAGGGCTAATTAATTTCCCTGAGGTACACTTCGTAGAAGAAGGTCAGAACGAATTAATTCCTTTTAACTGCCTATGTTCAGACTAAGAATTTGCAGCCCTACTTATTTCTAGTGGTGTTCTATTCGTGTTGTTTAAATTTTAGGTTTTCTCTCTCCCTCTTTTTTTTTTTTTTGGCCACGCCCCGCAGCTTGTGGGATCTTAGTTCCCTGTGCCCTCGGCAGTGAAAGTACAGAATCCTCACCACTGGACTGCCAGGGAATTCCTTCTCCCTCTCTCAATGAGGGGGCTGTCAGTAAGAACTCTTGAGGTTTTATATTTTATGTGCTTCGATCATTTGCATTCATTACTGTCTTTCAAGCTCAGATCATTACATATTGGCCAATGGTAGTCCCTTCAGATTGGCCCCATGTCTCCTTGCCACGGCCCATTTAGTCCTTGATGGTTTCATTGCTTCCTGGCACAGCCAGGTGTCCCAGGTACGTCTTGTATATTTTCTGCCCCAGACCTGAAATCAGCTATTAGTCGTTGCAATTTTTATTTTATTTCTCATGTTGAAAGACTAGCACATTTTCATAGGCGAGTCATTTGTATCTTTTTTCTAAACTGAATATTTGCCTATGTTTTCCCTAAAGGGTTGTTGGTATTTTTCTAATTGATTTATAGGAATTTTTTTTAATAGTAGAAAATTAGTCTTTGTGACATGAATTACAAATATTAGCCATATTTGCTTTTGTCATTTGACCATTTAGGGTCCTTTTATACCTTATACTTTTTGACTATAGTAAAATTTATCAGTTTTTTCCTTTTATAGCATCTGGTTTTTAAGTCTTATTTAGCAAATTCTTTCCCAATCTTGGATTATTAAAAAAAATGTTTTCTCTAAATATTTTGGAGGTTTACTTTTTTAATTTTTTAATAATCTTTGGTCACCTGGAATTTATTTTTGTTTAAGGTGTGAGACATGGGTCCAATTTATTTTTTCTCATATGGCTAGAAAGTTACCTCTATACCATTTATATTCAATCTATCTTTTCCTCGCTGATTTGAAATATTCAAATTTATTGCCGAAATCTGTTGTGGAATTTGTATTCTGATCCACTGATTTGTCCCATTCATGTAGCAGCAGTAGATACTTTATAATATGTTTTATTACCTAATAGTTCTAGATTCCTTTCTACATTATTTTTGCAGAATTTCCATGGAGAATTTTGCTTATTAATTTTTCCATTTCAGTATCCCTATTTGCAAAGGAAATGCATTGGCATTTTTGTTGAGATTTTGTTAAATTTATAGGTTAACCAGAGAAGAACTGATATCTTTGGGATGTTGTCATCTTATCTAAAACAATATGTGACTTTCCACTCTCCAATTATTCAAGCTTTTTCTGCCACTTGTTAGTACTTTAGAAATTTCACCATGTGGAGCATATAGAAGTTTCACTTGTTTTGGGGTATTAGTTATAGTATGGGCTCAGCTGCTATTATAAACAAACAAGTAAAGAAACAAACACAACAACAAGATAAATTTTTTTTTATGTAACATTTCAGAGCTCAATGAGATCATTCAGAGACCCAGATTGCTTCTCTCTTATCGTTCCACTATCCTATAGAGTGTTACTTTTGTTCTTGTGGCTAAAGTCAGTTTACTAGCATTATATCCATCTTTAAGACTAATGGAGAGGAAAGAAAAAGGTTTAGAGTCTTTAAGGAGATGATCATAATATTTTTGCTCACTCTTATTGGCCCCCAAAATAGGTATATAGTGCACTTAGCTGAAAGAAATTCTTGGTCATGGCATGTCCAGGTGGACAAACTTGTATACAACAAAACTCAGGGAGTTCTATTATTCACATAGAAGGGGAGAGTGAATATGGGGGAGATAATTAGTTGTCTTTGTAAATTTCATCTTTTTAGTTGCTATGAAAATAGTTTCTTTTCTTCTAATATGTCTTCTAAATGATTGTTGTTTTAAATATGAAGGTTATATTCTGCCAGTTGTTTTTTGCCAAGCCACCTCCTCATGGAATTATTTTATATTTTACAATAGAGTTGATTTTCTTGAATTATCCTGATTAAGACTATCATCTGTAAATAATTGTGATTTTGTATACTCCTTTATAATTCTTATCCCTCTTATGTGTTTATATCATCTAATTGCTTTGGCCAGTAACTCCAGACCAATTTTAAACATAGTGGAAATAAAAGATATCCATATTGTGTTTCTGACTTTAATGGAAAAGATTTCAGTGTTTCCCTATAAAACATGATGTTTGCTTTTAGGTCAAATCTGATATTATCATACTAAGATATGTATTATATTATTAGAAAATATATAGCTATACCTATTTTATTAAGAATTTTGGTCCTATCAAAGACCTGTGTTGAATTTTAGTAGATGACTCTTAGGCTTCCATAAAGGTAATAGTATAAGTTTTCACTTTAAATCTGTTATTAAGGAAAATAAATTTAACGCTGAACTTCCTTGTATTCCTAAAATAAACCGCACCTTACTATGGAAAATTATTTTTTATTCCCTGTTCTATTGTTTATTAACATTTTATTTAGTATTTGGCAACCAAACCTGGAAGCGAGGATGATTTGAAAATTCTTTAATTCTTTTCTTCTAAAAAGATCTTGGAAGTTTTCATTATTTTCTATGCCCTGGATCACTTTAAATCACATTAGAGTTATCTGTTCCTCTGGTCTTTCCTTTGAATCTGTCTGGGCCCAGTACAATGGGGATGTGTTGGGCTTTAGTAATGTTTTCTATTTCTGCAGAGACTTTCTCTTCTGTGATATTTTTCTAACTTATGTTTTCCAAGAAATAATCTTTTTTATCCTGGTTTGTAAATTTATTTATAACAACTAAGCACATTAATATTTTAAGATTCTTTTATTTTCTTGTGTCTAGGGTTATTTTTGTATAATTATTTTCTATTTTGCATATTTGTGTTTTCTCACTTTTTTTTCACTAGATATTTAGTGTCAGTTTACTCTGCATACGTGTGTGTGTGTTTACAGTCAGCTCTTGGATTTATTTATTAGCTTTTGTCATTTTTTGGAGTCACTTTGTTTTGGGTGTTTCTCTCAAATATAGCATGTTATTGAGATTTGCTTTCTAGTCTGATCTGTGAGTCTATTTTAATGAGTGAGTTGATCTCATTTACATTTTTATATGAAGTATATATGTTCTGCCTTAGGTTTGTTGTCATATTTTTATGTTATGCTTTCTGAATAATGACAGAACTCATTTCTGTTCATTTTTTCCTTTTTTCAGTGTTTATATTCATAACTTCAAATAAATGTATAGCTTTTGATTTATCAACTTATTATTTGATTTACCAACTAAAACATCTTGACCTCCCCCAGCTCTAAAAGTCGTAGTTTTCCCTTTGCCTTCCCATTTCTGCTTTGTCAAGATATATTACATTTTTATTCTCTTCTCCAACCACAATTCTCACATTTGATTTGATCTTAGTATTACTCTTAAATTGATTCAGTGCTCACTGCCAGACATTTTGACATAGTTTATCCATTTATCACTTTGTTGGCTGAAATTTATTTTCTATTTAATTTCATTTTCAAAAGCATGTTTGTAAATACTTGTGTCTTTTCATTTTATTTGAAAAACTATTTGCCTAGGAATATAATAATGAAACCTTCTTTTTTGAATATGTCGCAGAAATTGCCCACTCTCTTTTAGTGCTGTTAGGGAAAATCTAATACGAGTCTTTTTTTTTTTTACATTTTATACATGTGTTGATATTTTTTTTCTGTCTGACAAGGGATTTTTCCATCTTTGAAATCCAGTAATTTTATTAAGATGCGTGTTTGAGTTGATTGTTCTAAATCAGTTTTTCTTTTTTCTGGGTTGCAGTGTGCCTTTTCGTTTTATAGATTCTGATACTTTTTATTTCTGAAAAGTTTCTTTATTATATCCTTAAGTATTTACTTTGTTCTGCTAGTTTGCTTCTCTTACTTACCAACACCTATTACTTGTAAACACAAGTGCTCTTTACCCATCTTCTATAATTTTCATCCCAAATCCCCTTTGACTCTTTATCTTCACTTCACTTTGTTTGCTGCTTCAGTCAGGTCCTCTTATCGTCCTTAGAGCACTTCGCCAATTTTGAGTCTTCTTTGTGTTGCTTCTAGTCAGATATTCGTTGTTACAATTGTCCACACTGTTCCCTCACCCCAACAGACTTCATCTTCTTCTGCAGTATTAAAATTTCTTCTCTGATTACTTATATTTCTTCTCTGTGCTCTTTTATAAAGCAAACTGTTTCATTAAGTTTTGAAAATTTAGGGTGATGTCTTTTTCATTTGCTCGTTACTACATTTCTGTTTTTTGTTTTGGTTGTTTGGTGAGCATGTTTCATCTTCCATCTGTATCCCCAAATGCTCCCTCATCTTTTTCCTTGTGGCATGGTTGTATAGGTCCTTTTTGCTGGTTCCTCTTATATTATTTCTTATTTTTGACTGTGGTAAGTGTTTTTCTTTCATTTATTGTAGGAAGTTCATGTTGGAGGGGGGTCAGGGATAGCTGAAATTCTGTTTATGACTGGTGTGTTTGTCCGTGTGTGTGTGTGTGTGAAGGAGACAGAGAGACAGAGAGAGACAGAGAGATTTGGTACTCACTCTGGGTCTGTTCACATTGCCACATCTTTCCTCTTCTACCTCTACTGCCCCCACCCTGCCCCCAGGCTGAGCTAGCCCCACTCTCCATGTTCTCAAGACTTTGTGCCAAACGGGGTCAGGTGAAGCACTGCTTCTAATCCCCCAAATCTGTTCCATTGTTGCAAATAAGTTATTGGTTTTTGTTTGTTTGCTTTGTATTGTTTTAAACTTCAGGGTGTTGCAGCTCTCTTAGAAGCTTTGTACTTGGCCACTTTTTCCTGGTATCTGTAGCCACAAACATCCTCTCTCCTGGTCTTCCCACACCCTTCTTTGAACTTCAGTGCTTTTGTTAGAGCCTCCACCTATTTTGTGATCCAGAGCTTCAGGCATCTCAGTTTCACTGGGGACAGTGTTTGTATTTTCCTCTCTTCTTCCCCTTGCTGCTTTAATATGAGTTCCCAGAGCAGAATGGAGCAAATCTAACTTTACGCACTTATTTTAAAATCATACTCCTACTTAAAAATTGTGCTTATTTTTAAAAACGTTTCTCAGATATGGGAATGTTTTCTTTAGTTCCCCCTTAAGTAGACATGGGGAATCCTTGAAACTATTGTCCTCTTAGCTTTTTCTTCTTTCGGCTACTTAATTATAGTTTACTTGGCTGTTCCTCATGGTGACAAATTAAAAATTCCAAAGGTTTTGATCTTACTATGGAAGCACTTATAAGTTTATGGCACATATTTAGAGTTCAAAAATGTTAGTTTAATTGGAATCTCATTACAGTTTCTTGTTTTAATTCCTAAAGAAAAAACTGAACTAGAATATAAATTAAAACTTAAAACTACTTTCTCACTACAAGCTATGTGTTCTGAGATTTTGCACTGAGTTTTAATGATAGAAACATGATGGATGTTTCTTTGTATGTGAAATACTATGCATTGAGTGAGAGAGAACGTGAATTACTGAAATTTACCTGAAGAGAAAAATACATCTAGAGATCTGTATAGTAAATCATGAAAAATATTAATTTTGGAGTCTTTCATTTACTTAAAAAATATAGTGTGCTTCTACTAGCACTTGTTAAATCTTGAATCAGAATCATGTGGCCCTATTATTTTCTCTAAAGACAAGACACAGTTTAAATTGGATACTTCTTTCTGGTTCATGCTTTAGTATGAAGTAGTGGGAAATAAAACATGCTGTAGTGAAGTAACGAGACAGCATTATATTGATTACATTAGATACATATGATCATAACTTTATAGTCATATCTCATAATAGTGTTCAAATTGAACTAACATCTTAAAAACTATCTTTTCTGCAAGTTCCTATGTTTGTTTTCTTCACTTGTCTTTTCTCTGCATAAGTTTGTTCTTGAATAACTTTTTTTCTGTTTTTACTGGGTTTTTCTTCGAGTGACATCTTGGATGTTAAATTCCCAGTGGGCAGGAACCATATCTATGTTGTACCTTGCCTGATGCTGTTTTAATAAATGTTTTGTGATGGTGATAATCTGTTGCCTTCTGCCCCTTCTCTTTGTTCCATTTTTTTTCTCTTTTTTACACCTACATATAGTCTTTGCTAGACTTCTGTGCTGTTCTATCTCGGTGTGCTGCTGGCTATGGGATTTTTCTAAAGCGATGGTTCTATTTTCAGGGAGAAAAAAAGGTTAGCAATTCATTTGATACATTTTCAAACAACATCTCTTTGGCTGCCTGGAGTAATCTGGAGAAGTATGAAAGTTCCAGTATCATTCAAATCTCTTCATTTGGACAGTTACCATGATCACATTATTCTGAGGGCAAATGGACTGCTTTCCTCCTGGTGTCCTTTGTGAAGGCAGGAGCCTTGGAGCTATCTGGGCCAGAGAGCTACCTCATTTATAATTTAAGTCCTGGAAAGTACGATCCACATCCATGGTACTATACAAATAAAGAATAAAGAATGCCACTAGACAGCACAGATAATCAACTGTTATCAACCATGAAACTCTGAAGCGGTGAGGGAGAGGATGGGAAGTAAAATCTAATAAAAAATTAGGTGTAAACTGTTCCATGAAAGTCATTTTTTATTACAAAAACAATAACACCTTTCCATCAACTTTGTACTACAATTTTAATAACCTTTCGTGAATGTTAGTAAGTCATATTGACCCTTAAGGCCCCTGGATGGCTAGAAATAAACATGCACAGATTAACCATGTTGCTGCTCTTCAGCTCTGTTGTGCAAACAATTATATACAAGGTCAGACCAGGGCACCATTGATATTGTTTGCCAACCAATTTATTCCTAAGACCCCTGACCCCATTTTGATGTGGGCATTCAAAAGAACACTCCATGTGGTGTTGCTAGCTGCAGCCACCAAAAATTGGGAAGTTGGCTTTTTTTTTTCAACAACAGGGGGTTGGAAATTCTGTTAGAAACTCATTTAATTCAGCTGAAATTTCATGCCACATTTTAAAACTTCCGATTCAACCAGAATGCTTTTATTTGTCATGTAACTGTAATGTGTCAGATCTGGTATGAAACTGCATGAAAGAGCTAAAAATGGACCTGGTAAATTAATTTTTAAAAAAATTTATAGTGACCTCAACTAACTTCCCAATTGCTTTCCACCCTATTTACTTATTTATTTTCAACAATGTGCCTTTTGTCAGATTTCAGATAGCGTTGATGGCTTTTTCTAAGTATTATTTAATTCAAAAGTTTAATCTTTTCATTTCAAAACACATCATTTTAAATGGAAGTGGAACACTTTGGAACTGACTGGATTGTACAAAAATAAGTAAATTCATATGGTAGTTCGTTTGAGTTATGGATACCTTGTTCCGGAAGCAGGAAATGACCTGAAAGGTGAATATAAAGAAGAGAGAATGAATCATAGGAAAAAAATTTAATCTAATGTACTTTAAAACCAATTATATTTTTAATACCATCTATCCTCAGTAGGCCCTCAAGAGGCGTACACATATTGCTAGAGCTGTCATTAGGATTTCAGGAATGACTTTAAATCTTTCTGTGGCAAATATTTCCAATCATTTGTAAATTTAATTATCAAGTTATCAAGCACCTGGATTTGATTAACATGTTTGCAAACATGATTATGCACCAGAAACAGCATCTCTACTTTCTCCCTCAGATATCCCTTTAATCTCTTCATGGTGCAAGGCTTGTCTAGGCTCAAATTAAGAATCTGTATTGGAAGCCACAGATGCAATATCTTTATATTACAGTACGAGAAAAGGTGAGGTTTGTTCTCAATTCCCCTTGCTGTTTTCTACCTTTGTAAATTATTGAAGGCAACACATTCTCTCAACTTATATTTTACGTGTCTCAAATGGTATCATAAAGAGTGTATGCACAGACATATATTCCTGTATTAGCCAAAAAAATGATGCTGCTACTTAAGTTCTGTTTAATGAATTTCTAAAGCTCCCTGTTAATTTTATTTCATGGTAGCTTTGCATTTTTATGGAATTTTGCACGCACAAGTTGTAATTGCTAATATCCAAAATTAATATAAGTAAACTAGAAAGCTCAGCAGTGCTCTTTGCTTTATGATTCATCCATATAAAGACAGCATTGTCTACATTTTGTGTGTTTTGCTTGTATACCGTTACTGGCACATTCATATTAATTAATGTAAGATACTGGGTTTCTAGTCCATTAATTTATTATTATGCAATAACTATTAATAACATAATTCTTAATTCATTTCATTACTTACATGGTTTCTAAAGGTGCATATACCCTGGAGTATTGTGTCACATATCTTAACCAATTTTATTGTGTTCGACATTGTTTTTTAGTCTTAAACGGGGGAGGCTAGATTTATTTTTCTCTCCAGATAGTTCCCTGGAGATCCCATCTGGATCTAACCTGCTACCTGGGGTAGCTGATGGGCCTCCATGGACTATCTAGGAGGTGGAAGATGTGAGATACAGATACTTATCAGTAGTAGGCTCTCTATTAAGAGGACAGCTGAGGGCTTCCCTGGTGGCGCAGTGGTTGAGAATCTGCCTGCCAATGCAGGGGACACGGGTTCGAGCCCTGGTCTGGGAGGATCCCACATGCCGCGGAGCGACTGGGCCCGTGAGCCACAATTACTGAGCCTGCGCGTCTGGAACCTGTGCTCCGCAACAGGAGAGGCCGCGATAGTGAGAGGCCCGCGCACCGCGATGAAGAGTGGCCCCCACTTGCCACAACTAGAGAAAGCCCTCGCACAGAAATGAAGACCCAACACAGCCAAAAATAAATAAATAAATAAATAAAATATTAAAAAAAAAAAAAAAAGAGGACAGCTGAGATCAAAAAGAAGTTCCAAGGGAACCATTAACAGAGCTGTTTCCTTCTGTCACTGGTCCCTAAGCATTTTGAAAGGAACTTAGTGAAGAGATAGATACTTTGTATTTTTTTCCCCCAAAGCCCTGAGATCATGATGCTAAGAGTAGGGAGGAGTGGGTGATAAGAGTGAATCTCCAAGTGTATGTGTCTGTAGGGGAGGGATTTTGAGGATACCACTGACAGTCCTTTGCTGCATTGCCCAGGGTAAGGTATGATGTGGTGTGTCACTGAGGATACTAGAAACTCATGTATACAGCTGTCTTTCCAAGAGAACTGAATAAAGTAATCTAGGTCTCCTCTCTCATGTGGAAAATAAAGAACTCTGCTCCTCTAATCTCACTCTTTAATTCCATTTCATTCAGTTCATTTTAATTGACAAATATTTATTACCAGAGAAAGTTTATGAAGAAGCCAGCAAAGCAAATCAAAACAAAGCAAATCTATAGTTTTTATGGAACAGAAGTCCTTAGGAAAGGCACAGTGAAAGAGAGAACCTCAAAAATTTTGTAGAGAATGTCTACACAGAAAGTTGCCACTGGATTTCACCTTCCCCAAGAGATCATTTCAGTATCTTGCTGAGAATGGCTTCCCACAGGCCTCACCTCCCTATGCCCCAAAAAACCCCTGAGTCTGAGACTAAATCCAAAAGCTAGAATTTTCAGGGGAATTTGACTTAGAGAAGGATGTAACGGTGGTCTTACTCTCTGACATTTGTTTTACTGAACAAAACCTTTTCCCTTGTTTTGAATTTGCCCACAGATGCCACCCCCTGGATCAATCACCGTCCTTGGTTTCACAGCTAGCAAGTAAGTCTTTTCCTATCTCTCTCCATTGCCATGGCCCAGCTCGAGTTTAGCAGCCTAGATGCTTACTTTCCTTGGAGGGGTGTTGAGTATCATTCTTTGGATCTCTGGTTTCTGGAACTACTCTCTGTCAGGTAGCCCCAAACTGCCAGGCAGATACTTTCTACAAGAATCCAGAGTACCATAAAGTACATGAAAGAGTTTCACTTCTAAGAATCTCCTTGAAAGTTGTGACAACCCAGAGGCAGTCAGTCCAAGGTAGAAGTTAAGAGTAGCAATCTGCTCTCATATGTAAAATGGGGATAATATCGATAATTCAACCTACCTCATAGAGCTGTTGTAGTATTAATGTACTTGTACGTATAGAGTGAGGCGTGGGATGCTGAGGCAATTGCAGTTCTCACGTGGATGAGGAAACCCTCGAGATCCTTAAGTTTCATGCCCTTATCCCACCACCCACAGACTGCTACCCAAACAAAGCACATCAGCCAGATAGATGAGAGACACTGCTGGTAACATGACCTGTCCCTCTATCTTGTTACAACATAATTTACACATAAAAATTCACGGTAACTCTCCAGCTAGGACATCATAGTTTGCAGTTTCTATGTCTCATACTTCCTCTGGCTCATTGATGTTCTGACATCACCAGTACTTGGGAAGTTTCAGCCACTTAGACTGACTCTTAGGCTACCTTCTGGATCATCAGGAGTCATACAAGAATTGTGCTCATTTGCATAAGTCCTAGGGAAAGACAAGTATTTTGGCTCTCCTCTTATCACCCTTTTCCTGTCCTGGAAACTTAAGGATTATTTCTTAGAATTCTATGAGATATGTGAACCCTATGGCTCTCTGATTCTAGTTGGCCCCCTTTATGCTTTTTCACTGATATTTCCAATGCCATGAACTCCATCCAGCTCATTTTATTTCCACTCTGCTAGCCTAAATTGCTCTATACAGAAAATAGAAATATTTATTCCTATCAACTCCTATCAGTACTGGGGCCAACATCAATACTGAACCTCCAGTAAAAAAAAAATATGCTTTAGGAACCACATTCTGCATCCAAAGTGAGTTAGAATTATCCATCAACCACATAAAGAAATCAAAGACTGTGAGGTCCAAAGGATGGCCCTTAGGGAAGATGGCTTAAACGACAGAAATTTTTTTTCTCATAGTTGTAGAGGCTGGAAGTCTGAGATTAGGGTGCTGATGGGGTTGGTTTCTGGTGAGAGATCTGTCCTTGGGTTACAGATGGCTGCCTTCTTGCTGTGCACTCACATGACCTCGTCTTTGTGTGAGCATGGAGAGAGAAAGAACAAGTTCTCTGGTGTCTCTTCTTATAAAGGCAGTAATCCTTTACTTCCTAAAGACCTCATCTAACCCTAATTACCTCCCAAAGGCCCCACTTGAAAATACCATCACTTTGGGGGTTAAGGTTTTAACATATGAATTTTGGGAGACACAAACATTCAGTCAATAACATACCACTCCCACCTCCTACAGTCAACTTGGCCTCAGAAGTAACAACTATCAATGTTTTATTTCTTTTCTGGTCAGGCATGAACCACTGGAATACTCTGGATTCACTGCTCGGGCTCCCCATGTTTCTAGGGCACGGCTGAACAAATAGACAATCCTCTCTTCCCAGCACAGTGTTGGCTGTTTCTTCTTTGGGATAAACAGTAGTTCATCCCTTCCCCAGAGCTGAGCCTCTCTCACCAGGATGCCTCAGTGATAGAGCTGAATGAAAAGGTTTTCTATTTCACCCCAGGAAAATTTCTTGTTCCTCAGCCCCCTTTCATGTGCCCTGCAGTTATCACTCATTGGTTTCCCTGGTTCTTTCTTTTGTCTTCATGTCACAGAATCCTTGTCTGTTCCACCAGGTGGGAATTAACTCAATTATTTTTGTGGATGGCTGCCATGTTTCTCTTCTGTTTCCTACTGACTCTGTTATCTTCATTCATTCTTTTCCTTTTATGTCTAGACAAAAAAGTCATTTACAATTATTTATGGTCTCCAATTTTCCTGCTGGTCTTCTGTAATCCTCTTCCTCTTACACATTCTGATTATTTCAGTCCTCTGCTTGAAGCTCATCAGAGGCATCCCAATACTCTCGGGATAAAATTCAAAATCCTCATCATAGCCCACAAGGTCCTGCAGGGTCTGGCTCCTGCCGTCCTCTCTGACTGCATCTGTCACCATTCTTACCCTTCGTTCACTCTGCTTGAGCTACATGGTACTTCTCTCTGTGCCTTGGACAAGCCAAGATCTTCGTGCTTCTGGCCCTGTATCCTTACTGTTCTGACCTCCCCTAGCTCTTCTGATGGCTGGCTGATTCTATCCTGTCCTCAGTGAAACCTTCCCTAGCTCTCCTAACTAAGAAAGGTCTCTTTCAGTTACAGGGTCTCACATCTCCCTGATCACATCCTTTTAAACAATAATAACTACTTATACTTTCCTTACTTGCTTGTCTCCCCCATCAGAATGTGCTGGTAGGACAGGAGTTTTGTCTTCAGCGTTGCTGTGTCCTAGCACTTCCTGTAGTGACTGATACTATGGCAAATCTCCTAAGCAAGTGATTAAATCATTACAGCACTGTTACATTTCACAAAGTTAAAGTTTGTTTTCTTATGACCTTTATCAGGAAGACCTAGTTTGACCCTCTGGGATCTTATAGAACACATCGAATTTGCCTTTTACTTGACAATTGATTAAATATTATAGGATTTTCTTGGTCTCTATGCACCTTCTTTTCCATAGATTTAACATCTTCGTTATTATCTCAACTATTCTTCAGGTAAAATGTGTTTATGACCTTTCAACACTCTGTTCACTCTGTATTGGATTTATGTTAATACTGTAAAAGGTTTCCCTTTTGACATTCGGTCCATCACCACAGCTGGACCACCCATTTCAATAACCTCAAAAGGACAAAAGAGCAGTGTAGGTGTTGAGAAATGGCTGCAGTAAAGTAGGACCAGGTCTCCCCAGACACACTTATGGGCTCCTTTCTGGAAATAGTTAGCCATGTCCCTCCTTAATCATAAACGTATTTACTATGTTCAATGGGTTAAGAGGAAAATGCAAGAACACCCTTCTCCCTCCCCTAGGGCCACTTCTAATCACCCTCTTTAAGCCTTCTCACAATGGAGGGGAAATTTTTCAATCTGCCTGCTCAGCACTAAGACATTATTTAGTCTGCAGTTATTAGTGGATACAGTCTTTGTACTTTAAAAAGCACAAAGTTCACCCTCTCTTGAACTCTTTTCTTCTACCCATGTAGACGCCTCCTCTACATCTCTGAGGTCTTGTTCCTTTTCTCTTCTCTCTCTGGCTGCATGTGGCGGTATTAGTTGACATGTATTCTTGGGACCCAGTGAACTATCGCTTTATGTTGGATGGAGGGGCAGATGGGTCCATGTGGATCTCAATCCTCCTTGTCCTTCTCCTGACCTCTGCATTTGAGTGGAGGACACCTACATGGCCATTACTAAGTCCCTCAAACAAAAATAGCCCATGAGTTCAGTGTGCTAAAGTCTTTTTTTAATTGTTAATCCTGATTATTTTATGTAAGATATAACTGACATTCTAGTTATATATGATTTTCAAATTTTATCAATATCCTTAACAAAATTTGTTCAACAGAATAGAATTTACTGCAGAACTTTCTTTGCCATTAGACTCACCTGGTGTACCTACATGTCTAACACATATCTCTATGCCACATGCTTTGCTAAATCAAATTTGCTGTGTGAAGACCATTCCTCATGTCTATTTATCTTCAGACTAGACCAAAGTCTTTGTATTGAATGCACCATCCATGGTGAACCTATTCATTTTAGTATTGATTCACCTTCTTACAAATCCATAATATATAGACTGTATCAAATACATTATACAACAGTCCCTTAGCTATTTGGAATCAATTTGAGAGTCTTAGAGTATATCCTCACAGTCCTTTCTGATAATGAGATCTAATATATCATCTTCTCCTGACTGTTAGGATAGAAAACTCTGAAGCAAATTTGAGGTTCAGCCCCTCAATGTCTGTTCACCAGATTTGATAGGAAATTTATTTGGTTCCTCTTATTGTTCTCAGTTCTATATTTTATTATCAATGAAATAATGTTGTCAATGGTCTCAAATCTATTTTGGACAGAGAAAGGGATAAATAAATAGTATATATGTGTGCATGTGTGTGTATCTAAAAAAATAACAATTAGCTGCTAATTCTGGAAACTTTGAATGACAGTATAGTTCTGTCAATACTAAATCTAAAAAATCTGAATGCACTATCTCTAGGGTATTTGCCTGAACTAAATAATAAAACACCCTCTAAAATTACTTTATCATTGCACCCTTTTAGGAGAAATGGAAGTTTTGTTAATAAATTTAGAAGAAAATTGATATAAGTGTATATTTTAAACAGTGGTGCCAATATATTGACTATTTAATCATCAGCCTTCATATTCTTTGCCTTTACTTACAGATCATTGGTAGATTACGTTTCCCACCCACACTAACTGTTATTCTGTTGCCTACTCTCATTCTTTTATTTTTTTTTAACATCTTTATTGGAGTATAATTGCTTTACAATGGTGTGTTAGTTTCTGCTTTATAACAAAGTGAATCAGCTATACATATACATATATCCCCATATCCCCTTCCTCTTGCATCTCCCTCCCACCCTCCCTATCCCACCCCTCTAGGTGGACACAAAGCACGGAGCTGATCTCCCTGTGCTATGCAGCTGCTTCCCACTAGCTATCTATTTTACATTTGGTAGTGTATATATGTCAATGCCACTCTTTTACTTCATCCCAGCTTACCCTTCCCCCTCCCCGTGTCCTCAAGTCCATTCTCTACGTCTGTGTCTTTATTCCTGTCCTGTCCCTAGGTTCTTCAGAACCATCTTCTTTTCTTTTAGATTCCATATATATGTGTTAGCATACGGTATTTGTTTTTCTCCTTCTGACTTACTTCACTCTGTATGACAGACTCTAGGTCCATCCATCTCACTACAAATAACTCAATTTCGTTTCTTTTTATGGCTGAGTAATATTCCATTGTATATATGTGCCACATCTTTTAGCCTCATTCTTGAAGTGGTGATATTTTGGGATATGGAGGAAAAGGTTAAGTAGGAATATCTCAAATTCTATTGTCAGTTTATGGAGACTTAAGAATTGAAAATTTCTTTACATTATCTTCTTTCTTAATTCTGTGCTGAACAACCAACAAACATTTCTGAGCACCTATCATGTACCAGGCATAGTTTTAGGCTCAGAAGTTATGTAGGTAAGACAGAGTTGTAGATAGACAAATCAAATTTATCTTTGCCTCTTATTTTAAAAAATGGATAAATTTTATGTTAGGTGATGTCTCCCTGCTATTTGAGAGTGGCTCAAGTCCCCAGTACCAAACATGTAAATAATTACATGTTTCTAGGAAATTTCCCAGTGAGCTTGTGTTTTCATGGTTACCACTACTCTGTTTCCGTATGTGATTTTATGTTTCCCTCTAATGTGGATGTGAAATTCAGCCCCTTCCACAATTTCCACATTTCCACTAATCATACTCCTCATACCTAAAACACACACACATACACGCACGAATATACACATGCAGAGTAGATATTTCTGAACATTTATTTGTGGGGAACCGGATGAAAGCTATATCGTAGCAATATAAACAACTTCAAATTGAACAATAAGCATCTGTTCCTGTTGACTACCTCAAAACTTTGTGGCTGAAAATAAGATTTATTATTTTTCACAGTTCTGTGGGTTGACTGGGATCAGCTGGGAGGTTCATGCTTGGGGTCTTTCATGTGGTTGCAATGAGATATCAGCTAAGGTGTGTTATCTAGAGTCTCAACTGGACTGGATATTTAAGGTGGCTCACTCACCTGGCAAACCTTTGGTGCTGGCTGTTGTCTGGGACCATCTATGAGTGGCTCTCATATGGCTTGAACTTTTCACAGTTTGTGGCTAGGTTCTGAGAGGGAGTCTCCCAAGAGAGCATTGGAAGAGAACCAGGTGGAATCTGCCAATCCCTTTAAAAATCTAAGGCTAGAGCTAGCATAGTGTCACTTTTGCCATGATCTATCCATCAAAGAACTGCAGGCCAACCTAGATTTAAGTGTGTGGAGGAATAAACTCTATATCTCAATGGTAGGAATGGATGACACACGCATATAGGGAGAGAAGGGCCATCACTGTTATTAGATGCCATTTGGCCACTGTACTGATTTCCTATTGCCGATGCAACAAATTACTGCAAACTTAGCAACTCAGTACAACACAGTGTATTATCTTACAGTTCTGGAGATCAGAAGTACAAAATGGGTCTCACTGGGCTAAGATGAAAGTGCTAGCAGAGCTGCATTCTTTTCTGGAAACTGTGAGAATCTGTTTTCTTGTCTTTTCTTGCTTCTAGAAGCTGCCTATATGTTTTGGCCAATGGCCCACTTCCATCTTCAAAGCCAGCAATGTCCAGTCAAGTCTTTCTCAAATGGTATCACTCTAACACTGACTCTACTACCACCCTCTTTCGTATTTAAGGGCCCTTATGATTATATTGGGCCTACCTGGATAATCAAGGATAATATCTCCATCTCAAGGTCAGCTGATTAGTGACCTTAATTCCATTTGCAACTTTAATCCCCTTTTACCATGTAATCTAACACTCATAGATTACTGGGATTAGGGTTTGGATATCTTTTTGGAGTGGAGGTGGGGGGCATTATTCTGCCTACCATAGCCACTCCCCTAACACATGGGGATTTCCTCTAGCAATCCCCTCTCCACAGTCTCCAGCCATCCCTTCTGTTCCCTCTCCCTTCTCTCCTCTCTCTCTCTCCCTCCCCCCACCCCCACTCTGTCTCTCTCTCGCTGGAGGAAAACAAATTTGTTCCTGCTCTCAAGTTGTACTGCCTTGCATTGCTTTGGCCCTTGATGATATCTACACACTCAGTATTCACCTTTTACCTTAGAGGTTTATCAAGGTCTTTTCTCTACAGAGTTCCCATCTTAAGAAAAATTCTGGAACCAGTTTTTCAAATAATGCAGTTTTAATGTAATTGCATATAGTAACATTTCTTTTGGTCTAACAAAGGTATCAGAAATCCATACAGATATCCCAAACCTGTTAGCATACTTATTCAGAAAATATAATCAATCAACTAATCCATCAAACAAACATGGAAAATACCTCAGATCTTCTAGGGCCATATTTTATTCCTTTTTGTATTATAGACATCTAACACTGTACTCAATTACTAATATCACGTCATCATACTTATTACAATATCATATTTTAAAATTGGTATGTCTCACAATCAATGTTTGACAATAATTTGTCAAAATTTTTCCTATCATAGTGGTAAATAAAATAGTGTATCTGAAATCAAGCCTGGCTTAGATTCAGCAAAATATGGTAATAAATCTTTGGAGTCATAAAGGTTTATTAAGTATCCATTCTTCTAAATTTTTTTTCTTCAAAGAGTCTTCTAATAAATTTTAATTGGTGGCTATCTTTTTGCTTTGACTTTAAATTTAACTGAGTGTGATTTGGATTTATTGTTTTTTATATCATATCATATTGACCTGTGATCTTCTTCCCAAGACCTGCTTCACCCCTGCTTCGGTTGAATATTCTTATCTACTAAATAGATCTAGAATCCAACCACTTGGAACTATTTCCACAGCTGGTATCCTGGGCTGAGCCACCATTCTCGATTTCTGTCACAACCTCTTTACCTTATATGACAGAGTGGCTGATGTTTTAGGACATTTGCACTGTGGTTCCCTCTGCCTTGAAGGATAGTTTTCCAGATCTCCACATGTGTAACTCCCTCGTATTCTTTAAATGTTATACAACTGTCAAATTCTGAAAAAGTCCTGCCCTGAGCACTCTATTTAAAATTATACCCCCAAACATCCTCTCTTCTTACCCTGCTCTATTTTTTCTATAGTACTCACCTTCTAATGTACTAATAAAATAATTATTTTTTATGTTTATTGATCATTTATTGCCCTATCCTAGAAAGTAAGCTAAATCAGGGCAGAGGTTTATGTCTGCTTTGTTTAGGAAACATACTAAAAGCATGGGACAATGCTTGGCACATTTTTGGAACTCAACAAATATCTGTTAAATGAATGGGGTGAATGCTAAGAAGAATTATTGAAAATCAAACCTCTATCGCTTTCAACCAATATTTGGTGCAAAAATTCAACCCCTAAAATAACCCCCATATTTCTTAGGTGCTAGAAATTTTTTCCACCTGGGGAGCTAGTAACTTCATTTACCCAAGAATTCTGTTTTGCCAAAATAAAAATTTAAACACTGTAAGAAAATTTCTTTCCACTGGAATCTTCAAAGACTGTTTTGAAGAATGCTATGGACGGAATTGTTTCCCTCCAAATTCATATGTGAAAGCCCTAATTCCCAATGTGATGGTATTTGGAGAAAGAGTTTTTCAGGAGGTAATTAAGGTTAAATGAGGTCATAAGGATAGGGTGCTAATCTAATACAATTGGTGGCCTTATAAAAAGAAGAAGAAGAAAAGATTTCTTTCTTCTCTCTCTTTCTTTACTTGCACTCCCCTAGGAACGGCCAGGTAAGGACACAGCTTCTGTTAGCCAGGAAGAGAATTCTCACCAAAACCTGACCATGTTGGAATCCTGATCTTGGATCTCAGCCCCCAAACTGTGAGAAAATAAATTTCTGTTTTCTAAGCCATGCAATTTAGTGTATTTTGTTATGGCCACCTGAGCTGACTAGTATTAGGAATGATCTCTTTTGTTGCTAAACCATTGGCTCTAATTAATTCCTTCAAAATTCATATAAATCAAAGCCAATCTCATCTATAAGACTAAGGTGCTTTATTATCTCAGATGGACAGACCAATCATTTTATTAGACATTGTTTAGAAATACATGCTACATTTCCCTCAGTAGCCTAAATTACAGAGCTAGGATTTCTCAAAGTAATCTTTTGTATGAAGAATGATTTAGATTCAGACACAGTTATGTTAATCACTGATGTCCCTATTTCATCTTATTGATGAAATTATCAGAATAGCTCAAGGATATTTCAGTGTTCATCAAATCATCATTAACATTGGCACGACAGGTAAGAGTCATCTGTGTGGCCAGATTGTAGAGACTCAATATTTTAATGTTTTAGTTGACTTATTATTTCTTATTATATAATATAGTATATATATTTGTAAACCTGTCGCTAAATACTGCTGCGAAAATCTTAACAGGCAGACATAGTCTCATAAAATATGATTTCAAATTGTATAAAACAAACAGCATCTTACCGCTGCTCTTTTAAAACCTTTTACTGAAACAACTTGGTAAACAATTCAGAGACCTGGGTCTGCTACTGCATGATCTTGGATCATGACTTTGGAAAAATGGATATAGACTGACATAATGTTTTTGTGCCAAATTAGAACTGTGGCTTTAAAATTTCCACCATAGTTTGATGTAATAGGACATTGGATATACAAAGGATATTGGATAGGTAAAAGTACCTAGTTATCCCAAAGAGATTAGCATTCTCCTTAAAATTAGCATTCTCCTTTAGGCTGAGAGCTTACTTTATTTTTAACATTAGACCATATTGGTCAACATATAAACTTATTTAGCTATTCGGAGATATATTTTGCAGGTAAAATATTTTGGTGAGTGACAATCTGTGCTGAAAATACAAAGTAATATCAAAGACCTATGGCTGCTTCTTTACTTCTTTGAATGGAGGGGACAGTTGGATTAAACAAATCTAAAACATTTTCAGGCTCACATTATATTGTTGTATGCTGTATACTGTAGAACTTTGAGGTCACAGTGACTCACTAGGAATGAAGTGTGAGAAAGTTAAACTATATATTTTATATAATGTATTGAACAACATGGGGGTTAGGGGTGCTAACCCTCCGTGCAGTTGAAAATCCAAGTATAACTATAGTCAGCCCTCCATATCCACAGTTCCTTCCCATCTGTGGTTCCACATTCATGGATTCAACCAACTGTGAATCATGTGGTACTGTAGTACTTATTTATTGAAAAAAAAATCTGCTTATAAGTGGACCTGTGCAGTTCAAACTCATGTTGTTCAAGGGTCAACTGTATATTATATACTATGCATAAAAGCACATGCCCTCTGGCCTGAAGTGAATGGTGGTCATAGTGTATTTATAATTAGGCAGAAAACCAGATTAAAAAATATTGTGAATATTTAGATCTTATTTCAGTTAAAATATAAAATACATATAATTATGTAATATAAGATGTATTCATAAACTTCAGGGAGAGCTATAATTTCACTTTACACATAGCTAACTGGGAATATGTGTGTGTGTGTGTGTGTGTGTGTGTGTGTGTGTGTGTGTGTGTGTGTGGGGGTGATATGGAAGTGTATATACCACAGCAAGTTCTCTTGGAGTGGCAGGATTTTGGGTGATTTGCATGTGTACATTATTTTACTTCTCAAATTTTGAACAGTAAAGAGGTACCGCTTTCTCAATGTGATAAAATTATTTTTTTAAGTGTAAGCCATCTATGTTTTAAAATTTGTTCCTTAAACTTCTACAATAGAGTGTTAATTTGCCTCTATTCTCATTTTAATCAACAAATATTGTCTTTCTCTATATTTTTAGACTATTAAAAGCAAGAGTGTCTAGACTATTTCATCAGACTTTTACAAAAATGCCTTTGCTGAGTGATGAAATGGTGTGCCCTCTGTTGATGTGAGAATTGTCCTCTTGCCATTTTATTTATGCCTTTGGTGAAAAAATGTACTTTTTTGATATTATCCATTGTAAGACTCTGTGTACTTTATACAAGGAGTATTGCCATAAATTCCTATAAGAGAACAGTTGCAAGAGCAGCTTTGACTCTGCAGATGAAAGTTCTACCCTTTTTGTTATCAGGGAAATAAAAATGATGTAATACTGCAGGTTTCCCACTTTGGCTACTGAAAAAATTAGTGCTAAGTCTTTGGTCCCCAGTATTCTCAAATGTAATTACTGGAAGAATTAGCTCTGCTACTTTTGGGTGGACTGAATTTATTTTATTTACTTATTTTATTTTTTGCTAGTTCTTTTTAAAATTTTTAAAAAATTTTTATACAATTTTTTAACGTTTACTTTCCATTTACAGTTATTACAGAATATTGGCTATATTCCCCATGTTGTACAATACATCCTTGAGCCTGTCTTATACTCAATAGTTTGTACCTCCCAGTCCCCCACTCCTATATTGCTCCCCCTCACTGATAAACACTAGTTTGTTCTCTATATCTGTGAGTCTGCTTCTTTTATGTTATATTCACTTTTTTGTTGTATTTTTAGATTCCACATATAAGTAATATCATACAATATTTATCTTTGTCTGACATTTCACTTAGCATAGTGGAATGAATTTATTTTAAATAGAAATGAGTTAGGTTGCATCATGTTTGAATATGTAAGTTATTTTACATACTTTCAGATATAGGGTAAAAATCTTATAAGATTCCTAATTAATGAAAAGAACAGGTAGAAACATTTCATTCATTCCTTTATTTGTTCATGTTCCAAGGCATGGTTATATGGGGGTGCACCAAGGAGCAAAACAAAAAGGGTCTCTGCCCTTAGGAAGCTTACATTCTAAAGAAGGAGCTCTGATTGTCAGCAAGATGAATAAATAAATTATATAGTATGTTAGAATATGAAATGTGTTATAAAAAATGATTAAAGTAAGGTTAGAAGTATTAGAAGTCATTGAAAATGTTTAAGCCATAGTAGTAAAAGAGAAAATACTCTTCAAGAATCTCAGTTAATATTGAATAAAATTCTCATATGATTAAGCAAATGCTTTAACTTTTCTTTAAACTGTGTCAATTTGTCATTTTGGGAATGTGTTTTTATTGAGCAACTCTACGCCAAACAATGTACTAGGTTCTGGAGATATAATGGTAATAGGGCAGATAAGGTCTCTGTTCTCATGGAGTTCAAACATGCAGTGAAAGAGACAGGCAGACACAGCTGTAGGATAATGTGTGAAAGAAGGCGTGACAGGGAAGTGCAGGATGCTTCGGGAGTGTGGAGGTAGGGTCTTTGACCTTGATTTTGGAAACGGGAAAGGCTTCCTTTGAGGAGCAGTTACACAGTGAGAGGCAGGTATGTGTTGGCCAGGAAAATAGTGGCAGTAGAGTTCCTGGAAGATGGAACTTTGTATCCAAAACCGCAGAGGTGAGGGAGGGAGGGACAAACACCCCAGCAACTTGGAGGCCTTCTGTGCATCTGGAGCAAGCGTCTGGGAAGAGTGGTGACTCCCCAGGAGAGAGCTAGGTTGGTGCCAGGTTAGCAAGGGGCTTTAAGCCACTTTAAAAAGTTTGAGCATATGCATATACAGCAATGGCAAACGACGGAGGGATTTATAGTGTAAGGTCTTTTTAAACAAACAGGACTTGATGGCCACACAGAGGAAACCTCAGGTAGTTTCCACAGACTTTCCAGTCACTCTTACGTAAAAGGTAGGGTTTTAGTAACATCAACCCTCTATCTCAAGCCCATGCTCCTCTCCAATTAGCATTCCTGAATCTACCTTCCTGGCCAAACTTCTTGTCAGAAATGATTATGCCCTTTCCCAACTCCTCGCACCCTTCTTAGGCTTCAGCCTGATGAAATCTGGTATCTGCACCCACTTTCCCACTGAAATTCTCTCTCCATGGTCCTCAGTGACCTCTCTGGCTTTAAACCTGGAGGGTCAGTCCTTAGTATTTATGTGGTCAATCAATAATGTTTGACATTTTCACCATCCCCTCCTTCTTGAAATGATCGGTGTGCTTGACAAAACTAATGGCCACATTTCTTTTTTTTTTTTTTGGTTTTCTTCTCCATTTTTTAGCCATTCCTTGTCGGTTTCTTCTGTAAGTCAGTCAGTGTTTTCTTCTTCTGAACGTCTGTTACATTAATGTCACCCAGGACTCTCTCCGAGGACCATTTCCTTCTCACTCCTCACATTCTCCCTGGGCAGCTGCATACCGTGGCTTCACTTCCCATCTCTATACTGGTAATCTCAACACCTGTATCTCAGACAAGCATCATCTCCTCAGTTCCAGAATGCTTGAAATAGCTCCGGTGGAGAATTGGAGAGAGTGCTAACCAGAGAAATACAGCATAATATCTGGACCCTTTTGAGCTCCCAGTTGAGACTGGTGACTGTTATTTAATGTTGGCGACAATCTGCCTCATTTGGCAGACACTGGATTTTCTGGATTTTGCCAAGTGGGTGGACAGAAAGGCAATAGGAAAAGGAAATTGATGATATGGTCAGCAGCATTTTGCGGGTGGTGGATTCTCATGGATAAGAAAAGGAAACCTGTAAGGGACTGACAAAGATGGAGAGTGAAGATCCAATTGTGGTTTGGAAAGCTTGAAGAAAAGTCTATACTGATGTATAAGAATGCTAGAAAGTTACAAAGCTGTGGTGAGAGAGCACGATGTCTACAATTATCATTTCGGAAGTGGGGGAGTCAGCGTCTATAATATGGGCATAAAGTGGGTGGCTGTGTACATTGGAAGAGAATGTCCTTGGAGATGGAGATGCAAGGAACCAAGAAGCCAGGTTATTGACTGAGCCATCTTGTGTGCATTGGATCTCGCCTGTAGGATAAAGCTGGACTCAAAGGGAGAGAATGCAACCCTGAGCTGGGGACAGAGACCTGAATGGATGAAGAGTGACCCAGAGGTCCTGAGATGACACGGATGAATTTGTTGCGTTACTGATACGTGGCAGCAAACGTGTTATGTTAGGCAATATTCAACCAAAAGATTTTTCAATTTACACGTGTTCAGCTTTTTCTCTATTACGTTGTTGTCGGTAAGAGGATAAAGGCAGAGGCGTGTGATATTTTCTGACCGTCTTAAAGTAATTGTCACATAATTAAGCGCTGCAATTTCAAGGGTCCTTGCACAACACATAAGAAAGTGTAAATAACTCAGTGCAACCTATTTAGAGTCAGCATTTAAAAAAATCTTGACAGCACAATATCATTCACCTGTGTTTATGCTTTCCCAGACTTGTGAAGTGACTAGGAAATGATGTCTGTTTCATACTTGAACCACTGGAGTTAAAAAGTTACAATGTTGAGGAAGACAAAAAGTTTTTGGATGTGCTGTAACAAGCCATGGAGATTTGTTTTTTTGAGAAATTTATTTAACAATGCTGCCTCAAAAATTATATGTGTAACTTACACAGTTTTTGTTGTTGTTTGTTTTGTTTTATTTTTGGGGGGCGGAAAGTAAGGTCAGGTAAGGACTTCTATTTAGAGAACTGCTGAAGGAAAAATCTAAGGTCAGTGTGTTTTTCCTATTGATTATGTATGTTTTTCTGGGCACACTGGCAAGGAGCCAAACTCATCTTGTATTCCAGCCACTTGAGCCTTCTGTTTGTGAGGGAGGGAGCAGTGTGCCTGGGAAGCAGGGCACTATTTCCAGCAGGCGGTAATAGCAGGTGGCACATTATAATCTTAGGAAAATCTGATGCACCGAGGCAACCACATTCACGACTGGAAGTGCCGTGCTTTCAATAGACTACAGTGAGGTGTTACGATGTCTCCTTCTCCTAGTAAAGGTTTTATGTGAACTGAAATGTCTTCCTGTGTATCCATTCACCTAACACTGCAAGAGAGAGAAAAGGATTGAGACATAAATCTCATTTTATTACCCAACCTAAATAGTTCCCTCTGATTTTGTCTTTATGCCTGACTCTTGCCTTGTTCCCCAAAATAATGAATTTCTTAACCCAGAGTCTCGATAAAAATCCTCCATAATTTATTTTTATCTTAGAAGTTGTCATAAAAATTCACTGACAAGGCACAGCCCAAGGTGGTGAGGCATAAGCTACCTTGATCAGTTTGTATAAGCTAGAGAGCCACTCCTGCTCTCAGATGGAAACATAGTGACTTTCTTCACTGTTCCCATAAAAGAACATTTATCAGTTCCAGTGAGGGTTCAGAGTGGAAAAATCTGTGAAAGTCCTTTTGCATATAGGAGTTAGGAAATTGAGCTGGCTGAAAAATTACTTATCTCTGTTAGCATGGTTGTTTATTACATTTTGTACAAGTCTGATATTAACATTTAAACACCTAAGGAAATGGTGTAGAAATGAGATCATCACATGTATATCTGCTAAGATGGCACAGCTAGAATACTATTTTTAGAATAATAAGCTTAGTGGTTAAAGTGTCATGCACTGAAGATTAAGTACTGGAAGGAAATTAATCAGGAGACAGGCACGGGGTTATGAGGGAGAAATCTCAGGCTCTCATTAGAGGAGTCAATCAAGAATTTTCAAGGCACAGTTTTTATCCCTGGCATAATCTTGGGGTCCCTATCTTAAACTTCAGGGAATTCGTCTACATTTGTTATATTTATATCCTTTCTTAATTAAAGGTCTCAAGCCTTGAAGGATACAAAATTAGAAAGCATCTTTGAGGTTCTCAGCACCCATGGGATGTTTCTGCATTTCATCTGGGTCTTGTGTGCTTTCACTTCGGCACAACTCAACTCAGAATGTCAAGAGACCTATGAGTAACTCTTGCTGAGTTGGATAAGTACCGTGAAAAGAATTAAAAAAAGAAGAAGAAGAAAGAAAAGAAAACCAAAAAACAAACAACAATCAAGCTGGCAGTTGCATTTTCCTTGGAGATGTCAAGACAGAAAAGTTTGAGGAAGAACTGAGGCTGAGAGAGCTTATGGATTTGGGTGGAGAAAGGGGCTTTCCATCTCTCTTACATAAAAAATATGTATCTCCTGGACTCCCTTACTTTCAAAATGAAGTACCTAGCAAGTGCTTGGGAGTTTCATTTGGATTTCAAAGCCGATTAAACTTCTTTGGCCCTGAGAAAGAAATGGGTAATTGTGAAGAAACTGCAGAATAAAGCTGCTAAAGTTCCTTTGACTGCAGTGTGGAAATGGGTGGCTCTTTTATGAACAAGTGCTTCCTCGCAGAAGTCATTGGTGGAGCCCAGAGTGTGAAAACTAAAAAGTGAAGAAAGGAAATCAATGTCTGTGGCTTCAGGTCAGGGATTGGGAGCAGCAGGGAGCAGAGCGGTGAGGGTGGAGCAGGAGCTGTCGTGATGGCAGGGCACCGTCAGGACCGCACACGAATCTGAGGGACGCCTGCCCCCTCCTTCCGCTGGCTCCCAGGGGAGACCTGGCATTGGTTCTCTTCCCGCTCAGCCATCCCATGCAGCAGAAAACCATTTCCTCTGTTGTCAGAGACGGAGACAGTAAGCTGTGAGAGAGCTAGTCAGGTGAGCATCCCCAGGAAACGTAACATCTTCTCCTACCTGTTATAACAGTCTCGGATCACTTTTCTTACCTGCATTATCACCTCATTATTTTAGAACCACGTCGGTCTCCTAACTGGTCTTCCTGTTTCTGTTCCCTTCCCCTTTAAGTCCATTCTTCATTCTTCCTCGAGAGACCCACTGTATTTCTCAGTTGAAAATCCTACAATAGGCTCCTTTGCCTGCAGGATGAAGGGATCTTCTCAGCAGAGCAGAGAAGCCCCTAACTTGTCCTTCTCCTGATGCCTCTCCAACCTCATTTCTTATTTCTCACCTCACCCTCCCTCCTTGCTCTATGAACACTGAACACTTTAACACCCCATGCATCTCCTCCCCGTAGAACTCCCTTCCCTTCTCCCAGATAACATCCATGTTTCCTTCAAACCAGTGCGCAAGGGGTCACTTCCTCCAGGGAGGCTTCCCTAATCCCCTCACCACTTCTCCCAAATGGAGCCCTTCACCTACGCTTCCCCAGGAGCTTAACTATTTATTACCATAGCCAGATTACTGCTGAAGAACTATTTTCCCCTCTGTACAGGGACCACCTGGAGGGCAGGCAGGGACTTTATTGTTTGAGCACTCTCTTCTCTCAGCACAGAGCAGAAACCTTGTGAAATAGTAAATGAAAATGGATTCTTAAAGACAAACTTTTGGTTTATGGTTGTAGCTGTTGTTTTCCAAGCCTAGCATTATTTGCAATTCTTCCTTTTCGGCAGATACTCTTGATTCCCTCACTGAAAATTAATAGGTACTATTCCTGATGCCTTCAGGCCAAGCTTGCTCTGTACTATAATTTCTCAATATTTCATAGCCAATCCCCCATTATTTGAAAATTCATGGCAATGTGTCTTTAAGTTTTCTTCTGTCTGTAGTAAAGCATCTATAATATACTGTCAAAAATTACCTGAAATGTAATAAGCAAAAATAAGCAAAAGAGAATACTGGGTATTCTTTCATAATGGAGCTGAGCTTGACTTTTTATTTATTGGGCTATTTTTAAAGTATGTATCAGCAGTAGTTAACTTGAAGATTTTTGTCTGGTAGAGTTTTAAATGCTTTTTGGGTGATGAGACAGATAACCCCAAATGTTTTGGGTTTGGGCCATGTTGGACATTAACCAGTTTTGTATTTAACTCAGCAAACTGTTAAATTGCCTCTATAGATCTAGATTCTTAAATGATTTTGGACTGGTTTTAACATCTTACTGGCAACTTCATTAATTAACAAGTTATATTAAACCTTTGGCATGTGTTCATTTTATGTTTTTCTGTGGGTCATTATTTTAGTTTTGAAAATTATTCTCTAACAATACAGAGTAGAAAAGCACTTGTCTTTCTCGGAATTAAAAATTTAATCCTGAGCCTACTATAACTGGCTGTTCTATGGTCAGCCACACTGAAGAACCTTAGTTTCTTTATCTGAAAAGTAGGGGTGCTTGCTGCTAAGGATTGGGTAAGGATCAAGTATCATGTGAAAGAAATTTGTACACTGTAGAGTGAAATGTAAGTCGTGCATTAGTATTTGCAATAGAGTTACTATTTGTGTATCCTGACATTGAGTTTTTGTGTATTTTTAGCACAGTGAGACTGTATCACAGTGACAATCCCAAGAAATCAAACAAAATTAGAAGAATCAAAACGAGAAGCATAATTGAACACATTAATTTTCAATCACTGCTTCATTTTCTCATTTTTACCTTTTACAGACACAAGGGAACCAATGTCTATTTTCATCATCATAGAAATAGGAGTTATTTAAATAAACTAATTAGAGTGAATAAACTTTTCTCAGTTATTTATTTTACGTATAAATGTCAATAAGACTGGGCTTGATATTTATTTACCTGAAGATTTTCTAAGAGCTTCATTTCTTACAGGAATCAGCTTGCTCTTTAGGAAGATGGCTCTCAACTCTATCTTGAGCAGCCCTAGCAGCAGTCTGGGGAAGTGGATCCATGTGGGCAATTTTTTGTTTTTAACGATTATAGTAAGATTTTGTCCGAAGTAAGAGTTCTGAGACTATAGAAAATATTAACAAATTAGTGAACTAGAGGATTTACATTCAAATGGAGAGGGGCTGAGAGTAAACTCATTTGCGA
The DNA here is from genome assembly GCF_009873245.2 of Balaenoptera musculus. Taxonomy (NCBI): domain Eukaryota; kingdom Metazoa; phylum Chordata; class Mammalia; order Artiodactyla; family Balaenopteridae; genus Balaenoptera; species Balaenoptera musculus. Next base: position 67,175,012 of record NC_045796.1, on the reverse strand, counting down.
CCATGAAAAAGATGAGATGGGATTCTTTAATGTAATTTCATTCATAAACATTTTGTTCCTCTCTTTAAAAAAATCTAAAATGCAGATTATACAATGGATGCTTAAGGAAATAGACCTGAAGCAGGTTTTGATATGAGGTATAAATCAACAACAAATTGAGATTTTAAGGTTTTCAAATAGCAAAAATATATTTTAAAATGTGATTGTTTTAGTTTTTGAAAGTGTATTACTTAGAATCTGACTTACATGAAAATGCCTAACTTGTCCAGTAAATCCTTTTATTTTTTTCAATCTATTTTCTCTCATATTCAACATCTACCTCACAATGCTGATAAGTGACTTAAGTCAGTTTCTTTCTCTCTTGCTTCCACTTTCTTTCTCATACTTAGCACATAGTAAGTGATCAATTAGTACAGTCATTCACATTGTTCTGACTCCCCCATGCATGTGAAAAACCAGAGTCACTGAGGCAAACTTTCCCCCTAAGAGTCTTGTAACAATGAAAGGGAGATATTTATGATATTTTAGTCTTTGGGCAGACCAAATTGGAAGGAACTCAAGTCTATCACAAATAAGAACTTGGCTACATTTGTTATATCAGCTAAACTTCTAACTCTCTTAGGATTCCCTTTCAAAGATAAAATATCTTAATAATAAATATTTATTGACCATTGTTGATATGCTAAGAATTGTGATAGATGTCAGGGCTACGAAACAGAACATATTGCATGCTTTGAAGGGTCTGGTAGGAAGAGAGTCATAAAGGTAAACCTCCATACTCCACTGTGGTAAGTGCTATCTGTAATAGAGAAATGTACGCTGGTTCCTGGGAGCTCAGAGAGCAAGTATTCCACCTAGAGATGGGGTGGAGGGCAATTGAAGCAGGACAGTGAGAATGACGTAGAAATAGTCCTTAAACTCTGCTTTTAATTATTCCTTAGAAAACTGTTTTTGTATACCATTACTATGTACAGAACAGTATGCCTTTCTGCTTCACTAATTGTTTATTGAACATGTAAGAAGACTTTCAGTGGAGATGAGGATCTAGCAAAATATTAGACTCTTGAGGTCATGCAGGATAGGGTTTTGAACCATTATTTGGGAATATGGAATACATTTAGAGAAAATGTAATCTTTGAAGACTAGAGAACATGGGGACACATAGGCTAGGGAAAAAAACCCCAAAAAACCCAGGGCCCTGTAAAGGAGGTTTTAAGCTGCTGTTAATTATCCTCTTATTTAAAAAAAGCAATTGTTATTTTTGTTACTACTGTCCCAGGTGCTGAAAAATGGGAGCTCCTCTTCATGAGAGAAAAGGCCAGATAGATTTCATTTTCTCCCTCTAAGTTGGTACTCTACAGTCATGATATCAGATCATCTATTTGGAATCCAATTAGTGAATATTTAGGGCTCTGATCTGCCCCTAGTAATCCTAAAAACATGACTGTTCTGTATAGCAAGGATTTAACGTGGATTTCGTAGCTGGCAAGGGTGACAGAAATATCAGCTTATCCATGACAACAACAGAATCTTCCTTCTTTCCCAGCTGGGATCTGCCACAACTAAAACTACCTGCTGTCCATATTTAGCTTTCTAGAAGCTCTGTATTAGGGCCTGTGGCTAGATGATTCCAAACCATGAGCTAATACCCTAGTCTTGTTTCCTGAGGCTTTCTGGTTGATTTATGTCAAAGATACAACTGGAAACGTCCCACCTACAACAGTTTTTTTACTTTGGATGCTAAGTGTTTTCAGTGTTACAGGAGTGCCTGAGATATAACTGATTGTCCTCCATTTCACTTGGTAAGAAAGAAATAATCAAGGAAGTCATATCATTGAAACATTACTTGCTTTATTTTAATTTTGCAAGCAAGTCTCAAGTTTCTATAGAGTATTTACTCTCCACATGTGAATAGGAAATACAAGTAATTTAGAAACCCCTTTAAACCCAAATTAGAGAGGATATTTTCAGCAGTTAAAAGGAACTCATCCTGTTAGTAATTCAAGTCATCAGGATGACTGGCAGGAAAAACAAGTAAAGTTCCTATCAATAACAGAGGTATTTTCTTTACCCAAGTTATGCGCTTTAAAAATTGTCAGTTAAATTTTCTGAAGTCACACAATGTTCTGATTTTAAAAGGTTCTGGAAGTGTTAGTGGATACTTCTTCTGATGTATATATAGAGGGACTCTGTAGGTAAGAAGGAGATTGCCAAGTGAAATGTGGAGAAGCCAGCTTCCTTCATTACTTTAGAGATTCATAACACAGAACGGCAGTGTCCAGAGCAACTGTGAAAAAAACAAGCGTATTCCGCATTTTGACACCCATCCATTGAACTGACACACCAACAAAATTCATCAGGATGCTTCCATTTTTACCTTCTCTAAAAAATAGAATTCCCAAAGAGGATTTGGTGGTATACGTCCTGAGGAACAAGGTTGAACCCATCAAATTTTATTTCTAGTTGTGACCTAGTAAACGACTATTTCCAAACAATTAACACTGGAATGATTTGATTCAGACATGCAAGCTGAGTAAAAAATTGAATAAGGCAAAGTCTCCATAGAGTTATATTTTTACTGTCTCATAAAGTCTTAAGGGACAGAAAACTCATAACTCTGCTTTTAAGATAGGAAAAAAAAAAATGCTGATAACAAGAGAAGGCTGAAAATAAATGAGAAAGTGCTAATGTAATGAAAGGGGGAAAGATACTAAGACACTCCTTTAACAAAGAAATTGGAAAATATTCCAAGGAGATAAACGAAGAAAATGAATAGGAAAAGATTTTTGTCTCTCTCATGAGTGGTCTCTTTTGTTTCTGAATCATATTGCTTAAGAGAGACTGGGAATGAAACTTCTACCTTACCTTTGGGTTTAACAAACATTTTTAATATCATGAACACATTTTGGACTATGTAGGGCCTGGAAAGGTGGTAAAAGGAGAAAAGCTGATGTCAATAAAAGGAGACGCAGAAAGAAGAAAGAGATTTTTTGTATAAATTACATACAATTTATAAATTACAGAAAAATAATTAGTGTATAAATTTGACAAAATTTTCTAACCATAATATCCATGGTGCCTACCCATCTTTGAAGAGTAGGTGAGGGTCAGGGAGGAAAGACAGAGGGGACTGAGTAGGGATGGGGACACAGAGCACCAATGTGCATGAATCTGGGCGTCTGACATACGAGATTTCGCATCTCCAAACTGCCACTTACCAGTTGTGGGAACTCAGCTGGGTTGTTTAACCTCCTAAGCCACATTGCCTGCACCTTTTAGAGGGAGAAGTAATCATTCTTACCTCAAAAAGTGTTGAAGGTTCATTAATATAATTCTTGAAATGCCCTTAGCATAATGCCTCCTAAGTTCTCAACAAGAGGAAGATGTTGTTATAACTACTGTACGTACTACGATTCTGACCACAGAAAAGGGACCTGCCAAAATGAAACCTGATTCTTGTTATTCCCTTAGCTGCAAGTCTGTGGTGAAATGTTTGTAACTGTTTGCTCACTGAAATATCTCTGGGATCACAGGTTGAGGTTTGAGATCTGTGGTGGCTGTGGATACATGAGAGGGAAGACAAGAAGAATTCGTGAAAAATTGAAACTTTGCTTTGCTAAACTAAAGCTCTTATAACTCCTTTGCTTATGCCAGCTCTCTACTTTCGGCCGTCTGCTGAAATAATTACCTGTCTTTGACACGGGACTTTCTCTCTTCCTGGCAGAGTGTATCTTCTTCCTAGCTGTCCTTAACTTTCTACACTGGCGAAGTTGTGTCCTTGAGCTGCTTTATGGGAAAGACAGGAGGCAACAGATCCAATTCCTGCCTGAGTCAGGTTCTGCCACTTTCTAGATGGATCGTCTATTGGAGCATCAATTTCTCCAATGTAAAGTGAGAATATGAATTTCTAGTGGCTCAGGTTGTTTGAGGATAAAATGTTATAATGTTTTAGAAAGTATATGGCACAGAGTAAGTGCTCAACAAATACCAGCTCCCTGCCTGCTCTTCTCCATCAAGAGACAAAACAACAGTAAAACCCGCACAAACTCAGGTCAAGCAAATTCCCAGGGATTCATGTCATTTTCTGGGCTGTCCATACAAGTGGCTTAGAAGGGATAACATCTCCGCTGCAGGTCATTGCTGTTTTCCCTCAAAAACTCATAATACTTAGCTAGTGGGAAGCAGCCACATAGCACAGGGAGATCAGCTCGGTGCTTTGTGACCACCTAGAGGGGTGGGATAGGGAGGGTGGGAGGGAGACGCAAGAGGGAGAGGATATGGGGATATATGTATACATATAGCTGATTCACTTTGTTATACAGCAGAAACTAACACACCATTGTAAAGCAATTATACTCCGATAAGATGTTTAAAAAAAATAAAAATAAAAACAATTCATTATACTTATTGGGCTTATGGGTACATACCTTTTCTGGTAACAAGACTTGGTTCTAAGGTTGAAAGGTGCTTAAAACTCAGTAAAGAAATAATAGCAAATTGGGTTCAGGATTCTCTCTTCTATGATGATTGAATTGGAGTAAGAACCAGATTATTTTATTAAATGCTCCTTTTAGAAGGATGGGAAAATATAAATCCTGAAAGCAATTTATAGTTTTCATGGCACTGGTCATTTTCTTGGTTCTTCTTAGTTCACTTCAGAGTGACAGTGAACAAATTTTGCAGGATCAACACTGTTACTCGATTTGCAGTTGACAGGTTGGATGTTTTTAAGTGTATCTACTGCTTTGAAGGAATTCCTGACCTACTTCAAAATTAGTTTTTCCGGTAAAGTCAACCGTTAGTGATTATCTTTGCCACAAATCTTTCTTTAGACGATTCCTGAAAGATAACATGTATATTAACTGAGCTTGAGTTATCTATTTTTTTCTTTTTAGAATTATATCAACTAAAGCAAAAAAAAGTAATGATTTTAAAAATTAGGTGGACTTTTTTGTGTGTGTATTTTTAAGTAAGTAGGTTATGTTAGATTATTTCTCCAAAGCTTTGTTGTTTTTATCTTTTTCAGTTTGGATTTTTTTTTTTTTTTTGTAATTGACGCCGAACCTTGGCAAGCTGTAATTCATAATCAAATAAATGCTTTATTTTATGTGTGTATATATATGTAAGAACAAAAATATGTCTGTGATTAACAGAGACATTTTCCAATGTTTAACATTCTTTTTAAGGGCTTTGTTTATTATTGGGTTCCTTTTGAGGACTTTAACTTTAATACATTTGCACTTAAAAATTTAACAAAGAGAGATTTGGGCTAAACATGTAGAACTCAAGTATCTAGTTCCTGCTTTTATATGCTGTGAGCACCAAACAGCCCCATCCAAGGATAACAGAGTAGCACAGATTCTTCTGAAGATAATCTCGGAGAGTAATTGGCCAAGTTGTATACAGGAATACAGAATTTAATTGAAAATGGAGAAGTGACTATTAATGAGGGCTCATTATGTGTCAGGTAATATATTCTGTATTTTCTCATATGTTAACTCAGTTAAGTTCTCTTGCAAGTTTAGATTATATGATATTTGACATCTCCAGGGTCAATGAGACCAGAACAACCCTCCAAGGTCACAAAGTTAGTAAGTGGTGAACCTGTGACTTCAATCCAGATCTGTGTGACTTCACAGCTCATTTTTTTCCATTCAAATCATTTGTGGAAGATGAAGAAGCTGCCTTTAATCGTGTTTTGTTTTGTTTTGTTTTTTTACGATGCTGTTACAACCTATGAAGGAGTTTTGGTGAACCTGCACTACCATTAACACATTCTTCCTGTTTTACTACATACATATGCATTCACTGATTCTTTCTTTCAACGAATATTTATTGAATGCTTACTATATTTCAAGAACTGTTTCACAATCTGGGTTTAAGTGAGTAACACAGACAAAAATGCCTGATCTCATGACACACATATTTGACTGTGGGTGTTTGTATGAATGTTATGTCAAAGACTTAGCTTCTTACTCCAATATGCCTACTTTCCCTCTAAAGACCCCTGACTTTTAGGTGACGCATAGCTGCCTGGAGAAAAAACTACAAGTCCCAGCATGCCTTGCAGTTGAGTATGGCCCACAGAGTAAGTGGAAGTCTAGTCTAGTGTGGTTGCTTCCAGGAAATTTCTGTCAAAGGAAGTATTTGAGTCCCATTGCCACCTTTCTTCCTTCCTCCTTCCTGCTGCTTGGAATATAGGAATATTGCCTGGGGCTCCATCCTGGAAAATGGGGACAAAGGCCACACCATAAGGATGGCAGAGCAGAAAGTTGGAGGTAGCCTGGCTCCCAGATGATGGAGGAACTTCCAAGACAGTTCTGGGTTGCCTACATCTGGATTGTTTAGAAAAAGAGAAATCAGTTTCTATCTTATTTGGATCTCTGTTACTAGCACTTGAAACTAATCTGTATGAACCCATTTATGTTTGAATGGAAGTGGGTCTTGCTGTTTTTGCTTGTGCAGTATCTCCTTCTGTCCCTCCCTTTCGCCCAGCACTACCCCCACCCTATACCCATGCAGAGCGTCTTCTTAGGAAAGCATCCTTTGAGCTCCTAGATCCAACTGTGCCTGAATTTACTCGCTACATTTTTCAGTTATGAGAACTAATACATGTCCTGGTTATTGTAAATAGAGCTGCAATGAATATTGTGGTACATGACTCTTTTTGAATTATGGTTTTCTCAGGGTATATGGGACCTAGAGTCTGTCATACAGAGTGAAGTAAGTCAGAAAGAGAAAAACAAATACCGTATGCTAACACATATATATGGAATCTAAAAAAAAAAAAAAGAAAAGGTTCTGAAGAACCTAGGGGCAGGACAGGAATAAAGACGCAGATGTAGAGAATGGACTTGAGGACATGGGGAGGGGGAAGGGTAAGTTGGGACGAAGTGAGAGAGTGGCATGGACTTATATATACTACCAAATGTAAAATAGATAGCTAGTGGGAAGCAGCCGCATAACACAGGGAGATCAGTTCGGTGCTTTGTGACCACCTAGAGGGGTGGGATAGGGAAGGTGGGAGGGAGGGAGATGCTAGAGGGAAGATATATGGGGATATATGTATATGTATAGCTGATTCACTTTGTTATAAAGCAGAAACTAACACACCATTGTAAAGCAATTATACTCCAATAAAGATGTTAAAAAATAAATAAATAAATAAATAAATGAAAGCTAAAAAAAAAAAAAAAAGAACGAATACATTCTCTCTTCCCCTTAAATCAATTCCAGTTTGCTAGGGAAAGGGTTTTGACGGAACAGTATGCATATATTTATTATTAATGCATACATTTATTACTTATTTATGTTATAAGCATGTGATATGTTTATAAATATGTTATAAACATAGATCAAAGATTGATTAATATGTAAACATGCTGTATAGAGATTTACCCCTAGTCCTCCCATTTTTACAGTTGAAAAGTCTGAGCTGCAAAAAAGCTAAATTATTTTCCTTGTCTCACTAAAAACGCATGATTTCTTAAGATCCAGTCAACTGAAAATTGCATCTATTTCTTCGATGTCATCTTACCCACTGTACATCTAAAACTGCAGTGTATAATACAAGTTATACTTTCACTTTTATTAGTTGTACTAGTACAGTTATCTTTGAAAAAACTAAAATCATGTATATGTGAGGATAAAAAGAATTCTGAATAATTCCCCCTCCCCTATTCTTTAAAATTTTATTGAACAGTAGAAAAGTATAAGGATGAAACATATCATGGAATTCAGTTTCTTCCCAGTGCAGAACTGATTCCTTGAAAATCCTTCCTAATGTGTTACCCAGTCTGAGTCTAAAAGTCCCTAATGCTGAGGCTTTTATCAATTCCCTTTGAAGATTATATCTCACATAGTAGATTAGAGCATGCCAAACAGTTCTGAAACCCAAAGTAAGCTCACTTATTGCTGTCTCTAGTGAGATCTGGCTGCCCAAACACAGTCCGTCCTTTCTTCATTAACGTCCTCAATGGCTCTTGGTTCCTAGCCTTGTCTTTGAACATTATATTAGTTGCACATCTGTACAGATTACGCCCCTTCTCCCTTGGTAAATCCATTCAGCTTATACTGAATTCCAAATCCTTTCCAAAGAATAGTGAAATATATCATAGTGAGAATTATTTCACATTTTGGAAGTAAAAGCAGCACTTGGGTTTCTTTGCGTAAGTAGAAATTTGACATAGAAGGTATAACTCAACTAATTATCATAGCCATTTACCTAAGATAGTTGCTCATATATTTTTTAAAAGTGAAATTTTAAAAATATGTGTTCATTATTTACAGAAGTACAGTCACAGATGTAGAAAACAAACGGTTACTGGGGGGAAAGAAGGGGAGGGATAAATTGAGAGATTGGGATTGACATATACACACTACTATATATAAAATAGATAACTAATAAGGACCTACTGTATAGCACAAGGAACTCTACTTAATACTCTAATGGCCTATATGGGAAAATAATCTAAAAAAGAGTGGATATATGTATAAGTATAGCTGATTCACTTTGCTGTACATCTGAAACTAACACAACGTTGTAAATCAACTGTACTCCAATAAAAAAAAATTTTTTTTAAAGTTGTGTTCAAACTTGGTTAACAGAAATACTTTCTATTACTAATGCTCTGGTGGAATAAAACCATTTTTATATTCTTTTTGGAAAGGTCAACAGTGAATTTTCTAGTTAACAATTACTTATTAAAAGCCTCCAATAGTTCCTTATTCTACTTCAAATAAGACTCAAACTCCTTTCTATGAACTATGAGGTCCAACTTGATCTAGCCTGCCAAGCTCACCTCTTCTTCCAGCGAGGCTGGCTACCTCGGACTTGAATACACATCCAGTTTCTTCTAGTCTTAGCTTATCAACTACCTCCTGCTCCAAGTCTATTTTATTCTTTTCTTTCACCCTCGTCACTTCCTACTTATCTCCATTTGTCATCATTAATATCCTTTTTTGTTTCCCCCACTGGATTGTAAGCTACTTGGTATAGGAGCAAGGCTCACATACTGCCTTCCATGTACCTTTTTTTTCTTAAAAAAAACACTGCTGTTTACCTGGTTTACCTGCTTACCTGGCGTAGTATGTGTTCTAATAGAATGTCATCTACTATTTGATAAATGAGTAAACATGTTAAGTACAGATATGAGCTTGGAGTAAAAGGAAATAACTATTTTGAAAAAAATCCATGTCAGATATAATTAAATTCTGACAGTTGATTATTCAAACAGTTGATTATGGATTCAAAGAATCATAAAATGTTGCTGTTGAGAAGAAATGAGAACATTATCTAGTGTCATTATCTATCTTATTTTCTAGGTGAGGAAGCTAAGATTCAGAGAGAATAAATAATTGGTTAAAGGTCATGTAACTAATTACTAGCAGATGTAAGACTGAAGCTCATATCTCCTGGATCTCTGATGCCTATTATGTCCCATTATACTTGTTTTTGAATCCTTAATATTTTTTATTGTGTTCTACTTGTACTAAAAGAACTATTATGAAATTAACAAGAATCATTGGTCCCTGTCCCTCCCCCATTCCCCAGTTTTTCCTTGCTCTGCTTTGTACATGTGTGAAAATATGACAATGTTGGTATCATTTCCCCCCATTTTTATTAAATACTATTTGTTGACAATATATACTTTTTCATAATAGGGATCTGGCTGTATTTTTTTGAAATTGACTTTGGTGCTGAAAGAGCTCTGGATATTTACATGCTACCCCTAGACTTCTCTCTCTGTGCCTTACACTCCCCTCTCTCAGCCCTGCTGTAGCTCCATTCATCAAACTGAAGAAGGAAATGAACCAGAAAGAGGGCCAGCAAAGCTTTGTGCATCTCTAAATGAAATGAAGCATTGCAGTGAATTGTACAGCAAGTAAAAGAAGTGGCAGTGCTGTGGGCTGTATAATGTCTGGAAAATGCTTGTAAGGGCTATGTAACATTTAGTGTTGTAGACAACTTATGACACCATTTAGAGTTTAAAACCACTTTAAATGGGGAGGGTAACTTGTAAAAATAAATAAAGTGATTAGATTTATTCTGTGAGATGAAGAGAGGAGAGGGCTAAGAGGGATTTGGAAGGTGAGTTGGGGGTTGTAATCTTAAAGATACAGTACCCTATCCCATTTGTTGATTTAAAAGTCATGTATAAAGTGTATAAAATATTAAAAAGTCTGGAGATGTTTAATGGCTGTTAAGGTAACTTTTTTTTTTTTCCAAGGTAACTTTTAATAAGGTCCATTCTAATTTTATTTGATCACCAGTTAGGGAAATAACCCTTGCTGAACCACTAGGATATGGACTAATAAAACACAAAGCTTCTTGGTGGAGGTAGCAATATTGTAAGGCTGGACGAGAATGAAAAGAGTCTAAATTAAGCAGTAACAATTGGGAAGCAGGACATTTCCTGGGGATTAATGACAGGCTGGGTGGAGTTGATGGACCATGGCTATTCTATGGGCCATTAACTTCAGTCGATCATTAATTCCCAAGAAATACCTGATGGTGAGGTCATTATATAATTATCACCTTAAAGAGGGAGAAGGATGGTAGAACCCAGGGTAGTGAAGTTAAAAGAATGGTGAATATTTCATATAAATCACAGTGCCTTATAGACTAAAGGACTGTAAGATTCTTTGAATCATTTCTCAGTTGTCACTTCAGTTCGTAGATGGAAATGAAGCAGAAAGTGTTGCTCTTTTTAGAGAGGATTGCATGGAGGAAGGGGACAAGTATGCATGTTAGAAATACACATGGTAAAAGATGTGATTTTTTTCCACACTAGCCTCTTGGAAAATGACTGGTAGAACATTGAGATGCAAGATTCTGGCCATGCAAGATTTCCAATAATGGCAGAGTTAGGCAGTATTGGGGGTTTAATATACATCCTGCCTCATTTGAATGGGTTTTATTTGACTCTAATATGATGGAGATGATAAAGGGAACTAGGTGAGAGGTGAAAAACCTGGCTTCACAGGAAGTGTGACCTTGGGTACTTACATTCTCTAGATTTCAGTTTCTTCATCTGTAAAAATGAAGAAGCTGTTCTAGGTATCTCTAAAGACCAGTCCACCTCTGAAGATTCTCTGACATGTATTTAAGGGGTCAAAGATCTTCCTGGAATAAGGCCTATAGAACTTTGAAATAATGAGGTGGACCATTGGGAAAAGAAATCATGAACTTCTACTACAGGAATAAGCATCTTTATGTGGGTGGAAGTGAAGCTTCCTAATTCAAATTATTGATGGTATTTATTTATTTTTTGAGATTGACTCATTCCAGGTTGCAGGCTTCTAACAAAGCAAAAATTATTTAAATGGAAATTCCCTACTGTTTTAATTGAAAATAGAATTTGAAAAAAAATCCTACAGGCAGCTGGTTCCCTGCTCTCCTGTTGTGCAATCCAGTAGTGCCAGAGGGCAGCTTTACCGGTGGTAATATTTCAAAGCCAAAGACTTCTATACATAATGGAATCTGAATTGGGAGATTAAAGCTCAGACACAGGGGGTGAAATAAGCCTGTATAGGTTGCCATGTGGACTCACTGCCTTGACCTTAAAATTCTGCTCATGTCCATTCTCTCATCCACTAGAACTTTCTGACATGTTCATTAATCCAATCATCTTCTCTTTCAACATGTATTAAGCACTTTCTATGTGCCAGGCACCGTGCTATGTGTTGAGAAACTACAGGTAAATAAGATGTAGCTCCTGACCTCTAAGGAATCACAATTTCATAAAAGACCGACACAGTTAAAAGAAAGGAAGAAAGACATTAAGTGGCTGTTATAAAAGAAGTAAATGCACTAGAGAGAGTGGTCTACTCTTCCCAGAGATGTCATGGGCGCTCAGGCAAGGCATCACAGAAAATCTCTGATTTGAGTCTTAAAGGAAGAATGGGGATTATGTAGTGACTCCGGTGGGGATGGCTTTCTTCACAAACACACAAAAGAGGCGAGCACATGCAGAAGTAGCAAGTAGTTCAATATGACCGGAACAGAGGGAAGGCAATGCGATGAGACTAAAGGGGTAATAAGGTTCATGTCATAAAAGGCTTTTGCATATAATGGTAATGGGTTTGGGCTTTATCCTTTGGGGTACGGGTAGGGAGATTATATATAATATATGTAACATATAGTGTGTATATATATATATATATATATATATATATATATATAAAATACATAGTGAAAGGAGGGACTATTAATAATTATACCAGGACTACTGTAAAATGTAGTCAGTTAGTTATGGAGAAATAAAATTGTTTTATGCAGGAAAACATTGAGATTAGATTTGCATTTTAACAAGATCACTCTGGAAGCTGAGTGGAGAATGGATGGAAAGAATAAGGTGGGTGGAAGTCTTAGTGACATGAGGAGGCACTAGAAGAAGAAGTTAGTCTAACCTGGGTAGCAGTAAGCATAGGAGAAAGAAGGGAATATGTAAAAAACCTTTAATAGGGGGAAAATGAAGATGAAATCATTGCTTGAATATATAAGGGTGAGGGAAACGGAGGCATCTAGGACCAATCCTGGTTTGGGTCACTAGACAGCCCCATTATACAACATGGAAAATAGAGGAGAAGGAATTGAAGGTTAGAGTGATGCTATAGACAGAATGTTTGTGTTCCCTCAAACTCATATTTTGAACTATAATCCCTAATTGATGGTATTCGGAGGTGGGGCCTTTAGAAGTGATTAGGTCATGAGGGTAGAGCCCTCATGAATGGGGTTAGTGCCTTTACAAAAGAGACCCAGAGAGCTCCCTCTCCCTATTTGCCACATGAAGACACAGCCAGAAGATGACTGTCTATGAAACAGGGAGCAGGCTCTTACCAGACAGCAACTATGCCAGAGCCTTGATCTTGGAATTCCCAGGCTCCGTAACTGTGAGAAATAAATGTTTGTTGTTTAAGCCACCCTGTCATTGTTTTGACAATTAGGTGGCTGCTGGCTACTGGTGACGTTAGCAAGAAAGTGGGTATAGAATAGCAGTGAGTCAAGCAAATTGCTCAGTTCACACTGTTGACTAATAACAGAAATAAAATTCCAACCCAATGTTTCTGACTCCAAATCCAAAACTTTTCCTACCTTACCAATTCTTCCCTTAATTCATCTTTGCTGCCTGTATCATACAGAGGATATTCTGTGTGCCACAGATTAGTCTTCATGACCCATGAGTCATAAAATAAACTCTTACCTCTCCTGCTCCTGGATCTTCTTAGCTGTGTTTGCTGTACCAAATATCGAAGTTTCTCTTTTCCTGTACCTGCACCTGCTAGGTTAGACTCTCTGCATCCCTTGGTACCTAGATGATCCACACTTGCCCTTGCTTTTACTTTGGATACCATGTGCACCTTCCAATAGGATCAATTGTGTCTCATTTTATGAATTCATTCAATAATATTTGTGAGCACTTACTATATGATAGATAATGTTCTAAGTGCTGGATATAACAGCAGTGAACAAAAAGCCATGGTTCTTGGCCTCAAGAAACATATATCTCATTTTCCATTTGGGAATAACTCTCCAATCGTCTTCTCTGTTGCTGTAAACCCAGAATTTCTAGTCCAAACCAACTTCTTATATGACATTTACCTTATAATGAGGAAATTAGTTAGAGATTGGAAAAACTAGGCAGTAAAATAGCTTTATTAGAAATCGTCATATATTCTCAGTTATAAAGGTAAAAGAACAGTATTAGAGCTGGGGTATGCTAAGAATAAGTATTGTCTAGTGTGGTATTGTCTTAAGTTTAAAATTTACTTAATTCAGGTTCCTTGGAGATGGTGGGTGATATGGCCACTGCTAGTGTATTTTCATACTCTTCATTAGAGCAGAGTTCCCTAACCAAAATTTTCTCCATAATAATGCACATATTTTGGTGTTTCTAGGTATAATGTCCAATATATTGCCTTTAGTGTTGATTAGGAAGTTTGAAAAAGAATTTTGGTGAGTGGCTAAAATACCGTGATCCAAAGGATTTTGTTCTATTTCTTATTACCTTTGGAAAAATCCCCAGCCTTTTCTATGTCTGTTTCCTCATCAATAAAATGATGGTGTTGAACATTATAACCCTTAAAATCTCTTCTGGCTCTAAGATGCTGTGATTCCATTGCAGGCTAATGTCCACAGCAAAGAACAGGAATCAATAAATGTATTTATTCTCCTACTGATTATATACTGTTAACCTTCACTGAAGATAATTGTTTTTGTATGCTCCACAACACAGGTCTACCACATCCTAAATAAATATTTTTTTCAGTGAATGGATGAATGTGTCAGAACCGAGGAAACCATTTCAAATACACTTTAAGAAGCAGCCACAGTTCTGTTCCCTCTTGATCTTTGGCTGTACTCACTGGCTAACCTCCAACTCTTGGTCAAACTAACCATTTGTTTTCTCTGAATAAAGAAAATCATATCTCTTTATTTGTTGGCTCTACAGTAATTTGTGTTTTTAAACTTGGTTGAGCCTTCAGTATTACCTGCCAACATTTTATTTATCTCTGGATGATCCTATAGCAACTACTTGAAATTTCTAACACTCCTCTAAAGCTCCTAGTACAACTTAGCTAATTACCTTGACCTTTTTTTTCACTGAGAGGTTAGGAACTCTCATTATATGAACACCCCTCTTTACAAATTCTTCTTTTCCTCTGACACATTTGCCCCGGATTTCTATCCATCTCTCTTTTCTTATTTCTCCTTTCCTTTCTCTGTGGAAGACAAGGGTTTCCTCTTTTCTGAAGTGTCCTGATCCATTTTTACTCTTAATTTCATAGCAACCCGCAATTTAGAACTTCGCTTCATCTGTTCCTTTCTTCCTTTCTTAAGCCTTCCAGTTTGCCTCTCCACAGGCTGCTTGCCCTCAGCTGTCAAACACACTTGAGTATCCGCATCCCAGAACACCCTCCCTGAGGCTCTACTTCCCCCTTAAAGTCCTGGACTCCCATCCCCTAATCCCTTTCCTTTCATCCCTCATCAAAATGTTCTGACCATGTCTCTTCTATAACCTCCATTTACGTCTTAAGCCTGACATTAACATGCCTTCACATCATTCTGATCAAACTGTGTTCCTAAAAATCACCAGGGCCTGAAAAATGTCAAATGGCTTGACTTTCTTTTCTGTATTCCAAATGACATATCTGAGCCCTTCAACATTTTGAAAACCACTTCCTTCTAGAGTTTCTCTCTCTTCTTTTTTTCTTTTCTTCTTTTGGTGTTGTGGGGAAAGTCAGAAACTGACTTCTACTTGCCTAACTTTGGGATGCATTTCTGATCTACATTTCCCCTTAAATTTTGAACTTACAAAACCTTCTCTCTTTTTTAACAGCTTTGTTGAGGTATAATTGATATAAACTACATACGCTTAAAGCTTACATTTTAATAAGTTTGAACATTTATAATTTTATGAAACCATCAACACGATTACATAATGAACATATTCATCATCACCAATCATTTCCTCACCTCACTCAACCCTTTCCTTGCCCCATCTTCCCAGGCAATCACTGATCTGCTTTCCGTCACTATAGGTTACTTTGTATTTTCTGGAATTTTATATAAATTCATACATACACCATATGTACATTGTTTGGTCTTCTATTACTTAGCTTAATTATTTTAAGACTGGCTTATATCGTTGGGTGTATTAATAGTTCATTACCTTTTCTTGCTGAGTAGTGTTCCATTTTATGGATATATTACAATCTTTTAATACATTTACCTGTTAATAGACATTTGAGTTGTTTTCAATTTGGAGCAGTTACAAATAACACAACTATAAACAGTCATGTATGTCTTTATATGGACATTTACTTTTATTCCTTTTAGTAAATACCTAGAAGTGAAATGGCTGTGTTGTGTGATAAGTGTATGTATAACTCTTTTAAAAACTACCGAATCATTTCCAAATAAATTGTTTTAAAATTTAGATTAAGGTCTATAAAGTATGAATCATCTTTTGCATATGGATATCTGGTTGTTCCAGCATCATTTGTTGAATAGTGTGTTCTTTCTCCACTGAGTTGTCTTTGTCCCCTTCATGGAAATTAGTTGACAATGTTCTGTACTCTCCATTCTGTTCCATTGACTCATTTGTCTATCTTAATGCCAGTACTCTACTGTCTTTTTTACTATAGTTTTATAATGTCTTGAAGTCAAATGGTTCAGTCCTTCAAGTATGTTCTTCTTTTCAAATGTTCTTCTTTTCTCAAATGGTTTGTCTGTTCTAGGTCCTTTGCATTCCTGTATGAACATTAGGTCATTTTGTCAGTCATGGATATGGTGTACCTCTCCATTTATCTTAGTCTTCTGTAATTGATTTCTGCCATATTTTATAGTTTTCAGTGTACAGATGTTGTATATTCTTTGTCAGGTTTATCTCAGTGTTTCAAATTATTTTTGCTATTGTAAATGGCATTGTCTTTTTGATACCATCTACCACTTCTTGTTAGCACTATGTGGAAAGAAAATTGACTTTTGTATGTTGGTCTTGTATCCTGCAACCTGTTAAACTCACTTTTCAGTTCTGTAGCTTTTTTTGTAGATTCCATAGGATTTTCCAGATAAATGTCATGTCATCTGTGAATAAAGCCAGTCTTATTCTTCCTTTCCAATGTGGAAGACTTTTATTTCTTTTTCTTTCCTATTCTCTAGGTATGATCTCTAGTACAATGTTAAATAGAAATGGTGATAAAGAACATTATTGTATATTGTTCCTGATATTAGAGGTAAAACATTGTCTTTCACAATTAACTATGCTATTAGCTGTAGTTTATTTATTTATTTTTATAGATACTCTTTATCAGGCAGAGGAAATTCCTTTTTATTGCCAATTTGATGAGAAATTTCATTTTCATTTAAAATCAGGAATAGATGTTAGATTTTGAATTTTGTCAAAACCTTTTTGTTGATCTACAGAGATGACAATATTGTTTTTCCTTTTTAGTGTGTCAACACAGTGAATGACATTTATCAACTTTCAAATGAGAAAACAACCTTGCATTACTGAGGTAAACCCCACTTGGTCATTATGTATTATCCTTTTTATAAATTCTTGCATCTGATTTGCTTAATTTTGATAAAGAATTTTTTCATCTATGTATAGAGGTATGTAGTTTTCTTTTCCTGTATTATCTTTGTCTGGTTTTGGTATCAGAGTAATGTTAGCCAGATAGAATGAGTTAGAATATTCCCTCCTTTTCAATTTTTTGTAAGAGTATAGAATTGGTATTATTTTTTCTTAAATGTTTGGCATAATTCACTGGCGATATCATGTGTACCTGGACTTTTTTTTGTGGGAAGATTTTTCATGAAAAATACAACGTATTTAATAGATGTTGAGCTATGCACCTTATGTATTTCTTCTTGAGTGAGCTTTGGTAGTTGTATTTTTCAAGGAGTAAATGCATTAATCTAATCAAACAAGTCAAATTGATTGATGTAAAGTTGTTTATAACATTACATTGTTATATTTTAATAACTGTTTAATCGGTATTAATTTTACCTCTCATTCCTGATATTGGTAAATTGTGTCCTCGTTTTTTCCCCTTATCACTATGGTTAGAAGTTTATCAATTTTACTGATCTCAAAAAGAAGCTTTTGTTTTACTGATGGTTTTCTATTGCTTTTCTATTTTCCATTTTCTTGATTTCTATTGTTTATTATTTCCTTTCTTCTGCTCACATTAAGTTTAATTTCTCTTTGTTTTCTGGTTTCTTAAGATACAATGCTAAAGTGGATCTTGGTGCTATAAATTTTTTTCTAAGTACTATTTTAGCACAAATTTTGATATGTTGTGTTTTCATTTTCACTCAGTACAAAATACTTTGCCTTTTGATATCTCTTTGATTCCAAGAAGTATGTTATATGGTCTCCAAATACTTGGAGATTTTCCAGATATTTTTCTGTTGTTGATTTCTAATTTAATAACATTACTGACAGAGAACATATTTTTCAATGACTTGAATCTTTTTAAATTATTAAGATTTATTGTGTGACCCAGTATGTTTCAGGTTCACCTAAAACAATGTGTTTTCTAATAAGAACCTGCTGTATAAAAAAATAAATTAAAAAAAAACCTTGAAGTATAAAATTCAGAACACTGTATCAATATACTTCTGTGTCTTCTAGGGTACCTGTAAACCAGAGATTGTATTTGAATAAAGGGAAAGGAGAAAGAAAAGAACTCCTTAAACTTCAGTTTAGCACACACACACACACACAAATAAAATAAAACAAGGTGTTTTCTGCTGGGGTATTTTTTTTGGGGGGGTGTAGTTCATTCTATAACTTTTAATTATATCAGATTGGTTGATGTTGTTATTATAGTATTCTATACCTTTACAGATTTTCTATTTGTTCCTGCTGTTATTGATTTAGGTGTGTCAAAACTGCTGACTGTAATTGTGGATTTGTCTATTTTTACTTGCAGCTTCATATTTTGCTTCAGGTATTTTGAAACTCTGTTACTAGAAGTGTAAGTGTTAAGGTTTGTTATGGTTTCTTGATGATTTTTTTAAATCATTATAATCTGACTCTCTTTGTTCCTGCCATCGTCTTTGTTTTTATGTTGCCTAATATCAAGATGGCTACTAGTGCTTTCCTTTGATTTGAATGGGACATTCCTCTGCCCATCTTTTTACTTTTAACTTATTTCTGTCTTTATATTTAACATGAGTTTCTTGTTAAACAGCATATAGTTGTTTTACCCTTTTACCAAATTTACAATCTTTGCCTTTTAATTGGAGTGTTTAGACTATTTACATTTGATGTTATTACTGATATGGTTTAGTTTAAATATTCCATCTTGCTATGTGTTTTCTATTTGTCTCATGTATTCTTGTTCACTTTTCCCTCTTTTTTTGGACTGAGTATATTTTATGATTCCATTTTGCCTCTTTTGTTGATTTATTAACTATAACTCTTTGTTTTGACAATGAAGAGCTTCCTTTAGTGCTTACAGTATATAGCTTGTGCTAGTAACATGATATGTTTTACTTTATATATATTATAAATCCCACAACACATTATTATTTTTGCTTTAAGCAGTCAATTATCTTTTGGGGATATTTAAGTAATAAGAACAAAAGCCTTTATATTTGCCCATGTATTTATCATTTCCATTGCTTTTTATTTCTTTGTGTAGATCCAGGTTTCTATGTGGTATCACTTTCCTTCTGCTTGAAGGACTTCCTTCAGCACTTACTGTAGTCCAGCTTTGCTCGTAGTGAATTCTTTCAGCTTTTGCATGTCTGAAAAAGTCCTAAACAGTAAAAAGATCAGTAGTTGCCAGGGGTTGGAAGTAGGAGGGGAGGGATGAATGGGCAGAACATAGAGGATTCTTAGTGTAGTGAAAATACTCTGTGTGATACCATAATGATGGATACATGCCATTATTCATTTGTTTAAATCTATAGAATGTCCAACACCAAGACTGAATGGTAATGTAAACCATGGACTTTGAGTGATTATGATGTATCAGTGTAGGTTCATCAATTGTAATGAATGTGCCACTCTGGTGGGGGCTATTGATAACAGGGGAGGCTCTGCATGTGTTGGGGCAGGAAGTGTATGGGAAATCACTGTACCTTTCTCTCAATTTTACTGGGAGCCTAAAACCACTCTAAAAAATAAAGTCTTAATTTTTTAAAAAGTCCTTAACTTACTTTTATTTTTGAAAAATATCCTTGTAGGGTTAGGGTAGAGAATTCTAATACTTTAAAGATGTTGCTTTATTGTCTACTTGCTTTCATTATTTCCAGCATATGGGCTTGCATCCATATATCTGTTCTTCTGCATGTAATTATTTTCTTCTAGCTGCTTCTAACAGTTTCCTTCTTATCACTGGTTTTAAGTAATTGGCTTATATGTGCCAGGCTATAGTTTTAATTATATATACTTTGTGCTTAGGTTGTTAAGCTTCTTTGATATGTGTGTTTAATAGTTTTCATCAAGTTTGCAAAAATTTAAGCCACTATATTTTCAAATATTTTTTTCTGTCCTTTCCCTTTCAGGAACTCCAATTGCTCATGCACTCGGTCACCTAAAATTGTCTATTTCATTAATCCTTTGTTCATTTTTTTGTCAGTCTTTTTCCTCTGTGTGTTTCATTTTGAACAATTTCTATTACTATATCTTCAAGTTTACTATCTTTTCTTCTGAAATGTCACCTGTCATATTTCCATCCTGTGTATTTTACAAAGCAGACATGGTAATTTTTACTTCTAGAAATTCAAATTGGGTCTTTTTTATATCTTCTATTTAAATCTTCAGTCTTTCCTTTAGCCTTTTGAATACATAGAATCTGGTTATAATAACTTTCTAGTGCCATTTGTATCATATTTGGACTAGTTTTGATTGGTTTTCCTTCTCATTATAGATTGTATTTTCCTTCTTCTTCACATACTTGACAATTTTTTGTGGGTGCCAGGCATTGTGATTGCTGGGTATTGTTGTATTTCTAAAAAAATACTCTCAAACTTTGTACTCAAGTGCTGTTAAAGTATTTGACAATAGTTTAGACCTTTGGGGTCTTTTTTAAGCTCTGTTGTGTGACGTTATAGCAATGTTTATTTGCCCCCACTCTTGAGGCAACACTCTTCTTAGTTCTCTAACCGATGCCAAGGAATTATAAAATTTTCCATTTCGGTCACTGGGGACAAGCATGATTCCTGGTCTTAAATGATTCCTTGGTACTATTGACTTTAATCCATCTGGGTGGTTCTTTCCCTGGCCTCAGGTAGTTTCCTCACATGAATGTGTCATTGGCAAAGCCCATTAACAATTCCTAGGTAGTAAAAATAGGATCTGGGTAATAAAGTCCAATCTTTTATTCTTCCTTTGTGCTTAGTCTAGTTTCACTTGCTCATAGGGTGCTGTGTGCAGAGGCCTCGCACCTGGCACTTCAGACCAGAGCTCCTAGTGCAAAATAGCTGCATAGACTGTGTACAAAAATGCTGTGCATGACACCGCAATTCAAGGCGGTGGCAGTGGGCCGTGTGCAGAGATGATGCACCCGGCACTGCGGTCTGGAGCTGTGAGCGGCACAGCTGCACCCAAACTGCAAGAACTCTGTCTCCCTCCCTGGTGAGGAGAATCCTACAATGCAGCCCCAAAGATGGCCTTTCAGGAAGAGTGTCTGCTCTAGAGCATGAGCTTGCACTTCTCCATTCTTTGATCAAAGAATAAAGCTGTCTTTTGCTTCTGAACCAAACTTGGTCTCCTTCTATTGGTGAGAGTAACACTGGAAGGAAGGACCCTTGTTGGTGTCCAACGTGGGAGGGTTGGTAACAAATGGACTACTTGCTACGGTAGAGGCCGTTGCAGATCTTTGGAGCTCTCTTTCTGTGCATTTCTCTCCTCTTCAGTATCCGGCCATGCAAACACCAGTCATCTTGACTTTCCTAAACTCCTAGCTCTGTCTCTTTAACTCAGAGTGTTCGATGGGCTTTGCCTGAATTTCCTCTCCCTGCGTCACAACCTGGGAACTTTCTCTGAGAAATAAGCTGGAGCATTGATAAGGCTCCCCTCATTTGTTTCATGTCTTTCGGAGGTCCCTTCCCTTTATTTCTAATGGGAAGGGACCCTTCCCATTAGAAGTAAAGGGAAGGGACCCTTCCCATTAGAAGTAAAGGGAAGGGACCCTTCCCATTAGAAGTAAAGGGAAGGGACCCTTCCCATTAGAAGTAAAGGGAAGGGACCCTTCCCATTAGAAGTAAAGGGAAGGGACTCTTCCCATTAGAAGTAAAGGGAAGGGACCTCTGAAAGACATGAAACAAATGAGGGGAGCCTTATCAATGCTCCAGCTTATTTCTCAATAAAGAAATAAGTTATTTATTTCTCAATAAACCTTTCTAAATAAAGGTCCCTTCCCTTTATTTCTAATGTATTGACAACCACGTTTTTACATATTTTGTCTGGTGTTTTAGTTCTTTCAAACAAGATGGTAAATTTGCTCCCTGTTACTACATTTTGTCCAGCAGTCTTGCTCTTCTTCTTAATATTTTTTTATGCCAACAACTTCTTTGTGTGTTGAGCAGTTCTCAGGTAATTATAGTTATTGATATTTATTTAAGTCTACCTTCCCTCCTCAATCATAACCTCTAAAGGGCACAAACCTTTATATGTTTATCTGTATATTCTCAGTACTAACATAATGCCTAATGCAGAGTAGAGGTTTAATAAATGCTTGTTGAATTAATGAAAGTAAAATAAGAGTAAGCACATGTTTCTGTGATGGTCTGTTACATGTTTTACATATAAGTATATAATACATATTTTATATTACATATATGCAAGTGTGTATGTATGAATATGTGAGGGTGTGAGTGTATATTCCTTCCATTGCACTTACAGTTCTGGAATTCTCTTTCTTACACAGCTGAGAGATGCTTAGTAAAAGCTTTTTTGCAGCAAAGAAAGGTTGATTAGGTTTTACTTCAGCAAAATGAACAACAAGATTGATGCTCAAAATGTAAAGGTGTTACCTTCCCAGCCTTTACTCACTCTGAATATTAATAAGCATATAAGTATGATTGTTGAATATTAACAAATACTACTTCCAAGACCCAGAAAGGAAAAGTCTATAATAAATGTTAAATATCTTATGTGTGTCTCTTTATAATTTTGTTGTAAAAATAAAATAACTTGCAATTACTTTGCAAAATAAATATGTGGAAATATGTTCTTGTGTTTGTAACCATCACAGTTGGAAAGAAGTCTTTAGAACAGTTATGTCTGCTCCTAGGCTAGCTTCATTCAGAGCTCCAAGGGAGTAAGGCCTGAGAGAGAGCAGATCCTTCTTTAGTAAGCATGAAATTTGGTAACCTTAGCCCTGACCTTTAATCTGCGAAAACAGTGAGACAGAGGCATTTCTCTGGGACAGCTGAGAGGATACAGACCATTAAAGTTAACAGTGGATGAATTCGTTCCATTACTTTTAATAACATTATATCTGTGTTTGTCTGCTTGATGTAATGATAACTAAGTAAAGGAGAATTAATTCCACATATTATCTACATAAAGGATAATGAGGGAAATCAGTTTCCTCTAAGGAAGTTTCATTAAATTTGGGTATAAGCCAATCTACTTTAGATTGGTCCCTGGCTTTTGGATGACTTTCAAGCCTTGAGGCTCAGAGAGAGCGTACAAGGCCATTTTTGAATCTCAGGGAAGCAGACGCAGAAGGTTTCAGAAGACACTTGTCACTGAAATTCCCTTCCCTTCTGGAAAGCAAACTGCTAGTTTGTTGACCATCAGGTGCAAAATATAATTTTTTTTCCCACATAACAACATCGTGTCTGCTGAGATAGTTTTAATTCATATGATTTGTGCCTGAATTATTTGATCCGTGGGTCTGATGGCTCCTTGAGGCATTTCAAGTAATGAAAACAACAAACAAGCCAATAGATAGTGAATTAATAAATATTCAGTGTCAATAAGGAGAAATATTTTGCAATTTTTTTTTTCACACAAGAAGGTTAAAGCAATGTCTTCCAAGTTAGTTACCAGTTTTGAAAGTCTGTTGAACTCAGTTGAACTCACACAGAGTACTGACTTTTATATGTAGCTAATGATTCTTGCAGTGAAATATAACATTTGCCATTTTCATGTAGGTATAGAATATAATTAATTTTGTATTAACAAAGTTAACTGAGCAAGCAATTTGATGTCTCAAAGACAAAAAAGCAAATTCACAAAGATATCCTTACTTTAAATTGAAAGCAAAATTTCATCAAAGGTAAATTGCACCTAAATTGTCTTGTTCAAAAAAATGTTAGCGATCCTTAAAATGTTTCCTGTCACATACAGCATTCTTATGTACTAAAACAAAGCTAACTCAGACTAGATGGGGAAGAACAAGTGTAAAATAGCAAGCATGTTGAATTTCAGGATTTATTTTAATGGTGATTCAGTTTATTACTTTTAAACTACTACTACAACTCATATAATAATTATAACTCAGTGTAGGCTACAGGGTTAGTGCTGAATGGATGTACTTATAGCCTAAAATAATAAAATCAAAGAATTGAGGGAACCATTGAATCAGATTCAGAGTTGAAAGGATCCTACTTTACTAAATGAAATTAAAGTAACTGAATGAACATTTAAGTACTTTTAACTTAAAAAACACAAAGTAAAACAAAAATCTTATTCCTGGGACTTCCCTGGTGGTCCAGTGGTTAAGACTTCACCTTCCAATGCAGGGGGTGATGGTTTGATCCCTGGTCGGGGAGCTAAGATCCCACATGCCTCGTGGCCAAAAAACCAAAACATAAAACAATAGCAATATTGTAACAAATTCAATAAGGACTTTAAAAATGGTCTGCATCCAAAAAAAATCTTAAAAAAAAAAACAATCTTATTCCCATTTCCAAGAGCTCTGCAAGATTGTTTATTCTCAAGTATTTTTCCCGTTTATATTTTGCTACGAAATTAATTTATTCATCTGTATTAAGAAGAACATCCTAATCAAAGATAACCTTCAGTGTTCACCTTGTCTGAATTTCTTCAAATTCCAAATTGGTGGAGCCCACATGAATCAAGTCTTGCTGTATTTACAATTCCAGAGTAAATAACACAGCAATGGAATGCGAGTTTCTTTGGGGAATTGAATTATTCACAAAATGAGTAATTGAGCTAATCCCATAAGTAGATTTTCAGTTTACAATTATTATGAACTTAATCGTTATGGTTACTTGGGATCCTGAAGAATTTACTAATAGGACTTTATGAAAATGAAACAAATGTGGAGGATGATATAATATGGCTAGAAAAAGGTTGTGGCCCAGTAGATCCTGAATGAAATAACTGTTGAATGACGGTGAAAAGTTTGTATTATCTCTCACATTGGGCTCTTATGGCAGGAAGCAGTCAAATGGGAGCCAGAACAGAGAGGATATTAACTATTTTTTATATACATTTTTTTTTTGTTAAGAACAATATAAAAAAGATGCTGTTATATTAGACAACTATATTTTAGGGTCCAAAATTTTAGTTTCACCATTTTTAGGCCAAGTAACTGTTACAGAGTATCTAAAGAACGAGAAAACCATTTTTTCCCACGTGTTGTTCAGAGTGTAGTACTGTTCTGTTTGCCTTAAAAATCATCAAAATAATCATCATCCTCAATAACGGTTAAGTGGGTAGAAAGAGGTCTCTCACTGCTAAAAAATATACTCTGGACTGACTTCTGTGTAAATCATGGGTTTATAGATCTATGGACACCTAGAAGGAAGAAGAGATTTATGCTTATCACTGTGTATACTGACACGTATGCTGTCATCAATGAACCACCATGTACTTCTCTGGGAAAGTTGGTCTAGCTTTGAGGGACAATGGAGATGATGATGGTGGCAACAATGAAAGTTATGGAGTAGTTGCTACTCATTCATTCAATAAACATTTATTGAGCACCTACTATGTACCAGCGATACTGAGGAGAAACCCCATAAGGTTCATAGTCTAATGAGGAGAAATAGAAACCATAAGTGAGTAAGTATATCCTATGTCGGATGCTGATAAAGGCTTTGGAGAAACAGGGGGAGGGGGCTGTGGAATGTTGAGAAGTTTTTATACAGTAGAATTAGTGAAGGCCTCTGTGGTCATGTGATGAATAAAATGAACATCATTAACAAAGTAAGGAGGAAAGCCAAGAGGAAATTTGGGAGAAGACATTTTCAGGCAGAGAGAAGAGCTGGCACAAAGGTACTGAGGGAAGAGTGTGCTGGGCTTGTCAGAACAGCAAAAGGGACAATGCAATATGAGAGAGGTGAAGGAGGGGAGATGAGGTCGAAGAAACTGGGCAAAGGGGTGGTAGGGTCAGATTATAGGCCCTCATGGGTTACTGAGAATTTTGGCTTTCTGAGAAGAGCCATGACAATGTCGGATTTAGCTTTTAACAGGATCACCTTTACTCCTGTGTAGAGAGATGAGTCTATGGAGGCCAGGGAAGAAGCAGAGAAACCAGTCAAAAGACTTCACGATAACCTAGGATAGAGTTAATGACAGGATGATAATGATCCAGATCAGGAAAAGCAGGATTCTGAAGTAAAAGTCCATAGGACTGGTTGATGGATTGGATACGGGGTATGAGAGAAGGAGAAATGTCAAGGATGACTGCAAGGTCTTCTGGCCTGTGCAGTTGGGAGGATGGAGTTGCTCGTACTGACATAAGGATAGGAGAGATGATGATGAGTTTGACTTTTATACATGTTAAGTTTAAGACACTTACTAGGCATCCAAGAGATGTCAAGGCAGATGGAAAAAATGAGCCTGGATTCAAGGGAGAAGTCCTGCCTGGAGGTCTAAGTTAGGGAGACTTCTCAGCATATCAATGTCTATTTGAAGAAAGGAGATAGGATGAGATTACCTAGGGAGTGAGTGAAGATAGGGGAGAGTTGTGAGACCTGAATCTGGGCCATTCTAACATGTGACAGTCAGGGAAGAGGAAGAATCAGCCAAGAATCGAAAAGGAGTGGCCAGTGATGTAGAAGGACAGTCTTAAATGTGT
Organism: Balaenoptera musculus; assembly: GCF_009873245.2. Taxonomy (NCBI): domain Eukaryota; kingdom Metazoa; phylum Chordata; class Mammalia; order Artiodactyla; family Balaenopteridae; genus Balaenoptera; species Balaenoptera musculus. The sequence goes on along the minus strand of NC_045796.1, from coordinate 67,148,489 downwards.
GGTGACTCAAACCAAGTGAAATAAAGCACCTCAAGAAAAAGCAAGTGAAGTTGAGCCCTTAGAAGGAGAGAGTAGGACGGTAGTTACCAGGGGCTGGGAAGTGGGGGAAATAGGGAAATGTTGGTCAAAATGTACAAAGTTTCACTTATGCAAGATGAATAAGTTCTGGAGATCTAATGTACAGTGTGGTGACTATAGTTATTAATACTGACTTGTATACTAGAAATGTGCTAAGAGAGTAGATCCTAGTTGTTCCCCCCCACCAAAAAAAAAAAAAAAACAACTATGTGAAGTGATGGATACATTAATTAGTTTGATTGTGGTAAGTATATCTAACCATCACCTTGTACACATTAAGTGTATACATTTTTATTGTCATTTATACCTCAATAAACTGGAAAAAAAAGAAAACAAATAGCAAGTGACCAACTGTATCATATGTTTTTAATAATTCTAATCCTTGATAATTAGACTGACAATTAATTATTTAACATTGAGGACACCATAGAAGACCTTGAGGAGAGCCATTTGCTAGAGATAAACGCCTGATTGAATGGCCTCCAGATGAGGAGATAAGGTATTAGACACAGAAGTATGGATAAGTCTTTCTAGTATTTTTGTTGTAAATGAGAACATGAAATGGAGCTGTAGCTGGAGTTGGTAGGATCTAGTAAGGGATTTTAAAATGATTATTCATTGGAATCAAAGCTACAGCATGGGAAATTTTGGCACTTTTACCATTGATGAGAATGATCCTCTAAGGAGGGAAAAAAAACCTGATGATTAAGGAGAGAGAAGGGTGGTGGTTGCAGGGATGAGATTGTGTAGATGGAAGTGGGTGGGATCCGGAGAACACGTGAAAGGCTGGCATTAGCTGGGAGCACGGACCCATCACCAAAGTAACAAGATGGAATCCAGATTCTGGGTGTTCAGATGCAACCTGGGGCATTAGATGTGGCAGCTGTGTGAGCAGAAGTTGGTTTGTGCTGCTTTCACTTTCTTAGTGGACAGGGAAGCAAGTTCATCAGCTGATAGTGAGGCGAGAGAGAAGATGCTGGAGATTTAGGGAAAGATGGGAAGGTGTAACATAGTTGTCTAGTAGAAAGAGAGTGAATGAACTCTACTGAATGAGATGCTCTGTTTAAACTTAATATATCGGTTGCATCCACACAGTGCCTCTGAAAGGCAAGTGTTCTTACCATTGTTTACAGACAAGAAAATGAGGCAAAGTGACCTAAAGCTACATGCCTATGCTAAACATTTAGGTTCTTTTGGTGCATAATGGTGCAAGATTAGCATGTAAACTAGCAAGAGGTCTGCCCTGGCTGAAGATCTTAATAGGAAAAGGAAATACAGCAGCCATGTCTGGAATGTGGCTCTCTGGGTTAGAACAGTAACTGACCACATTCTTGAGAGCATGTTAGCTGCCCATGCCTTGAATTAAAACTTAAACTATTTGGCACTTACATATTATCAAGCTGATAACCGGAGATGCTTTAGTGAAAATGGGAGACATTATGCTATCAAGCAGCCTCAGAGAGGTACAAGGAAGGCTCCACGGCTGTGAAAGGGAGACACTGGGATTTGCATCTAGCCATGGCTGACTCCAGAGTCCATGACTTCCACAGGAGGCTATGTTGTTCCACCCATACGATAACAGCTCCTGCACTTCAGAGCCTTCACCAGAAATAGTCGGGCTAGTCATGCACATGAGTAACAGTCACACAAGGTGGGATATCATGAGCCATGTCTAATCAATATTCCTGCCATCTAAGTTTGAAGGAAAGAACATTCACTTCTGTCTGGTATGCAAGGAAGGCTTCAAGGAGTAGGAAGGACTTAACATTGGATTCTGAGCAATGAATAGGACTTGAAAGTCTAGAGAGAGGAGTTGCATTTTAAGATAAGGGAATAAAACTCTTCACAGTGACATTACTCTAGGAAATGACCCTGCATGAAGGCTTGAATTCTTTATTTATCATTTGCCTCTCTACACTTTTCTGTAAAATTTGAATTTCTCCTGGTGGGATTAGGGAGAGACTGTTGACATATCTCCTTCTTAATCTTAATTAAGTATAGTGTTGACCTCTCTCTATTGAGGAAACACAGCGTCTCTTTCACCTGTTACCCATGAGAGCTGAGCAGAGCTCTGGGAAATGAGTTTCTTCATCTATAACACAGGGATGTTAACATATTTCTCACAGAGATGCTCTGAGTATTACATAAAAGAGTATGTGACAGTGCTTTGTAAAGCGTAAACATCATAAAGCTATATCTTAGATGTTGTTATTCAATTTCATCAAGTAAAACAATGCTAGAGGAAAAGACAAAAAACAACAAAAAACATTTCTCTGGGGGTTTTTGCTTATGGCCCTCTGACCTAGTTTGGCTGAAGGATCTTTGGTATGTTAATATAATAGCTTTGAAAAGATTTGAGCCCTATCATTCATGTTAGACATTTCTATCCATTTATGAAAGCACCATGCTGAATCCAGCTCGGCTGCCAGCTGGCCTAATGGAACGCAAAATAGTGATAGAACCCCAGAGCTGTTCTTGATTGACCCCAGGACATCAAAAATAAAATAGTTCAGTTCTATTATTTTTCATTTCCTGCAAAACATGAAAGCTGATAAATTTGGGCTCTCCTTTGCTATCACAAGGAAAGAGTCAAGTTGAATCGTCCCTTTAGCCAACAACAGAACAATCCAGTACTTTCTGTTCCAGAAACCTGCCACTTGGAGGTTAAAGACTCCTTCCTCAGTAAAGCCTTCTCTCTTTTGGGGAGCTTTCTGGAAACATCTGGCTGCATGGTGCTGTCCAATTTGATCTCCAGCATTCTGCACATGGCACTTTCACCTTGGTTTTTAGGAGAGGCGGATAGTCAGCATGCTATTTACACTGGTTATTGATCTTTTAAAGTTCTCTAAAGAAGTCCCTTTGGCAGCTCAAAAACTTAATGTTCAGTTCAATCAGCTAAGAGCCTATCCAAGTCATGATTAATCTCTAAAGAGGGTGCACATGGCAACTGATCTCAAATTCTTTATAACCAGAAACTTCACAAGTGCATCAGAAGTCAGAGTCCAAATAATATTTTCTTTTTTCTCTTTTTTGTTCTTTCTCTTTGCTTTAGGTATGTCCTGTTAGCCTTTTGTGTGTCATAACTCATTCTTTTAGTTGTATATTCTCTAAGGACTAGTGAAGCCTATTAGGAATGGGATGAATCATGGTAGATCAAAGTTATGAACACAGGTAAGGTACACCTGAGAAGCTGATAAATTTCAGGGGATGCAGAGTTCTGCTCTGCACACTCCACACTCATTAAACTGCTCTGAAACAATTTAAGAATTTTCAGTCTAAACCACGGATATTCTTTTATCAGATTCTCTAGAAGTGCCTTCTCTTCCTTTTTTGCACAACCCTCCCATGTGTTTACTACTTCATGTGTAATCCATGACCCACTGGAGCCATTTAAGTTGCAGTCTAAGACTGCTAGTCACTGCCAAACTTCCTTGGAAAGGATGCTAGAGGGAAGGGATGTGAAAGCACCTGGTGTCATGGTGTCCACATCCTTTTCCTTTCTATTATTTATTGGCTCCAGCCTGTGGCTGCAACTTGCTCTAAGGTGTAATAGACCAGTACTTCTCAAACTTCAGTGTGCATAGGGACACTCAGGGATCTGGTTAATGTTCAGATTCTGCTTCAGTAAGTGTGGGGTGGGACCTGAGATTCTGCATTTCTAACAAGCTCCCCGGGGTGCCGATGCTGGGGTCAACTCGTCACACTTTGAGCAGCAAGGAATTCGGTGGAAGATGTATTGGTCAAGGAGGTTCTTAAACATTCAGACTCAAGCTCCAGTAACAGGACAGACCTAATATGATGCATAACAAAGAAATATTGTCTTTTAACATCATTTCCTGGGCCTGTGTCCTGGGATCTAGCATAGAATGATTTCATTATATTTATCAAATACTCTCCGCAAAACATATCGTTATAAAAATCAGTTAAGCGTTTGTGACCAAATAAAATGACTGAAGTGCTATAATTGTCTAAAGAGTGATATACGAGAAATTCACCAGCACTATCTGGGTGCACAGAATCTCACAGCCTCTTTCATCCATCAAAGGTTTTCCTCAGTAGATGTCAGCCGGGAGGTTATCTGTGTCATAAACACTATGCAAAGCTCTTTGGATCCTTTCTCTGGGACAGGTTGCCTCCATCAACTATGTTATCAATCGGGGCATAAACCACAGCCGTAATGTTATCTGAGACTCAGACGTTCACCCTGGCGCACTAACTGCTGGGGAATTATGAGTCGTGGGATTACTCTAACATAGAGAGTATTGTGCTGTGAAGATTATGAAATCTTATTAGAAAAGGCTCTGCCCCAGATTTGTAGCCATTAAAATCAGAGCCTTTCTTTCAGATACCTTAGGGAAGATAAAAAATGTTGGAACCTGTTTATATTTACTCATATGTACTCCCAGGATGCAGAGCTGGCAGCAGGAGCTGCCTCAGCCCTCACTTATTAGTACGAATTTCCCCTTTGGGGGGTTATTTAAAAATATTTGTACATATTTCAAATCCCTCAATCTGGTTTGTGGCAAATGGTTGCTTAAGCAGCTCCTTAATTATTTTGTTCGAGTTTTTGCAGGAGGACTGTTGCAGAGATTTGGCACAAAGCTGAGGTTTTGGAGGCCTTTACTGCTTCCTGAATAGATTTCAGGAAAAGGAAAAAAAAAATCAAGGGGTGTTAAATTATTACTCTCTTTATATAGTATGCACAAATAGAATTGATTGTGGACCTCAGTGCAGGAAAGAAATACTTGCACAGATGCATGGTAATAATTTTTATGTGTGTTAAAACTATGTTCTTGCTATTTTGTCATAATATTCCAGAGTGAAGCTTTGGAAGAATGACATGGTTATAATAATAGTAAATGGAGTCACTTTGTAGATATCAGGTAATAAATTATCTCATGAACTTGGGGATGAAATGTAAGGAACATCATTTAAACTCTAAGGTAGAAAACTAGAAACAAATACAATCAAATGTTATTTTACAGTAATGTCAGGTGGAATCATTCACTGGAGGAGACATATGATTCAGGTGCCAAACTTGAACTGAAGCCAATTTCGATTAGCAAATATATGCCCAGTCTTTGTTCCTGCCCTTCTCTTGGAGCACCATGAACAGCTGGAAACGTGTGCATTGAATGTGGAGGGATGCAGGCTAGTGGAATTTATGGACTGAGGATGTGTGAGACCCTGGGCCATCCTGAATCGTCACATGGCCAATTTATCCCTTGCAGCCAAGTGGAAGATGCGATGGTGTCACACCCTCATTGACCCTATGGTGGCCAAAGTGAAACAGCTGGGCTGGGCACCCAGAGAAAACCTCCACACTGTCTCCCTGCTTTTCTAGTGATCTAATTATGTAGGTTGTTGTATTTCATTCTATGTATTTATGCATATCTATATGTTTTAAAAGCACAGGATAAACCAGAAATAGGTGGTGAGAACAACATTCCACATTGTGGAGCTGCTCTCTTACATCAGATTGTGCAGGAGACAACCAATTAAGATATATAAGAGTGAGCTTCTGGACTTCCCTGGTGGTGCAGTGGTTAAGAATCAGCCTGCCAACACAGGGGACATGGGTTCGAGCCCTGGTCAGGGAAGATCCCACATGCTGCGGAACCACTAAGTCCATGCACCAAAACTACTGAGCCTGTGCACCACAACTACTGAAGCCTGCGTGCTCTAGGGCCCACGTGCTGCAACTACTGAGCCCACGTGCTGCAACTACTGAAGCCTGCACGGCTAGAGCCCGTGCTCAGCAACAAGAGAAGCCACCGCAATGAGAAGCCCACACACTGCAACGAAGAGTAGCCCCTGCTCGCCACAAGTAGAGAAAGCTGCGTGCAGCAAACGGAGACCCAACGCAGTCAAAAATAAATAAAATAGAAAAAAAGAAAAAAGAATGAGCTTCACTCACACTTTTCTGTCTTCTTTCACTTCATGTTGTGGATTTTGAGTAGATGTGGCTGGTCATGAAGGCACTTTGAGTGTTGAAATTTAAGAAGAAATTGAAGTTTGAGTGATTGTAATGTCAGAATTTAGATCCTTCTGATTATGATTATGCTGAGCAGTGCTCTCAACAGATTGTTGGTGCTTTCTGGTAAATAAAATTATCAGGGTGAAATAACGTAAGATTACACATATATGCATGTGTGTGTGTGAGTGTGCATACACTTGTGTATGTGTATATATGTGTGTGTGTGTATATATGGTGTATGTATCTCACACCCTATGAGCACTTTGGATACTGTCCCACTGAGACTGATGGATCCAAGTTCCTGAGTTTGTGGGAGAAAAGGAACATCATGAAAGGAAAGATAGACAAGATGACTCCAAAATAATTTTTTGCAAAAAAAAATCCATAATCTCTACTCTGTGAAGATCATGTTGTGATCACAGCTTTGGCAATGAAAATAGTACTTATATTCCAAAACATTGACGAGGACCTCAATCCATAGACATCAGCTTTATACAGAGCATTGGATGGTCACTGAAAGCACAGCGCTCCCCTACACTTAATTTAAAGGAATGAAATGAAATCCCACAATCCAAACCATGGACAGAGAACCCTGTCTGGCCTGGTAAGAGTTACAGGTTTGCAAGGCCTCAGGTAGCCTACCATCTGGTTGAAAGCTTAAAAATAAACCCCAAACTGAAAACAAATAGCAGAGCTCGGAGGATACATAGTACAAATAGTTCATTTTTACAAAGAAGGAATCTGAAAAAGAGAGGTTATGCAGATTTCCTCAGGTCACAGATTTGACAAGTGGCAGAGCTGAGATGGCAATCCAGGCAGTCTGACTGCAGAGTTTGTGTTCTTGATTCTATGAGGTATTGCCTCTCTGTAGGAGCTGAGACCTAAGGGAGGTTTCTTTCAAATTTGTTTTAAAGCCCTGTAGTTCCTTCCTTCATTTCTCAATTTGGGTGCCTCTATCTGCAATTCTTTCTGCTAATGGGGTGGGGTGAGGCGGGCATGAATCAGCCAACTATCCAATAAATTACTCACTTTTCATTATGAAAAGTACTGGGAAGCAAAGAGGGCTGTGAAAGTACACGGCAAGGGTTCGGGGTGTGGGAGCCCAACTGAGGAAGCTGTTGGGGAAGGAGTTGCTGAGGAGGAGACACTTGAGCTGAGTACTGATGGGTGAGGAGGCATTCACTGGGTGAGGGGGACTACGGACGATTTTTGGAGGAATAAGTGAATTCCAGGCAGAGGGTATAGCTGTGCAAAGACCTTGTAGCAGGAAGTAGCCTGGCACCTGGGAGGGTCTGAAAAAAGACCAGCCGAGCTGGCGTGGGGAGTGATATGACTAAGGCTTGGGAGGCCAGTTAGGAAGTATGAGGTCTTACAGGGCCTTGAAGACCATGTTAAAGAATTTAGTAGCTATTCTTAAGAACAAAGAACTCTTGACACTCGTTGAAGGGTGTTTTATCTCTGTCCACATAGTTGGTAGGAGAGAAAAACAACAACTGAGATGTAAGTATCTAATTTTTCCTTGGAACTTAGATTGGAGCTTTTTTTTTTCTCCAGATAATCTAAGGCAGGAGTCAGCATCCTTTCCAAGCAAGGTGTGAAGCTGGCACTTCCTATTATCCAGACATTGAGAAGGACCAAGCCTTGTAAGGGGCAAGATGGGAGCTGGTAGTTACTCAGGATGTCAGAGGTCAGCCTTCTGAGCCCTCTGGCGTGGGGCAGTCTGCCACCTATCTCCTGGGAACTGTAGTTTGCCTCTCCTGCCCCCATCTCACATTTGCAGTCTTGTATAACAAAGTTTACTTTCTGACAGCCCTCAGTCTTTTATTTTCAGTGGATCATTTGGTCAATGCCTAAATGAAAGAAGTCCCCAACTCATAAACTTCCATTTTGAAAGTTTATATATCAGAAGGCAGAGTGACCCTTAGACTTATCCCTTCAATCATTGAATAGGGGTCTTTGCCCGGGTGCCTGAATCTGTGCTCAGGGCATGGCCACTTCCCCAGAAGTGAGGTTATAAATGGCAGTTCTGTTCCTGCGCAAGCCCACGATTGCATTAACAACCTGGTCTTCTGAGCCCAGGGAAAACGGATGATGCCGCTCAGAAGAGAGGAGAGGAAGAATAGAATTTCTTTCCTTCTCTCCGGGGTGTGATCTTGAAAGAAGCACATTTTTGTCAAATTAGAGTGATAAAAGGGAATGCTGCTGTCTGGGTGCTGGGCTGGGGTGGGGGGGGGGGGAGAAGGATTGCTGCGAGGATAAATATGAACTCTGGTATTGAAAGGGGACCTCCAGGGAAGGACCTCCCCGTTGGCTGGCTGAGCTGGGCGTGCAAAAGTTGTGAGGCCACTGCCTTGGGCTATAGTTAGGATGGTCCCACATCTTTGCGAGCCTGTTCAGAGCGTTCAGAGTGACTGGGCGACAGCTTCTTTGTGTCCTGGCTTTACAGAACTGAAGAGACAACTGATAGCATGCAGGTGACTGGGGCCTCTGTCTCTCTGTCTCTCTCTCTCTCTCTCTCTGGTACTTATCTTTACAAAAAGGGAAGAAACAGTAAAGGCAGTCTTTGCCATTTCTAAGAGAGAGCACCTATGACGTGGAGATGTAATGCAAAACACAAGCAAAAATCTCCAAGAGCAGTTACAACAGTGGCTCAAGCCCTGATCAGGGAAAAAGTAGTGGCACAGGTGACTGTTGCAGGTGTGCTGGGAAACCATGGGGAGATCCAGGGCGGGACCCCTTGGGTGCCGCCGCAGGGGGCGGGCGAGCCATCTAACATCTTCAGTCCTTAGAGTCAGAGAACAGAGCCAGCAGCTGAGCAGATAAGAAGCAATCCCAGAGATAAGAATCTAGGCTCCTGGAGAGCAGAGACTGTGCCTTAGGTCTCCTTGAATTCCCAGAATCTCTGTCCACCAGGCCACCAAATGCATCCTTAATTGCTAACGGGAAGAATCAGACCCTGGAGACAGGAGGGGCTTCCAGAGCTCTGGAGGGGGCAGAGGGCAGTACACTCAGACTTAGAGACGTGTGCTGAGGAGGAGATGGAGCAAGAGATGGTTCTTTCTTGTCTACAAAGGTTGGATAGAGATTTCATTTCCCAGGGCTGGTGGAGCTAGCCAATAAGAAGAAAATACTTGTAATTATATTGCAAAATTACAATGGATATTTAGGTTTCCTCACAGACATGCTAGTTAGGACATCTTAAATCCTGGTTACTGAAGTTACCACACTGACCCCAACAGCCTGTTTGGGTGCCTAATTGTCAGCTGTGCACTAAGAGAGCAGGGTTTGTGATAAGCACGCCTTAGGTTAGGGTGTGTCGTGTGTGTTCCACCCCACTGGGTGCTCTGCCAGAAAAAGAAAGAAAGAGCCCTTGGCCAGAGACCTGAGGAAGTGGAGGGGACCATACCTTTCACTTGGAGATTTATCATCTAAACAGTGTAGAAAGCTCAGAATTCAGTCAACAGGCTTTGGTTTTGTTGCTGTTGTTGTTTGTTTTTTTAATCCGCTGTCTCCTAAGCTTGAATAAACATAGAGCCCCATTGCCGTATACAAATATTTCCTACACTTTGGAAAATGCTGCTGCTGTGGGTGGCTTGGAAAAACAGATTGGAATTTTATCTATTTGGAGCAGATCACGACATCGCAGGAAGTTGCAATTTTCCCTGAACTATCTGGACAACCTCTGGGGCATATGCCAGTGGCAATGCTCCTTTTCTTGATGGATCTGGATGGAGAGTCAGATTAAGCCTGGTAATATCTGTCATTTTGATCTTCCTGTCACTAAAGGAACTAAGGTAAATTGCGTCACTGTCCTGTGTCCCATTTCTTTACCTGCTCTCTTCTTTTCTCAGGAGAGTGTGCAGACAGTGAAAGGTGTGTCTTATTCAGTGAAGCCTAATGGGGTCCGTGTGGTTACGCAGAATTAGCATTTCCGTTTTACAGGCATAATCCTTCTTCGCGATTCCTACAGCAAGACCCAGAGAAGTCGGGCGGCGTTCTCTGCGCCTAGAGATTCAGAAAGCAGTGCACAGAGATGGGGGGAGAACAGGGTTCCCAGCTGGGCGTATCCTTTCTTGTGTTCCTCCAGAATGGGCTGTGGCACAGACAACTCACAGGAAAAGGTCATGACCGGAGAGGAATACAGCTGAGCCCGCTTCTTGAACCGAGACTCCACTCCTAGCTGGGCTTGCTCGCTTTGTAGTGATTTGTCAGGAGTAGCTTCTATTTTCATTACAGGGCTCTTTGCACAACTGAAAGGCTTTTTGAGATAAATGGAGACATTCATCCACTAGGTGGAGCTACATCCTTTGTTCTCTGGTGGATGCTTTTTCCCTAAATGAAACTAAAAAGTATTTGGTTTGGGTAGGAAGTCAGTAAAGAGAGCATACATCCTTCTTTCCTCTCACCTTGTTGTGGGCGCTGCAGTATTTTGATCGAAAAATGTATGGATAAATGGGCATATTTTCATACTAGGAATGAGAGCTATGATACCTTAGGATGTCCTGTGAAATACACCAGATAGCTGAGTGCAATCAGGCTGCCTCACTTGCAGTTAGGTCCATGACTTGCTAGATGCACAGGAAAATGGGAAGTTATTTAACCTACCAGTATTTCACTTCTCACAGGTTTCTAGCGTTTCTCTATCTGTAAATACCTGCTCTATGATAAGGTTGTTTTGGGGACTAAATGAAACCTTTGTGAAGTACTTAGCCAAGATCCTGGGACCTAAGAAGCGCTCAGTGAGTGTTAGTTGTTGCTTTATTTGTATTTTTATTTTTCATTGACTAAATGCTCACTGACAGAGTGTTTATGTTTTCATATGAAAATGGGAAATTCAGCAGCATTTGTATTTCTGACTGGATGGACTGCATTCTTATGTTGCCCTGTGGGGTCCTGCACTGTCTTCACCTTCTTACCCCCTGGCAGGATCTCTCATTTTCCCTAAAACAGAGTTCCTCAACCCTTTGTGTCTGCAAGTCCCCCGGAGGGCTTGTTAAAACTCAGATTGCTGGGCCCCAGCAACGTCTGGTTCAGAAGGTCTGGGGTGAGGCCTGGGAGTGTGTATTTTTAATCTGCAGGTATTTTTAGCAGCAGGTGCTGCAGCAGCAGGTCCAAGGCCCACATCCCACAGCCCTGGAAAGGACTGTTTCCACCCTTGCGTTACGGTCCCCTGACATGACTTTTTTGGCTGAGAAAGCTATGACTACAAGGCAGGACTAGGTGGGTTTCTTTAAAGCTGTATCTGCCCAGACTGCCTTCCTGTCTCTGCTTGTCATGGGGTCTAAATTGCACACTTGTTTCCTTGAAAGAAGCAGATAAATCTCATCATCAGGTCTGCAACTTCTCTTTGTCATTTCTTATCACCACTCATTCCCTCCTACAATTTTGATCTGACTCATACTGGCCAAACTCAGGGCTTCCCAGACTGCTCTTGGGGGCCAACAGTTGGGCAAGAATTAGCAGGTAATTCCTCCACATTGAAAAATGACCTTCAGCGCCATGCATGGCACATGGTAAATGTTCAAATATACTTGTTGAATGGATAAATGCTCTAGGGAAGGCACTTACAGTCTATTAAAAGGGAGACTTTGACAGTCAGAAAGCTTTCCATCTGTCAGCTGTGTGACCATTGGAAAGTCACTTTATAACAAACGCAACTTAAAAATATTAGGTATTATTGTGATTTACAGCCACCTACTGATTAATATGACATACTCTTTTAGGTCGAACCATATGAAATTGCCTCTATTTGACCATTTTTGGTTTACGGAAATGTCAGCTTTATATGGTTCAACCTAATAAAACTTCTGTATTTGAAATTAGGCACATGCTTAATGGACGTATTTTTCCAATATGCTTTTAATTCTGAGGAACCACATTCCTGATTCTCTTTCTCCCGGTGCACGTACAAATGTTGAGGGAAGATTTTAGAAATAAGCCTGATGTTGGCACTGTAAAAATTCAGTTTTATTCTCAGTCCAAGATGATCCTTCATCACTATTTTCTCATTGGAAGAATGATTCTCCTTCATTTGAAAGCAGCTGGCAGATGCTCCCCCTGAGTTGTCTCTTGGTTTTTGTGGAACACCTAGGTGTTGAAATTCCAGGGTTTAGGATTGTCTTTTCTCATACTTTCCACCCCTTGCCCCAGACACTGCCTCCACTCCCCCGACTCCCATCACAGCATACACTAACCTTTGTTTTAATCTTTGGCAATACCATCCATTCTTTCTCTCTCTCTGTCCTCCTCCCTCATTGAAACTGACTTGAGCATAGGCAAGTGAGATTAGCTTTGCAAAACTGTACTACATAACTCTGAAGTTATTATTTCAATTATGCAAAGACCAATGTGAAGGTTTTAAGCCCATCAGCTGCTGAATCCTAGAACTTTTGGTGCTAGGAAGTCATTAAGATATTTTGGGGAGAGGCAATGCCTTACCATTCAATAGTCATTCAATAACTACTTATTGGGCACTGACTATTTACTAGGAGCCTCTGGTCACTTGCCGTTCATTGGAATATGTTTATTAAATCATTTTTACAACTGTCAGCAAGTTTGTTTTTTCTTTTAAATACATTCAGATTTTAGAGAATTGGAAGGAACATGAGGAAATTTGGGGGTGATGGTAATGTATATCTTTTTTTAATTTTTAAAATTATTTTTACTTTTGGCTGCATTGGGTCTTCATTGCTGCGTGCGGGCTTTCTCTAGTTGTGGTGAGCGGGGGCTACTCTTCGTTGCGATGCGCGAGCTTCTCATTGCAGTGGCTTCTCTTTGTTGCGGAGCACGGGCTCTAGGTGCGTGGGCTTCAGTAGTTGTGGCACGTGGGCTCAGTAGTTGTGGCTCGCGGGCTCTAGAGTGCAGACTCAGTAGTTGTGACACATGGGCTTAGTTGCTCCGTGGCATGTGGGATCTTCCTGGACCAGGGATCGAACCTGTGTCCCCTGCATTGGCAGGAGGATTCTTAACCACTGTGCCATCATGGAAGTCCCTGTCAGCAGGTTTTGTTAGGAGAAAAAGTTAAAAAAAAAAAAAAAGAAAAAGGATTCTAGTTGCCAGGGACTGTAGGATGAATTCTTTAAGCAGGGGGCAGGACTCAGAAACAGGACATAGAAAGGTACAAAGTGTACAAGTTTCACCTATTTCATAGTTTTGCCCCATTTGACCATGTAAAATGATAACAATTGCTGAAAGATGAATTAGCTATATAATAACTTGACATTTTAAACCAAGATATTTTTATGCAAATCTCTACACAAGAGATGTTGGAGCCATACCCCCAGTTTGAATCTTTCTACTGCTCAATCAATGTGACTTTGGGCAAGTTACTTAGATTCTTGGTGCCTCAGTTTCCTATTAAAATAGGCTTAGTAATAGTAATTACTTAATAGGATTATCGTGAGGATAACATAAGTTAATGTATCTAAAGTGCTTAGAGCAAAGACTGGCAAATTACAAGAACTATCTAAATATTAGGTATTTTGAGTGTCAAAGAATATCCTAGAAAATGCTAAATTATAAAAATATGTGTATAATCTAGATATATTCTCCTCTAGGAGCTAATGGAGACTTTAAAAGAATTTTTTGTATTGTTTTTGTAGATATCTAGTTTTAAATGGGTTTAAAATTGTTATGTCTTTTAAAAATCATTCTATACTTTAATCTAGTGAGTTTATTATCAGGAAATTCTTTTTCCCCTTGATATTTAGGCTAAAACCTCTCTCTTCTTAATTCCAGTCTATTTTTCCTCATTAACATCCTTTTCCTATGCTGGTGACTTTTTTTCTTTCTTCATATTTACCTCTTTCTGATATTTACAGAAGTACACGAGAGAATTTGTGAACTTAGGCGAACTCTTCTCAGGGAACTCCCCAGGGATCCTTTACAGACATCACACTTCTCTGTGTTACACAGGCTGCAGGCAGCACCAGCAGAGTGCCACGGGTTTTTTTGGGAATTTCTCATGACTAAAAGCAGAGAAAAAGCCAAAGCCACCCATCTATGAGTTAAAGAATGGGTTTCTAACTTTTCTTTTGAATTTCCTCAAGGGCTTTAAATTATGAGGTAAACTCAAGAGGCACCACGTGAATCTTCAGTATTTATATCGTTGTGTTCAGAATTGGGGTCAGGGGTGATTATAGCCATGGTTCACCAGGAAATTCATAACATTGTAGCATCATGGTGGACTTGGAGATCCTATCCTTGATTAGATTATTTGTACATGCTGGAACCACATTTTGTGCTTTGCCATTTCATGATTATTGCATTTAGTCCTTGTATCAGTCGTATTAAAAAAAAACCCAAAATGTTTTAAAAGGTTTATTTGTACTTTCCTTGCATTTTATACCATAGTTTAATTCTGAAGTTTTTAAACCCAAAAAAGATATCCAGACCTCAGCATTGAGCTTTATGAGACAAGATATTTTTATATCTACTGAGTTTTCATAATTTTTCCATGTATCATATTGTTTTATTTGTCAGAATATTTATTTCAAGATGTTATGTTCAGAGTCTAGTCAGATGAAGTTTAGCATCTGTTAAGTTATGTTTTGGTTACTTTTCTTAAAAGTAAAAAATATTTTCTTATCTTTGATACCTTCAGTGGAGGGGAAAAGTACAACCACTTTTATTCTATTACAAAATTGATCAATTTGACAATAAGATTTTTGAAGAAATTTAATCTCTCAGAATCTGTTAGATTATGCAAGTGCTGTGCAACTGGATACAAAAACTACATGTTGATTTATTCAAGCAAAAAGAATAGCAAAGGAATGGACTTTGATGGTTCACAGTTTTTATTCTAGCTTCTCAATATGGTTTTATCTTTAATATCCATCTGAGGTAGCAGCTAAAACATGTCACCAAAATACTTCAATTTGAAAGTATAAGTTCTCATTTTCTGCTCCTTCTTCCCTAATTTTCTTCATTGTCCTATGTTTAAGGCATGTGTGGGCATAGCAGTAAATGAGTTAAAATTAGTGCAAAGAGGACACAAGATGAGTATCATTTTGGTCCAGCCCACACTTCTGAGTCCAAGGTTACCAGCCTCTCTGCTCTTGATCTGAAGCCCTGTGATACTAGACTCTTTAAAGAGATGACCGGAAGGATAATGAGGGATGGAATTAGGGGGAGGTGGTGATGTGGTAATAGTGGCGGGGTAATGAAATGGACACAGGGCGTGAGGACACAATGCCTGCTGGGATTACTAATGAGGTGGTAGCTTATGGCAATCTCCTCCTCCGTGAGAGTGTGGGCCCAGCAGACTCCAGATGTTCATCCTCATCTATCCATATCCACAGCTGGGAGGGCATTTGGAAAGCATGTGGGTAGGTCGCCTTTCCATTGTTCTTCCCTCCATTTGCTCCTGGCCAGGGCCTGAGGTCAAGGATGGTTCAATGAGGTACCAGATCAATTGACAAATCGTAGCAGATGGGATGTTTGCAGGGTTCTGATAAACATGAAAACAAGCAAAGAAATGTTTGGTCTTGCTTAACTACCTCCAGGACCTCTGGCCTAAAAAGTGGGATTAGGGCATCAGGCAAAGGTAGGCAGATGTTTGTAGAGGGTATTGTGGCCTTGACCTAGTGAGATGGTTTGTTCATTTTACTGCCTTTTGTAAAATATTGAACAACTTCTTGTCAAAATTTTAACATGATTGAAACAAAATAGCCACATGATTATTCCTATACAAAGGAAAACTGAAGCCCAGAGAGCTTCAGCATCTTGCTCAATGTCACAGACATTAGAAAGGACAAGATCAAACTTGGAAAACCCTCTTCCCTTGTTTTCTAATCTATTTTTTCAGGCTATATATATCCCTTTTATTGTACAGTTAAAAAGAATAAACCATGTCAGAATTTACCATGAGATTGAAATAGATTTGATTGTCAAAAATATTTTTTCCTAGAAGATTTGCAACATTAGGATAAATGCTGAACATTTCTGAATTCTAACTGTGAAACGCTAATGTTGGGCATTAGTGCTTAGCCTTGGGAAATTCTTACTTTGGGTGCCAAATTAAACTAATTTATACTTACTAACTAACTAAACATTTTCTTAGCGTGGCACAGTGCTCACGTTTCTACCATAATATTATACTTTATACTTTTCCTACTATTTTACAAAATTGTGTGAGGACTGCGATATTTCAAGCTTTGAACCATGATTCTTCATGGCCTCCTGGAGGATTGTGATGCAAAGACCCTAAAGATACTAATGTTCACTGTCAGATGATATTATAAACTGTCCCCCTGGATGGAATAACCTGCTGAGTAGAATGTCATTACTATGAGGTACGTTCTGAACCATGGTGATACAGTGACAATTTTTCCTGAGCATTCTTCTGGGTCTATTATCGCTTATCCTTCAACCCAACTAGATGCTCTACCCAATGTTCTTTAAACAAAAATGTGAAAGAAAAAATAATCAAGTTATATAGAATAGGGGGAGAAGTCCTATATGAACTGGTTTGGGAAGACCACCCAAAGTCCATATTTAATCAGATTCTCATTTAAGTTCAGTATTGTACCCTATAACCTTATCCATTCTCAGAATAAACCACAGTTAGACTGCTTCTATTTGAATTTGAATCTGAGGTGCATCTATATACCTTAGGGGGCTATCCAGGTGAACATCTAGATGGTGACTTTCATTCTGAGCTGGTGCCTGGCCATTGCCCTGGAAAGCCCAAGTCTTGATCATGAGTCAGGAAAGAGTAGAGGATGACGATTTACCTGGCTGAGCATTAATCATTCTGTGCTGGACTTGGAACAGAGGATGGTTCGTTAGCTGTGGGGAGTATAGCGTGCTTTCTGACAAATATCCCCTAGAAATCAGATTTCAAAGTCCTCTTTATCCTTGGATGGTTTAACGTGCCACACATTCTCTGCCTTGCTTTGTTAGAGCCTGGACCCCTGCCATTCCTGTGATAAAGGCAGTGGGGAATGTCTCACCTATCTTGGTAATTTGAGCTTTTGTCCCATTTTCCAGGCAGGATCTCAAACTTTTAATTACCCACTTAGTAAAACCCAGATGTCCCATTTCAAAGACCTATTCCCATTGGGGAATTTTCATTTCCAAGCAACAGTTGGATGAAATCCTAGAGTTTTACTGCTTCCCATTTCCAGTACTTCAGATTTTTTTTTTTTCTTGAGTAAATAGGACCCTAAACTTTAAATTCTGAAAATCTATTTTAGATAGAATTGGGAGTATACCACAATCCACTGTGTTTACGTTTTCCATCTAAATCCTAACTGGTTCCTTTCAAAATATTTCTTAGCATGCATTTGGTTCATAAACCTTCTTGGGGTGCTAAGAGGATAAGTGACTTTCAATTTAGAAAATACATTACAAAGTGTTCCATCTCTTAAAGTTTAAGGAATACCCTGGTCAAGGTCTTACAACATTTACCTGGCAGTGATTTTGATAAACGGATTCATCACTGGGTTGGAAAAGGGCCAGAGTGAGATGGCTCTTAGACCTATTTGCTGTGGCCCTGAGTATTGGCAGAGGAGTGTGGGTCTCGTGTGACCTTGTTTACACAGGGTATTTCCACAGCTGTGCTAGATGAAAGTCTCAACTCAATTGCTTATCTCCATCGACCAAATTGGCTGGTCTGTTGATGGTGTTCCACATCAAATAGCCATTTTACAATTTCAAGAGAAGATACTCACGAATTTAAATAGGTTATACTGATGTGCAGGTAAAATAACAGAGGATTTCACATTGATAATCACATGAAGATTTAAATTAAAGCACAGATGATTAAAACTGTGACTTCAAGGTGGCCTTTATACAACTTGGGGATGAGGTACTATGCTTGATAAGGGCATTTTCAGGCTAGGATATAAATTGTGACCCTTTCAGAGTTAGACGTGATATTTTATTTACATTTTACACTCTTCAAACCGCTGCCATAGTCGTACAAGATCTCAATAACTACTTCCAACTACTGGAAAATGCACAGATATGAAGACCTTACAATGGCTGGCAGGACGACCGGTTTGTAAAGTCCAGGGTCGTAATTCATGCTGAATTGTGTATGAGTGGTGTCCTGGGAAGCACAAATGTGTATATGGCTGGAGTGACAATATAGAGGCTTACACGGCTCCGGAAGATTTGTTCTCTACTCCCAACCCTGCCCTGCCCCCATTTCAGACTTCATCTTCTTCTCTCCCCTCACTCAGCCCCAGTCACTTGGGACTTCTTGCTGGTATCTGAACACACCAACATGTTCTGACCTCAGGGACTTTGCACTTACTATTTCCCTGGCCATCCTATTTAATACTGCAACTCTTCCCACATTTTCTGTTCTTTCCCATCATCTATCACTATTTCATAAATTATTCATGTAAGTTTATCTTGTATATTCTTTTGTGTCTCCCTTTGCTCTCCCAATGTTTATGATAATTTGAGTGTTATGATAATATGATATAATATAATAGGATAATATGATATAATATGATAATATCAGTGTTATGATAATTTCAATAATGTTTATGTTGTGAGTGCAATGACTTTAGTCTGCTTTATTGTTTCCGCAATGCAGGGGCTCCAGCATCTGGACTAGTGTCTGGTACATAGTAGGTGCTTCGTAAATATTTTGTGGATAAATTAATGAAATAAAACTTTTCAATACATTGTTAAAGATAGGTCAGGGTTACTAGCACAGTAACGGAGTCTTGACCTTCTGTATATACCATGTTTTAAAAAGCCAGAAAATCTGATGATTTTGCTCATTCCAATGATGAGACGTGTAACATGTTCCATGTGTGGCTAGGTAGGGCTCTGATTTGGAGACCCTTACAAAAACCTGCAAGCCCTTGTGCTGTTTCTCAAAGGACAAGAATTTGGCTGTGAAGGCTTGAAACAAAAGTAACCTTAGTTGGTGTGGCAGCTTAAGAGTCAACAGTTTAATATCATGACTTTTATGAAAAATAAGATTTAACATTAGAGAGACAATATCAATTTCTCATTTATGTCCCTGATCTAGCTGTCTTGATTCCTCTGATCCCAGGCTTTGCCTGCCTTCCTGCTACTGCACATGGATTTAGACCAACTCACTTTATGGAATTCGTTTGCTATCTCCTAGAATATTGCTTTTGTGAAAACAGCGTCAGTCTTGCCATTTAGCTCATTTGATAATTTAGCATCATTTGCCCAGATTTTAAAGGAATTCATGATTTGTAAAACAAATGTAGTTATTCAGAAAAAACATGTTTGCTTTCATGGCATTTTGTTTACAGTATATTTTCTGTTAAGTATATTTCAAATAATTGGTAACGTGTGCGAAGTTATACATAACATTATATGAATCTTCTGTGTGTCTTAGTTGTGAATATCCAAATGTTCTTTCCAAAGGAGTGACTTTTATTGATAATTAAGCATCAGGGACATATATGGCCTGAAATTGATAAGTACATATGTATATAGAAAAATGCAAATAATGTTAACAGTCATTTTTGTAGGCTACAGCAGTTTCTGAAGCAGATACCTGGCACTGTTTCTTTTATCCTGCTATAGAAATTGAATACTACTTGGATGATTAGGTCGTGTGATGATGGATGCTAATAAAGAACATGGTGTTTGCTTCTCTCTGGCAGATTCCCCAACACACTGGCAGAGGGGGTGGGCCATCTTTCAGTAGCACGTGCTCTGTTCTTAATGCCTATGGGTTTTTAGCATTTCTTTAATTGTCCAATTTGTTTTATATTACCACGTGGTTTTGATTAATGAGCCAAAACAAGTGAATTTGTGTACAGAAGACAGAAAGAATTATAACTCTGATGGTTGCTTTTAGGTCAGTACAAGTTACAATAGAAATACATAATCTTGTAACTGATGCAACATTAATTCCTTCCATATTGAGGGGGATGAAGTACCTAATTGAAATTCCAACATTTCCTTCCCCCATTTTAATCTTCCTACACACTAGTAAAAATCTACAGAACCATGAATGAAATATTTTAGCTTTCCAGACAGTGTGGATGTTCAACAAAAACAGCTTCAATGCTACCAAGTACTGAGAGGTACAAGGGTTGGGCTTTAACTCCACTGGTTCTTCTCCTGCCTCTTCAGGAGGGGAAAGTAACTAGCCCCCCCCAACCCGACGCTGAAGTGCAGGAGCCTAAACTATGTGTCCCTATTTTTGTTTTAAAAATATTTCACTTAAACAG
This sequence comes from Balaenoptera musculus, assembly GCF_009873245.2. Classification (NCBI taxonomy): domain Eukaryota; kingdom Metazoa; phylum Chordata; class Mammalia; order Artiodactyla; family Balaenopteridae; genus Balaenoptera; species Balaenoptera musculus. The sequence continues at coordinate 67,128,260 of NC_045796.1, read as the reverse complement.
CTTTTCTTTCCTTATTTAATAAGCACAAATATAGTGCTTACTGGGTGAGTAAAGTGTTCTTAGTGCTTTACAAATATTTACTCATTTCCTTCTCATTTCCCTTATGTGTCCTTTTGTCCCTTTCTATCTCTCTGTTTCAATTACATTTACATATTACCAATTTCTGAACAAAAATCTTTCTCTCAGCATTGGGTAAAAAATAATATATTGATAAGGGTACCTGGATGGTGTCCTCTTATACTGAGTCATATTCTGTCTTGGCAGGGAGGCTTTTTTTTTGTTTGTTTTTTTCATTTTGAGAAATTCAGTTTAAAGAATACATTTTAAGGGCTTTAATTACATCTATTATAAAAGCAGTCAGAGAAATTAGGATGATGATTTTAAAAAGAATTCCTTTCTGACTTTCTGTTCCCTCATAAAGAAAACTACACCAAACAATTCGTCTTCATACCTTAGGAGTAAAGAATGCAGCAGTTCATAGTCAGACAAGAGAACAAAAGACATCTCAAACTGGAGTCAAATATATCTGGAGTCAAATATTCCAAATGGCCTAACCTTGCACCAAATGAATTAAAATGGTCTAGCTTTCATTCAAAATTTGAGATACAATACTTGCTACCTGAAGACATGATCAAGTTTTCAGCAAAGGAAAAATGATATTCATGCTGAGCCTATTACTAGGAGTGATATGGCAGACAATTGTGGACTTTGAATAGTGTAAATGAGGGTAGGTGATAGGCTTACGTCCCTTAGGTTCAGCGCTTAGCACAATGCTGAGTACACAGTAGGTGCTCAAAAAATATTTGTTCAACAAATGGATCAATGATTGAATTGGTTTCTGAAGGTTAAGAACTGTTATCATCAAAGAGCTGAGCTTCAATGAAATGTGTATCTTGAGTGCACTTTAATATTTTCACTGACATCTAAGAGTTAGGGGAGGAATCACAGGGTGTAAAGAGTGTTAGCACTCAGGAGAGAAAGGAATGGTTTATTGTACTTCCCACAAAGGTCAGTCCTGGGGAGTATTAATTGTGAGTGAGACTAAAGAACTTTTGGGCTGAATGTCAGGGGAAGTTTTTGAAGAGTAAAATGTGTTAGACTACATAACAGAGCCAGAGGTAGAGACCCAAGGGAGCCGATGGAAGTTTCAAGGGCTGGACAACTTATAAGGAGACTGGACCAAGTCCTGGAGAAGTAGTAGGGGAATTATGCACCTCAAAAAGGCATGCACTAGCAGAGCTTTCAGGTTTTTATCTTGTTTCTTTGTCGTGTACAACTGCACTTGAGTCTTCTAAAATACGAAGAAAAATATGCGTACGTGTGGTTTGGTAGAGGGACCTTTCAATTTGGACTGTATCACAGTGATACAATAATACTAAAAGGAGTTTGTGTGTTTGGATAAACGATGCTATGGTAAGGTAAGATTCTGGGAGAGCAAGCGAGAAATAAATGATTCATTCTGCAGTGCTTTGAAATGGTGTGTTTATCAACTGTTCATATAATTAAATATAAATGTCTACAACAAAAGAATGGAGTCCAGCTCTAATTAGAAAAAGTGAATTAGTGAATTCCTTTCAGGTCAATGACTTTTGGAAAATTAAATTTGAGGACAGTGATGGCACATAGCTTAAATGTACTCAAAATCTCTAACGTCCCCTAGAGCTAAAATCCTCTAAAATCAGCCTACATAATGAAGCCTTTGTTATAGTTCAAATTTGCTTATATTATATAGAGAGAGTGATTTGTGCTGCATATTTTGTGTGTTAATTTAAAAAGTTGAGCTATTCTCATCTAGGAAGTGAAATTACAGGTCATTCCATGGAACCCCATAAGGAATGTTGTTACAAAATAAAAATAGTTTTAGCAAGAAAGTTGAATTCAACCCCAGTACAGATCTGCTGCCTTCAACTTCCTAGTGTTACTATCTAAATTCACCTGTAATTTTAAGAAGGTCTGCTTTAAAAGAAGCTATATATCTTCCTAACTTCATATTTTTAAAAATTTAAGAAGTAAGATACAAAGCATGTGATTGATTTCATAGAGTAATATTATTTGTGCAAATAAATTTGGATGTCATCAATTATTTATAGGTAGATAAATATATAGATAGATATAGATGCATAGGTGAGAGGAAGAGGGGGAGAGAGAGAGAGAGAGAAATAACTAGGATCCTCTAATGTTTGTATTTTAAACAATTGTCATTTTGAATACAATAGAACATTTTGCTCATTTTGCTGGTGATTCACGATTTGACTGTTGGCTTTTCCATTAGTTGATGAATATATCACATGGAGAATCTTTTTGAAATACCAATTTTGCAGTGATATAGTCTGAATAAGATTAAGTTTCTTATTTTTAAGTGGATCATATAAAAAAAGATTTTTTAGCAATTATAGGTTGTGTTTTTAGTGGTCTGACTTGAAGTAAAGTTACATGGAATGCTCACAGTTAATGGTACGGAATCTGTACATTTCTGGGGTGGGTCATGAGTGGGGGGCAAGCAAGTGGGCTTCAGAAGAGAAATTATAGTGGTCAGAGGAGAGTCAGGATGGCTAGCCCTCTTGTAGTTCCAGCTGTGTGCTGGACCTCTCCCCATGGATGTCTCAAGGGCAACTCAAAATCAGTCATAACTTCTCTCCCAAATGGGCTGCTCCTCTTCTAGTCCTGTTGTACTTAATGGTAATCCTACCTACCAGGTGTCCAACTAAACGCTTGAAAGCTAAAGCAGATGTGCTCTGAGGGACCTCTGTCCCTGACCGCTGGGAGGGAGCTGCCACACCCTCTGCAAGATGCCAGAGGGAGGACCTTGATTTCCAACACAGCCCGGTGCACAGGCACTTCAGTTTGTAGGTGTAGATTCGAAGACAAACTGCTTTGAACAGAAATGCATATGGTATTTACAAAATACCTAAAGCATGACAATAGCCATTTTTTTCCTGAACAAGTACCTTATGTTGGGCATTTTAAGAATTGTGATTATGAAAAGGCAATAGTAAATGATATCAATTTTTACTAATTTTCACTCTCCTTTTCTTTCTTTGCTGTATCACCTTCAGTGAGCAGTAACATTTTATGAGTTGAGTCATGTTGATCTGTGCCAGTCCCTTATTTCTTGACTGGCTTTGACCTTGTGTACCAAGCAATCTTCTTGAGGATGCAAGTGACAGTTGTTTCTCTGTTGAGGTTCCCCACAGGCCCGGCTGTGGCAGAGCCCTGGCTCCTGAAATTTAATCATGCTCATTCTTAATTTCATCAACAGTTCCATCAATAATTCTTTAAGTCATCAGACTGGAGACAATCTGCTGTTTCCAAGGTTGCTCAAACTGTCCCATTTCAAAGAATAAGGTGACCTGGATTATTTTCTGAGTCAGACTTCACAGTTTAGATACTTTTTTTTATACTCAGAGATTGCCAAGTTCCCCTTTGACATTATTTTGTATAGGATAAGATGGGGAGACTTAGGCGTAGAGAAATCTAAGAAGATTAATTACATTAGGAACATACATTAGAACTAACTCCTAAAATACTCCCATAATGTACAATGGTAATAGTCATCATAATACTTCCTATAAGTTTTCTTGTAACAGAACTGCAAAAAAGAGATAGGTCTCAGGGTAAAGTTCTCTTTGTAGTTTTCTCCAGAATATAAAATCAGAGCAAGCTATTGGAATCTCCAATATCCAGTGAAATGAATGATCTTTTGTGAACAACAGAGAAACATGCCTTTGACTTATATCAAATATTTGGACCTTAAAACAAACAAAGACTGTAAAGATGGCTCTCAGAAGCGTCGTCTTACCCCAAGAGCAATGAGATAGAAAGAATAAAAATGCAACAGAAATGTGAAATACAGAGTGACTTTTTATTGCCTAGTTGTTGGACTAGATAACACGTTTATGTATAACCTGGGAAGTTTATGTATAACCTGGTCCAGAACATAAGCCTTTTCCACATCTGCGGAACATGTTCAGGGACCAGTCCGCCCCACCCCCTGCCCCCTGGGCAGCCTGCTCCCCCATTGTGATTGGTGCCTATGTACGTGGGGGACAACCATTTGGTCTTCCTTTCAAGTCAACACTGATCATTAAATTCAGATGGAATAAACCAGTTCACGACATCTGACGGTCACAAAAGGCTTTCTTCCTCCTTCCATGCTCCTGGGAAGCCCTGGCTTCCAGTACTACGTGGTTCCCCATCATACAGAGCTCACAAAAGGATGTTTTAGTCTTGAGACCGATGCTGACAGATCTGCTTGATAGCTATTACTCCAGGCCTATCTTCATTCAGTGGCCTCCGCTCCACTGACCACCCGCAATTAACACTCAGCAACAATGTGGAACTTATCTCTCTCAATTTTCTAGCTGTAACTCTAGTTTCTCATTTCCAATGGAACATTATTACACTCTTTTTGGAGCTACTTCATATACTTGGCAGCTGACTTAGGTGATCATATGTCCTGTTTTCTTTCTTTCCATCTTTCTTTTAAAACTGGGACAGGTCTTTGTTTTTGCTGAAGTTGCCGTTTCTACTTGTTACTGATGTGCGGCCTCCTTTGTGCTGATGGCCAAGAAAATTCTGGACTGCTGCCCTGTTTGCCTCCAGAGACTGATGCAAAGTCTTCAAAGTAAAGTCAGTGTTTTTTTTTTCAAAATAGAGTTTACGAGAAACAAGACATCTTCATGCTTACGAGGACCTTGTGTACCACAAACCTTCAAAGACTGCCAGCCTGGAGCCGGCTTTTCTGAGGTTTGCAAACGTACTTGAAACTACTTGAAAAAAATGGTTTCTGCAAGGGGAATGATGAAGTTAATCCTCAATTTTATTTTATTGTTTCATTTTTTCATCTGGCACTGATAGAAAATGTTTAAAAGTACTTTCAGTTGGATGTTCTTCGGGCAGATCCTGAAGAGGACTTTCTGTCAACTCTCAGTAAAAGTATGATCATGAAATGATTTGCTTAACCCACTTCCCCCAAACCTATGTATTTTGCTGCTGTCGTGGAAAAGGCTATCAGATTCTGTGTGATAGGCTTTAGTGAAATGAAACATTACAGCATCTTCTCCTCTACACACCGCAAAGAATGTGTGCTGTTGTTTCCTGAAGCCCGCACACACGATAGCTGTCTTGTTTACCTAAGACCTGATCAACCTAATTATTGAGATGGAAGCAAACATATCATCCATTCCTCTCCTCCAGCCCACTTGAATATATTATCCATTTATTTGGTGTTTGGCTCAGGTTTAAATGAGTCCTTTAACAACCCCTGTTCACAGCAAGTTAAGTTGCAACCAGCTGGCAGCCAACTCACAGGGCTGTTAACCGTTCCAACCAGGATCAGACCCCGAGCTCCAGCCTTCCTGAAGGGCATTAGGCAGCTTTGCTCCAGCTCTCATGGCAGGATTTTCAAGCAAATCTATGCCTCAGGTAATGAAATGGCCGTGAGAACCATAAGGGTTTCAGGAAATAGATGTCATTGTCTGTTCTAATTTCTGGAAGGGCTATTGATAAAGCTGTTTGAGGCCGATTATCATCACAGAGTGAGAGGCTCCATGTGATGTGTGAGGTCTTCAGGGGCTGGACAAAAAGCACAACGGCCAGAATCCGCAGAAAGGTCATCTTGTATGAAAGGTCAGTGGCTGTCAGGAGTGGAAACTAGATGACAGGGTGGTCGTGAAGGAGGACAGAATGCTTCCACATCAACTTGGCTATTTGTGTTTTCAAGAATGACTTTCATTTAGGGTTATCGCCTCTTCATTCATTTTTTAAAAATGGAATTTATCACTTTTTAACATACAATTATTTATTATGCTTATTGTTTGTGGTCTGTCTACCACTTCACCCCCTGCCTGGAATTTCCAACCCTGATCTCTACCGTCATTAGTTTACTTGGCACATATGAGGCACTCAAAAAAAGGGTTAAATGAGCCTCTGTAGTGCATGTTCTATTTTTTCTAGTTTTTTTAAAATTAAAACATTTTAACTTTTTTATTTGAAGTATAGTTGATTTACAATGTTGTGTTAGTTTCAGGTGTACAGCACAGTGATTCAGTTATACATATATATGTATACATATATATATTCTTTTTCAGATTCATTTCCCTTATAGGTTATTACAAAATAATGAGTAGACTTCCCTGTGCTATACAGTAGGTCCTTGTTGATTGTCTATTTTATATATAGTAGTGTGCATCTGTTAATCCCATCCTCCTAATTTATCCCTCCCCACTTCCCCTTTGGTGACCATAAATTTATTTTCTATGTCTGTGGGTCTATTTCTGTCTTGTAAATAAGTTCATTTGTATTTTTTTTTTCAGATTCCACATAGAAGTGCTATCATATGATATTTGTCTTTCTCTGTCTGGCTTACCTCACTTAGTATGATAATCTCTAGGTCCAACCATGTTGCTGCAAATGGCATTATTTCATTCTTTTTTATGGCTGAGTAATATTCCATTGTATATACATACCACATCTTCTTTATTCATTCATCTGTAGATGGATATTTAGATTGCTTCCATGTCTTGGCTATTGTAAATAGTGCTGCAATGAACATTGGGGTGCATGTATCTTTTCAAAGTATGGTTTTCTCTGGATATATCCGCAGGAGTGGGATTACTAGATCATATAGTAGCCCAATTTTTAGTTTTTTAAGGAACCTCCGTATTGCTCTCAATGGGTGTACTAATTTACATTCCACCAACAGTGTAGTGTGTGTTCATTTTTGAAAACTGAAAAATGTATAAAAATAATATAAAGAAATGTATAAGATAATAAAAGTCATCCATTTATCCTAACCCACAACATTGTTAACATTCTGGGCAGGCATATACACTCGCCCATTGCTATGTGGATCTAGGCATAAATGTGTACGCATCAAAATGAGTATTTATCAAAGCCTCTGTCTCATTTATTTCTGAGAGTCCCCCAAAGGGGTACACACCTGTCTAAATGTTTCAGTCTGGTTCCTAATCAATCTGCATCAGTGGTTCTTAGATGGGTTAGTTCTGCAGCATCCCCGGGCCAGCCCCAGCCTCCTGGGACACTTGGTGATGTCTGGAGATACTCTTGGTTGTCATTATTGGGAAGAGAGTGCTAGCAGTGTCTAATGTGTAGAGGCCAGGGATGCTGTTAAATTTCTGACAGTGCACAAGAGTCCCTACTGCCCATTGCCCCCAACAAAGAATTATCCAACCCAAAATGTCAATGGTGTTGAGGTCAGAAACCCTAATCTACATCCTTCCTTTCCTGCTCTGTCTTCTTCTGGTCACGTTCCCAAGTCTGTGAAGCCTCAAAGTGAAGTCTCCTCCCACTGCTTCTCTACTCATGATGGCAAGACCAATGCTCTTGCCAAAGGTGCCAAGTCCACGTCCTTCCACTTGTCACTAGCCACAGCTGGTAACGCTACTCAGAGAGATCTCCTCCATTGCTGTCTCTACTCAAGGTAGGAGTAGCAGCTCTTGCCAAGGGTGCCATCTGCACTCGTCTCAGCATTTCCAGACAGCTGGTGCCGGGCAGGCACCCAGGCAGTGAGAGGTGTCTCCTCACCCCCTCAGTGCTCTGCATATAGTCCCCATGACTCATAGGCAGCTGTGCTTGTGCCAGAGACTCAGAGAGATTCACTTCTGACCATCATTTATTGCTCAGATGTTCACGAAGTTGGTCTTGAAAAAATAGTTTTGGTTCTCGTTTCTCTAAATTTAGTCGTTCAAATTGAGTTTAAGGGGCCAGCTGAGAAACCATTATCTTCATCATTTTTCTTCCCTTGGCCCTACTCAAACCTGAAACTTCTACCCCTTCCCCAGATCCCATTTGTAACCGTGGGTGTCAGGAGAGCAGAAGGAGATGGAGAGTAACATTTGGCCTTGGTCTTTCAAAAATGCCCCTTGTGTTTTATTTTATTTTTGTTGCCATTTCACATTAAATTTTTTCTAATAATTTTTCAGATACGTAGAAAGTTATTTTTTATTCACTCAAAACCTCTTTCGTATTTTCAGTAGTCTTATACGATTTAATATACTTAAGTCCCTCATGTTCTTTACTAAATATGTTCCTGGGAATTTTGTGCTTAAGGTTGCTATTGTGAATGATTTTTTAAAAAGTGATATATTTGAACATTTTGCTGACTGTAATAAATATATAAATAGCTATATAGCATGTTTCCAGTGACTTTTAAACATATTTGATCAATGGAAATACTTTTTCAGTTAATTCTCTTGGATTTTCTATCATCGGAAAATGATAATTTGCTTTCTCATTTCCAGGACTTTATTAGCTTTTTCTAAAAAATGTATATTTCTTTTTTTGCTTAATTTATTTTTTTCAAAGCACACAACTTTTTATTGAAGTATAGTTGATTTGCAATGTTGTATTAATTTCAGGTGAACAGCAAAGTGATTCAGATGTATATATTTATATGCATATATATATATATATATATTCTTTTTCAGCCATACAGTAGGTCCTTGTTGTTTATCTATTTTGTATATAGTAGTGTGTATCTGTAATCCCAGACTCTTAATTTATAACTGCCCCCTCAATCACTTTCCCCTTTGGTAACCATAAGTTTGTTTTCTATGCCTGTGAGTCTATTTCTGTTTTGTAAATCAGTTCATTTGTATCATTTTTTTAGATTTCACATATAAGTGATATCAGATGATATTTGTCTTTCTCTGTCTGACTTACTTCACTTAGTATGATAATCTCCAGGTCCACCCATGTTTCTGTAAATGGCATTATTAAGTCACTTTTGTGCAAAAATAAAAGAAAAAAGTACCTTATCTAGGCAGATGTCTCTACATGGGTGGCTGGCTTGGTTCCTGGAAAGATCCTGTATGGAAAGTAGAACCAAGAATTTCTTTAGGGCAGATGCAACCTCACCCCAGAGGACACAATGTATTGAGCAGAACAATGGCTGCATTTCAGCCCCTCCTCACCTTTGGCTTGGAGTCCTAGACAAGGGACAACCTGCTTATGTGTGGGAGGAGGTTTCACCCAGATCCCTTCATTGGAATTTTCCTTTTTTTCTTCCTATTTCATGCTTTATTGCTTTGGTTAGAACTTGTAGAACAAGGTGAAATAACAATGGTGATAGTGGTTGGTCAGCCAGTTGTTTCTTTAATATTACTGAAACTCTGTCTAGTATTTCACTATTAAGTATGCTGACTTAAGATTAATATTCGCTGATTGGAGATAGATATGGGTTAGTATTCACCTCATAAATAAATCATTTTTTTGAATTTTCCAAGAGTGACCAATTAGAAAATGAAAAATAGATCCCATTAATGACAGTAAAAAAAAAATACTAACTAGAAATAAACTTAACAAGAAATGTTCATGATATATATGAAGAACATTGCAAAACTTTAGTCCAGGGCATTAAAAAAAGCTTAAATTATTGGTAAGACCTACTAATTCATAGTTGAAAGGACTCAAGTTTCCAAAGATAATTGATTCCTCATAAATTGATATATAAATTCAATGCATTACAAATAAAAACCCCAGGAGGACTTTAATGTAAACTGATAAGATGATTCTGAAGTTCATCTGGCAGAGTAAGTGCTCAAGTATAATTTACAGTTGAGACACTTCAAAAGGGGGTATTTGCCTTATGAAGAGCCAATGTGTATAAAATATAATAATTTTGAAAGTGTAGCACTGGTGCAAGAAAAGCACATATATCAGTGTTACTGAAAAGAGTGTCTAGAAATATATGTGTGTGTGGGTGTTTATAAAAACATACATATGTATATGGTTATATATATGTATGTAACCATACATATATGTATATATATAGAGAGAGAGAGAGAGAAAGAGGGAGAAACAATGTTAGCTTTCCAAATCAATGGGAAAATAGAGACTACCAAATAAATGAATAAACAATGTTGAAATAATTGTCTATCAATCTAACATAAAACAGGCACTTCTCTACCTTATATAAAATACCAAATGGATTTAAGACCTAAACATAACAAACTAAATTATAAAAGAATTAGAATAAATCATGAGCGCTTAACATCTACGTATGTTTTAGGATATGCTGTCTTCTCAAAAAAGACATGAAATCCAGAAGCAATGTAGGAATAAACAGAACTTTCTAAAAAAATATTAAAATAGGTACTAAGAATATGACCTAAAAAATGAAAATAAATGACAAATTATAAATAGGGATTAAAAAATAGAGCATACGTAATAGGCCAAGGGTTAACATCCTATATATATGAAGCTGTCCCACAAAATAATTAAATTTAAGATGAGGATAAGAACTTTTTATAAATAATCTCAATCATTATAACAGATGATGAACTGAGGCTCAGAGAGGTTAAGTAACTTGTTCAGGTTCACACAGCTCAAAGGTAATGAAGTCTGGATTTCAACCCAGGACATCTCTCTATAGCTGTACTCCGTCTGAACACAGAAGCTAATCAGTATTGGCGAATTTGGAAAAAAAATTTTTCTTACACACTGCATGTGGGAGTTTAAATCAACACAAACTTTTTGAAAGGAGATTTGGTAATCATTAGAAACATTTAACACCTAAAGTGTGTTTACCGTTCACGTTACCGGTTTTTGTTCTCATCAGTGCATAAGGACACTTGTACACTGTGGCATTGTTTGTAGTGTATTTGGTGTGTAATTTGATAATATTCTGTCTCTATTTGGAACTGGGTGTATATAAAGTTTTATTTACAAAAATAAAACGTATTATAGACATACGTATGTGTATCTTCAGAGCTCGTTATTTATTTCATTAAAGAGTTCCAGAAAGATACACACAATCTGCTGCTAGCGCTCATCTCTGGGGAGGTGACAGATAGGAGTTGCAGGTGTGGTTAGGGATGGGAACTTTCACTTCTTATATATAGATTTCTGTGCTGTTAAGTTTCTATAGTGAGGCTGTGATAATTAAAAAATAATTAAAAGAAACTCTTCTTCTAGTCATAGTTTTTTTTAAAGAGGGCTTTTTTAAAATTGAGGAATGAAGTTTGCACACTATCCATGTTTTTTCCTCATTGTGATGATATGATTTTACTTATTTGGCTGATTGATTTGAAATGGTATATTAATAAACTTTTCTAATATTAAATGATCCTCACATTCATAAGATAAATTTTTTTCATGCTTAAATTTTATGGCTAGTATTTATTTAGAATTTTCATATCTATTTTTACATACAAGAGGGGTCTACAATTATCTTTTTTGTGATTTTTTTTTAGGTTGTTACAGCATGATGCTGGTTTTATAAAATGAACTTGATAGTTTTCCATTTTTTTTCAGACACTCTGCCAAAATTCGTGTGGTGATGAAATTAGATGTTACTTAAAACTTTAAGGGAACTTACCAGTACAGTTAATTTTTATAATTAGTCTTTGTTAAGTAAAAAAGAAAAAATTAATTTCTAGTTTCTGGTTCTGCACATAAGGAGGTTGGAAGTCACCACTCTGTCGTAATGATAAGTAAAAAGATGAACAGACTGAAAAATTAATAACTCTTCTTGGATCCCTATGAGAGGGAAGAACACAGGGCAAACTGCTGCCCCTAAGATTGGGGAGACCCATGGGTAAGTACAGGGGGTCACGGCTTACCAAAGACTCATGGGGAGAAACTTGTGGGAACTAGTGCCAAGGTAGGAAAACTGAACTGTAATTGATGAATTACTGAAGTCTCAGTAATGAATGACTGAAGTTTCCCTCCAGGGCATCCCAGTTGTAGGGGAGCCCCTTGCAACACTGTGAGATTTACCTCAGGAGCTTGACCAGATACCCACAGTAAATATTAGAGAAAAATACCCTCAGGTTTCTGGCAGGGGGAGGGAAAAAGGAATCATTTTGAAATATGCCAAAGCATTCTGTTCTTTTTTTTTTTTTTTTGGCAGTGCCGTAGATCTTAGTTCCCTGACCAGGGGTCAGCAGTGGAAGTGCCAAGTCCTACCCACTGGACCATCAGGGAATTCCCTCAGGGCATTCTGTTCTTGAAAAGCCTGCCCTCATTGTAAACTAGTTAACAAGAGCCTAACCCACTGGTGTACTAGTAGATCCTAACTGACCTAGGGAAGGGAAATACCCAACTCAAGCCCACTCTAGCCATCCTGCCCCACCTAAGGGAAGAGGAAAAACCTAGAAACACTTGTGAAGTTCACAGTCCACAGACATAGGCTCACTAAAAGACTGATAACTAATCATAGAATTACAGAGTGCTTCCCCTCCTCCCATACCTCACCACCACATTACTAGAGGCCTATTTACAGTAGTTTCTTTCACCCAGTGCATTATGTCCAGCAGTCAAGAAAGAAATTATAATACATACCAAAATGCAAACAAAAAACACCCCGCAATTAGAAGAGACAGGGCATCAGAACCAGACATGGCAGGGATGTCGGAATTATCAGACTGGGAATGTAAACCAGCTACGATGAATATGCTAAGGGCTCTAGCAAACAACAATTTGTTCAAAATAATAATAGCAACAATGTATTTGATTATTTATGTTTATGTATATTTCTTATGTATATGTATATATACTGTATGCTTATATCTAAGTGAAATAAATGACAGGAAAGATACAAGGGATGGGAGACAGGAATTAGGATTATTTTGTTTTTATAAGATACTCACACTGCGTGTGAAGTGGTATAGTGTTATGTGAGGTAGATTTGGATTAGTCATGAATATATATTGCAAACTCTAGGACAATCACTAAAAAAAGTAAACAAAAAAGTATGACTGATATACTAAAAAAAAGAGAGAAAATTGCAATTTGTTAATCTAGATGAAATGAACCAATTCCTTGAAAGACACAACCTGCCACAACTCACACAAGAAGAAATGGACAATCCAAATTAGGACTATATCTATTAAAGATACTGAATCAATAATTAATAACCTTCCAAAACAGAAAGCAACAGGCCCCAATGGGTTCACTGGTGGATCCTAACAGACATTTGAGAAGTAAATTATACCAATTCTTTACAATATCTTTCAGAGGATAGAAACAGTGGAAATACTTCCTAACTCATTCTATCAGGCCAGCATTACCCTAATACCAAAACCAGAAAAGGACATTACCAAAAAAATAAAACAACAGACTATACAGATAAATACCTTTTATAAACATAGATGCAAAAATCCTCAGCATGATATTAGCAAAATGAATCCAAAAAGAATTATACACCACAACCAAGTGAGATTTATCACAGGTTTGCAAGTCTAGTTAAAATTTGAAAATAAATTAATGTTATCCATTATGTCAACAGACTAAAAAGAAAAGTCACACAATTATATCAATAGATGCAGAAAAAGCACTTGACAAAATACAACACCCATTCATGATAAAAATTAGGAATAAAAACTCAGTAAACTAAGACAAGAGGAGAACTTTCTCAACTTGCTAACGACTATCTACAAAAAACCTACAGCTAACATCAAACTTAATGGTAAAAAACTCAAAGCTTTCCCACTTAAGATCAGGTACAAAGTAAGGATGTCCCTTCTCAACACCATACTGGAAGTTCTTGCCAATGCAATAACTCAAGGAAAGGGAATAAAAGGCATGCAGATTGGAAATGAAGGTATAAAACTGTCTTTGTTCACAGATGACATGATCATTTACATAGAAAATCCAAATGAACTACCAAAAAAACCCTCCTAGCACTAGTAAGCAATTATAGCAAGCTTGCAGGATACAAGGTTAATATATAAAAGTCAACTGTTTTCCTATATACCAAAAATGCACAAGTGGGATATGAAATTAAAAATACGATAACCATGTACATTAGCACGCCCAAAATGAAATACATAGGTACAAATGTAACAAAATATGTACCAGATCTGTATGAGGAAAACTGCAAAACTCTGATGAATTGAATTAAGAAAAAACTAAATAAATGGAGAGATATTCCATGTTTATGACTCAATATTATCAAGATGTCAGTTCTTCCCAAGTTGATCTATAGATTCAATGCAATCCCAATCAAAATCCCAGCAGGTTATTTTATGTATATTGACAGGCTAATCTAAGTTTATATGAAGAAGCAAAAGACCCAGAAGAGCCAACACAATATTGAAGAAGAACAGAGTTGGAGGACTGACACTACCTGAGCGTCAAGACTTACCATAAAGCTCCTAATCAAGCCAGTGTGGTATTGGTGAAAGAATAGACAAATAGATCAATTGAACAGAATAGAGAGGCTAGAAATAGATCACCATAAATACAGTCAACTGATTTTGACAAAGGAGTGAAGGCAATAAAATGGAGTAAAAATGATCTCTTTAACAAATGGGGCTGGAACAACTGACATCTACAAGCAAAACTATGAATCTAGATACAGATTTTATACCTCCACAGACATTAACTCAAAATGGACCATAGGCCTAAATTTAAAAGGCAAAACTATAAAACTCCTAGAAGATAACATAGGAGAAAACCTAGATGACCTTGGGTGTGGTGATGCCTTTTTATATACACCAATAAAGACACAATCCATAAAATAAATACTTCATAAGCTACACTTCATTAAAATTAAAAACTTCTCTGTAAACAACAATGTCAAGAATTTTAGAAGATAAGGCCTAGACTGGAAAACATATTTGCAATATACACATCTGATAAAGGACTATTATGCAAAATATACAAAGAATTCTGAAAACTCAACCATAAGAAAACAAAGAACTGATTAAAAAGTGGGCCAAAGGCCTTAAGAGACACCTCACCAAAGAAGATATACAGATGGCAAATAAATACAGGAAAAGATGCTCCATATTATACATCATCAGAGAAATGCAAATTAAAATAACAATGAGATACCACTGCACGCAAATTAGAATGGCCAAAAATCCAGAACACTGACAACACCAAATGATGGCAAGGATGTGGAGCAACAGGAACTCTCATATAACACTGGTGGAAATGCAAAATGGTTTAAGAGAGAGTTTAGAGGTTTTTTAGAAAACTAAACATACTTTTATCATACAATCCAGCAGTCATGCCACTTGGTATTTACCCAAATGAGTTGAAGACTTAGGTACACACAAAAACCTGTAAACGGATGAATATAGCAGCTTTATTCATAATTGCTAAAACTTGGAAACAACCAAAATGTCTTTCAGTGGGTTAATGCATAAATAAACTGTGGTACAACAAGACAGTAAAATATTATTCAGCACTAAAAAGAAATGAGCTATCAAGCCATGAAAAGACATGTAGGAACCTTAAATTCATATTACTAAGTTCACATTATTAATTAATTGATATTATTAAGTGAAAGAAGAGAATCTGAAAAGCCTATACATACTGTATGATTCCAAGTATGTGACATTCTAGAAAAGACAAAACTAAGGAGACAGTTAAAAGATCGATGGGTTTGCAAGTGTGGTAAGGTGGGGAGATGAATAGGAAGAGCAGACAGTATTTTTAGGGCAGTGAAAATATTCTGTATGATATTATAATGATGGTTATACTTTTGTCCAAACCCATAGAATGTAAAATACCAAGACTGAACCCTAAGGTAAACTATGGACCTTGGGTGATTATGATGTGTCAATGTAGATTAATCCTTGGTGAAAAGTGGTGAGTGATGTTGATAAAGAGGGAGGCTATACATGTGTGTAAATTGGCACAGGGCTGTGGGAAGGTTCTCAGCTTGGGAGTCAGTCAGGGTTTTGCTTAATCCTGGCTCTAGGACTGTACCCGTGGGCACCATGGTTAACCAGAATTTCAGCATCTTCCTGTGATAACGGCAATGATACTACTTACCTTTACGGGTTCTTGTGAGGATTAAATGTAAACAATGTATAAAACATTTTTAGAACTCTATAAAACACTTTTAAAAACACTGTTGACTAAGTGGTGAATCTATTTTTAGTATGATGATGGGACTTAATTTTCAAAAAGAGATCCAGTGTCTTTTGTGATTTCCAGCTGAAGGCATCCCTGACATTCCTCTGACTGAGGAATATCCTCGGCACGTTTCTGTCATTCAGCACTGTAATTACTTTTGTGACACAGGCACTTCAGTTCCACAAACATTTACCAAGTGCCTGTTCTGCTCCAGACTAGAGACTTGGTGATGGAGATACAAGAATGAGAAAAACGAGGCTCCTCCCTTAACAAACGTAGATCCTTCGCCCTAGATTCACAACACTATTCCTTGACCCAAACGATTCTGATTAGCAAACACCATATGTCTGACACTCTCCTCTAAGTTCAATTTGCCTGAGGCATTATTCCTCTGAGTACCCTGGAATTTTACTGCTCTCATCCGTTTAACTTGTCTAATTTTTATGTGAAATCAGATGTGAAAACAGGGAGAACCTGGGAAGAACTTTTGGCCCTTCAGTGGTCCAAAGTGGAAACAGTTACTTTTTATTAAAAATGAAGGAGTTTAGCAAAGCGTTTAAAAATAGAATGATATGGGAGCTCAGCAGGTCATGGAAATGCTTTCAGAGGGATTTGCAGAAGGACTCTCTTAGGGGGTAAAGATCAAAGATCAGCCATCCATAGCATAAAGGGGGCAGTGTTCTTCATCTTAGCCTGTTCGGTATCATAACTAAATAGGGATATTGTGTGCATGGGTTGGTTGTGGCCCTCCGGACTTGAGAGGTAAAGGAAACAATTTCTACATGTGAAAGGAATGTGAGGGGAATGCAATCAACTTTCAAATTTCAGGGGTGTAGGAACTGGGCTTCCATTTAATATTTATGTGTAATCTTCCAGGATTCTGTGAATTAGCCTTTTCTTTCTACTGTGATGTTTGCTTTAAAAGGAATTCTCGTTCATGTTTGAAACAAAAGTTACCCTCACTATGTTTTTCTTTTCTCTGTCAGAAAATATTAAGAGAACCAGCCTTTAAAGTGAGTTTATAAAATCACAACTTCCACACATTCATTTAACAGCCCCACACGATACAACATACTGTGATAATCCAAAATAAATATGTAAAGGCAATTTAGATCAGAAAATTTCGATTTTCTTCTGTGAATGAGTAAGGAAGGAAATACTAGATAAGGCATATAAAATCTTCGGTTCTCTTTATGAACTGTGCTATACAAGATATCTTCCTGATAAGTAAGGAAAATCTGGATTACACTATTTTCATTGATCTATAGACTTGTATCTGTTTAGGTCGTATGATCTTAAATAAATAGAAGCAATAAATGGGTGGGTGGAAAGTTTAGAATATCTATTCCCTCTGTCTATATTAACGCTGGTATTGAGTGCACCAGTGTTGTGCACAGTTTTCTGTGAAAGAATATTCCTGAGATACTAATTGGCATTGAATACCTCGAAGGGGTCTCACTGTCAAATGAGTTTTAACTAAGTTAAACATGCTTGCTCAATGCATTTAATATTCAATGAAACTTGTGAGTTTCCAAGAAATAAGTACGATATATGCTATTTCCTAAATTTCTTAGTGGAAGTGTGTGTATAAGTTTTCTAGATCTTTTTTTCTGGGAATATGCCACTTTGAGACACAATATTATAGACACAATTCTCAATTTATTGACTTACTACTTCTTTTTTTTCCTAAATGCTGACCTTCTAAATTTTGTCCTTGATGAAATTGTGGAGTGGAGTCATGGAGCATCTGCTAACATTACTTCATACGACTGCTGGAGTAAATGTTAATGTGGACTCGCCCAGCAATATTTGAAGTGTAGCCTTACTCAGAGAGAATGTACGAGAATTCACAACTCTATGCTAGTCAGACAGCTACAGACAGTTACATCTGTCCTGAGGAATGGATTTTAAGAGGTTTACATCTGCCCTGAGGAATGGATTTTAAGAAGTTTATGTCAAACAGGAATAAGTCCATAGAAAACAATATGATGATGAAGAAGCCTTCCAAGCCTTCTAGTATGAGAAATATGGAAGGAATTGGAAGCATTTAACCTAAATACAAGAGGTTTACTTAAAAACTACTACTGTCTTTAAACATTTAAAAGAATGACAGTTGGAAGAGTAATTACATATATGTCACTTGATCTAATGTGTAGACACAAGCAGGTTGCAGGGCTTTGACTCGCTATAAGGAGACACTTTTTTGCAGTCAGATTTGTCCAGGAATGGCTGTGTGACCTTGGCAGGCAGTGGTGCTCAGACCTAAACTGGATGAGAGCTCATCAGGGACGTTGTAAAGGTACATGGAGGTAGCCTTAGTTAAATAACGGCAGGATGAGATGACAAATAAGATCCTTGTAACCCAGAAATTTTGTGACTTCTACTACAAATTTTCATATTAAAATGAGAATCAATGTAAAACAGAAATTTCCGATGCCTCAATTCACAAGATTCTTATTTCAAGCAGTAAAAACATGGTATTACGTCAACAGATTCATTTTTTAGGACTTTTCTGTTAGTATTTTTGTAAATAGCTTGGAGAATAAAATTTCATAGTGAATCGTTAGTATTTTTGTAAATAACTTGGAGAATAAAATTTCATAGTGAATGGTTCACTCCTTTGAAAAGTAGAAACAAGTTAACAAATGACCTCTAATCAGATCAATGTTTTATTGGTAACAGAGTTAAGGGAGCCATGACAAAATCCAGATTATACAGCCAAAATAGTAGCATATTAAGACATTTTTAAAAATCTGCTATTTTTATATACAAACTTCAGATATTGTTCTAATGTTATTAGTATATTCACCTTGAAATAATATTGAAAATAATAGCTACCGTTTTTTAAATGCAGTTTACCTGAGCCAGGCACATTTTATGCTTCAAGGTAACCCAGTGGCATAAGAAGTATTACTACTATAACTCTTGTTACTACAAATAACAAATATAAGGCTATAACAAATAAAGCAACTGGTTCAGTTGCCATGGCAGAAATTTCTAGTTGTTCTAAAAATACCACTTTTGGGGGCAAAAAAGTATTTTTCGTTTCCCAGCTTTCCTTGCAGTGAGATGTGTACATGTTACTGAGTTCTAGTCTATGGAATGAGAGTGGTGTTGAATTATGCCATCTATGTACCCAGGTTTTTTAAAAGTAGGCTTGCCCTGTGTACACACTCTTTCCCTTTTCGACAACCAGCTGCAGATGACAACAAAGCCCTGAGCTTTTTGACACCTCAAGATGGAAGGGGATGAATCACCATAAGGAGGAAAGCCACCCACCTAACAAGCAAGAGCATTTGCCTTGGACTGTTATATGGATGGAAAATAAACCTCTTGCGCGTTTTGAGGTCTATTTGCTCTAGCGGCTGGCATTACCCTAACTGATATGTCACACAGCTGGTCGATGGTGGGGATAATTTTTAGGCCCAGTCTGTGTGTCTCAAACACCATGCTTTTCTCCACTAAGCCAGCCTTCTTTTTTTCTAATATTCATGGTGACTTGTATGGAAACATTGATATTTTTACCTGTGTGATCATCAAAATGCATTTTAAGATGGCTGACCAAAGTATATTTTGGTCAGTATAAGTATATAGTATTTATTGTTTAGTCTTTGGTCATGGAACATATTTTCAGGACATTGATAACTGATCTTAATCCCAGAATTTTAGCCTCATTCAAGAAGTTGGAACCCTCCTATTTTACTGAAACAAACTAGTTATCTCAGAAAATAAAAGAGGAGAAAGTGCCGGAGATGAAAAGCCAAAATAAAGAAATGGGTTAAACAGTATAGCTCTGTTTATTATTATGTTTATGCAATGTTCTAAGTAGTTCATAAATAAATTTATTATTAAAACTTATAAGCATCCTACAGGAAGGTATTACTAATATCATTTCTCACTTTATAGATAAGCGTGTTAAGGCACAGATTAGATGACTTTCCCAGGATTATACTATTAGTAAAACATGAAGCCAAAATATGAACCCAGAGAATCTACTTTGGAGGCTCTGGTCTCAAACACTATGATGAACTGTCTCAGAGAAGCATGACAGGAAGGTCAAAAAGATTGGATTCTTTAATCTGGAGAGAAAAGAAGGGGGCAGGTCATTAATTCTCTGTTGAGAATATAATATGATGTTATAAGGAGAATGCTGACTCTTATTCTTCAGTAGGAAATGACCTTATAATTCTTGTGACTAATTTTATAAAAAGTCATCGAACACATCTTTATACTAAGCATTACTGAAGGCTGAATTGGAATAGAGAGGAAATAGAAAAATTCCTTTTAAAAAATACATTTTTAGGACTAAGATAAAGAGTAGTATTCTTATGATTTAGATGGTTTGTATGCAGCTGAATTGGAAGTTCAAGGGATTCACTAGATAAGCTTTGGATGCTTATGTGGGAGACCATGTGAGATACTGGTCAATAACATCACCTTCTTTTCCTTTTACACTAGCTTTTTACCATGCCTAACCATATGATTCTCCATTATGGTCCTTGCTAGCTGTACAAGGGCTGTCACCTGACCCAGGGAAGCCACTTTGTGGATCTACCTAAAAAGCCCTGTCCTGGTGGGGAACCCTAAGCTGAGATAGTGTATGGTCAACCAGAATAGAAGCTCTTTTCTTAGTGAGTGTAAGCATAAGAGATAAAGGGAAGTAATCAGCAAACACTAGAGCAACAGATGCTGAGGGACTCATAGATGCAAAAAGGAGAATTGTGTCGATGTTGTGTAACTATTATAGAATAGTAGCTGTCCTTCCTCCTGTACCCATGTTATTTATATTTAAAAACCCTGCTTATTAGTCAAGTGTATTAGTTTTATATTGATGCTGTCTCGAACTGCCATAAGCTTAGTGTCTTAAAACAATAAAAAATTTTTATCTTACAGTTCTAGCGGTCAGAAATCTGAAATGAATCTTGTTGGGCTAAACCCAAGTTATCAGAAGGACGGATTACTGTCTGGAGACTCTGGGGAGAATCCTCTTTCTTTTGTTTTTCTTTTTTCTTTTTTGCTTTTTCTACCTTCTAGAAGCTGTCTGCATTTGACTCATTGTCTCCTTCCATCTTCAAAGCCAACAATGGGTATTCAGATCTTTCTCATGATACCATCTCTCTGGTTTTGCCTCTTCTGCCTCCTGTAACTAAAGACCCTTGTAATTACCCTGGGGCCACCCAGATAATGCAGGATTATCTCTTTATTTTAAAGTCAGATGATTAATAAACTTAAATGCACATGCAACTTTAATTCCCTTTTGCCGTATAAAATATACTCCTAGGTCCTGGGGATTAGGATGTGGACATCTTTAGGGGCCATTATTCAATCTACTACAGCAAGTGTAATATAAGTGTTATTTTTTTCAAATATTATGCTGCAAATATTAAATTCAAAATATTGTTTCCTTGCAACTGTCTACCACTGATATATAGCAATGAAGTTTAAGGTCCTGCGACATGGATAACAAGCACTGATAGACCATGGTGTTTTAAATAAGAGGTCTTAGAGCAGGAAAAGACAGTGGGGCAATCCTACCAAATATGGCTCAAATATGTCCAAAATTTTAGCATATTAGATGACAATTTGTCCAGTACTCAGAACTATGAAGAGTTATAATAATCTGAGTATCATTCAGATCTAAACGACAAATAAGGCATGATGGATAGGTTTTTAGTAAATATTTTATATGCTTATGTTTGCAAGAAAATAAACACAAATGTTAGCATTCCAGTGCACGCTCAGGAGCACACAGCTGTTCAACAGAGTATCATCGTGAGAGCTTGAACTGACTATACAATTATCTTCTACAGTTTTCCAAGCGAGCTAGTAATTCCCTTACATCACTTTCTTGAAAAACATTCTCCTTCTCTGAGAGTACCTATCAACTAATGGGGATCTCACTACCTTCATGAGTCACTGGATTATTTTGATGATTGTCTGGGTGACTTATGCATAAACATGGCTAATTGAACATGTGCATTTATCTCTGCTCCATCCCTAATATGACAATAAGAGACTGAAACAAGAGAAGATACCAATTCACAAGGGCAAACAAATAGAAATCGATAGGTTTGGTGATCAATTAATATTTAATTAATTAATTAATTAATTAAATTTCAAAGTAAAATATTCAGGTTTCTCCAAGTAAAGAGTGAGACTTAATAAGACAATAATCTAACCCAGATTTTATTCTACACTATTTCAAGTTCTTCTAAATGTGCACATTTGCTTCAGAAAATTACATGCAATAAAACACCTCATAAGTTATAGACAAATCCAGTTCTGAAGAAAGTCAGGATAATTGGAATTGAATATATATTTTCTATTCTTTCAATAATTAAAAACTCATATCATTTTAATCATCAATATATTGTGCCAACTGTGTGATCTTATAGTCATGAAACATGAAGGTAAAGATTGGTATTATATATGCATATAGTTCCTGGGTTTTTGACATTCTGGGCATTACTGACTCTAAAAGATATAATGTTCTCTTTAAATTTATTTATTTATTTATTTATGGCTGTGTTGGGTCTTCGTTTCTGTGCGAGGGCTTTCTCTAGTTGTGGCAAGCGGGGGCCACTCTTCATCGCGGTGCGCGGGCCTCTCACTATCGCGGCCTCTCTTGTTGCGGAGCACAGGCTCCAGACGCACAGGCTCAGTAATTGTGGCTCACGGGTCCAGCTGCTCCGCGGCATGTGGGATCTTCCCAGACCAGGGCTCGAACCTGTGTCCCCTGAACTGGCAGGCAGATTCTCAACCACTGTGCCACCAGGGAAGCAAGCCCTGTTCTCTTTAATGTTTTGGAGTGTTAGGCAGAATGTAAGGGAGCATTTACCCCTATCCTGACCATCACACTTAATTGAAATGAAGGCATTTGCACCGTGCTAGTGGAACTATGGAAGTAATTCCATCACTCTGCTAGTTAATTATTTATATTTTTTTAAGTTAGATCTCCACCTCATTGCCTGGCATTAGTGAATTTTTAGTAATATAAAGAGCAGATGAGAAATGAAGAACTTGCTTTTAAATGAGTTGAAAAGCCAGCAGGCCAGTAAGGAGAAGAGGTGAGTTTGCAAGCTCTTCCCAGTCCTTAGACATAATAAGATGCAGCCAAGTGAAAGAAGCCTGGCTTTTCAAGAACCATTGTTAGCAATCTGTCTGTCTTCTTTGGAAAAAATGTCTGTTTAGGTCTTCTGCCCATTTTTGGATTGGGTTGCTTGCTTTTTTTGATATTGAGCTGCATGAGCTGCTTGTGTATTTTGGAGATTAATCCTTTGTCAATTGCTTCATTTGTGATTATTTTCTCCCATTCTGAGGGTTGTCTTTTCATCTTGTTTATGGTTTCCTTTGCTGTGCAAAAACTTTTAAGTTTCATTAGGCCCCATTTGTTTATTTTTGTTTTTATTTCCATTTCTCCAGGAGGTGGGTCAAAAAGGATCTTGTTGTGATTTATGTCATAGAGTGTTCTGCCTATGTTTTCCTCTCAGAGTTTTATAGTGTCTGGCCTTACATTTAGGTCTTTCATCAACAGATTGCCAATAAACACATGAAAGGATGCTTAACATCACTAATCGTTAGAGAAATGCAAATTAAAGCTACAATGAGGTATCACCTCACACCGGTCAGAATGGCCATCATCAAAAAATCTACAAACAATAAATGCTGGAGAGGGTGTGGAGAAAATGGAACCCTCTTGCACTGTTGGTGGGAATGTAAATTGATACAGCCACTATGGAGAACAGTATGGATGTTCCTTATAAAACTAAAAATAGAATTACCATATGACCCAGCAATCCCACTACTGGGCATATACCCTGAGAAAACCATAATTCAGAAAGAATCATGTACCACAATGTTCATTGCAGCTCTATTTACAATAGCCAGGACATGGAAGCAACCTAAGTGTCCATCGACATATGAATGGATAAAGAAGATGTGGTACATACATACAGTGGAATATTAGCCATAAAAAGAAATGAAATTGAGTTATTTGTAGTGAGGTGGATGGACCTAGAGTCTGTCATACAGAGTGAAGTAAGTCAGAAAGAGAAAAACAAATACCATATGCTAGCACATATATATGGACTCTAAAAAAAAAATGTTTCTGATGAACCTAGGGGCAGGACAGGAATAAAGACACAGACGTAGAGAATGGACTTGAGGACACGGGGAGGTGGAAGGGTAAGCTGGGACAAAATGAGAGAGTAGCACTGACATATATACACTACCAAATGTAAAATAGATAGCTAGTGGGAAGCAGCCGCATAGCACAGGGAGATCAGCTCGGTGCTTTGTGACCAACTAGAGGGGTGGGATAGGGAGGGTAGGAGGGAGACTTAAGAGGGAGGAGATATGGGGATATATGTATATGTATAGCTGATTCACTTTGTTATACAGCAGAAGCTAACACACCATTGTAAAGCAATTACACTCCAATAAACATGTTTTAAAAAAAATAAAAACCATTGTTACCGCAGTGTAGATTCTAGATGGGCTTGGCAATAGAGCAGGTGGTGTTGCTGCCTCAGCTGGTAATATTAGGGTCCTAATTCAATTTTTTCAACTCACCCATGTAGTTATATAATTTATAAATGGTGAGCAATTATACCTGATTCTCTTCAGTTTTCCAGTAGAAGAAAAGTATAATGATGAGTGCTCACACCATATCATATTATATTCATGCCCAACTCAGCTGAAATTCCTACTGATACTTTATAAACTCAAAGTTTAGATGATGGCTAGGGTGAATGATTATCCAAGTTTGTCTGAAACTTTCCTGGATGTAACACTGAAAGGTTCCTGCACCCCAGGAAACCTCACAGTCCCAGGCAAATCAGGACAGCTGGTCACCCTAAGGCACTCTTCTGGGCTCCAGTCCTGCAGGACCATCATTAAGGCGTGGTAAGTTGTTTGGAATTAAAAATACTGTAGTTTATCCTTCCAGAAGATCCTTAATTCCATTCCAATCACCTATACTTAACTCTTGCTGATACTATGACTACACAGAGCAGGTCACAATACTCTCTTAGCTCAAGGATGAACATTCAACACTTAGCAAAACCTCTCATACAGCCATCCCCCTCCTAGGATTTAGAGGAAAAGAAAAGATGTATATATAAAGATATCCATTACATTATTATTTATTTTTAATAGGAAAAATTGGGAACCAACTTAAATGTCCACAATGGGGATTAATTTAGTGAAATGCATTCTATTTATATAATGGAAAAATATATATCCATTAAAATTACTTTTTTTTTTGCAAGCTATCCAATTATATGGGAAAAGTTTTCTAAAATGGTATTAACACCGTAATAGATATAAAATCATATATACGCCACAGGAAAAAAAAGACTAGTAGGAGAATATATGGAAAATGTTAATAATGGGTTATCTTTGGATGGCCATTATATAATTTATACATTCTTTATAATAACCATAAGAATATAGTTATTGAAAAAACCATTAACTCCTGTATAAATGGTTCTTCAACTTTATTTACCTAAAGAGCATCTTTTCTAAGTCATATTTCCCAGTTCTGCCTTCAGATATTCTGCATCAAGGTCTGAGTGAGGCTCTTGAAACTGCAGTTTATACACCACCCTGGAAGATTCCAATGCATGTGACATGAACTGCTTAGAGAAACACCAGCTTGAGTGTGTCTATCTTTAATCTATTTCTCTATTCTTCTATCTAGCAAGTTAGTCTAACATAAAGGTAGAAGACGTGGTTCTATAATCGGTGGGATGTCAAGGGACCTTCAGCTGCCCAACCAAAGTTACCCCAACCACAGATTGGTGACTGGAAATTTACCGTTAGAGCTTCATTCCTTTAGCCTGTAGTTTACCACTGAGGGCTTGCATCAGATCACTTTTGGAGATTTGTGAGTACCTATGCACGTGCACACACACACACACACACACACACAAGTTCCCCAGGCCACAGTGAAAACCTCTGGAATCAGAATCTCTGAGCTGAAGGCTGAGAGCCCACACATTGGCATGGCTCCACACGTGATTCTGATATTCTCTCCACTTAAACAACTGCCGTTGTGGTCTAAGATGGTAGTTTTTGTTAAAACAAAAATACCCTTAGATGGGTAGGACTTTGAAGCTGTTATTAATTATAAACATCTTAGTAAAATTGAATTTGTCAGGTCTGTTCCTAAAAGCAGACTTTGACAAAGATAGAGAAGAAGAACATGAAGATCTTGGTACATGAAGAAGAAATAAACAAACAAACAGCCATAAAAAGTGGGTACTGGAGGTCCTAGAGATTGACTAACTGCCAATCTCATCATTCTGCATAGGCTAGCCCCTGGTTCTGCAAGGGTGCTTTTACCAACTCCGAAACATAATTAGGTGTTATTGGTGAGTAAAGTTGAAAAGTTAAATTGCTCACGTTTAACAATAGCTGAAGAGTCACACTAACAAGAGCAGAAAGTAGCTATTATTTCATTAGTGCTTTTTGCAAGACCAGTAAGTGGTTCATTATCAGTTATGCAGCACTTATGCAGATTTGCTTTAAACTTACACCTCCAAGGCCACACGTCCCACATTCCTTAATTTCTCCTGGATTTCAATGGCTGGTCTTCAAGTCTAGGCATCTGATGTGTTCTCATTCCAACAAGGTGGGTCAATTCAGAAGGGAAAGAGAGAATTTCTGCCCCTAAAACTGTTTTTTTTTTTAATGGAATGCATTTTAACTTCTTACCTGCTAGGTTGCAAAGCTGGCTCACTCTTTTGAAGAATGAGGAGAGAAATAGATAAGTTTTTTAATGCCTGAGGTAGAGGTCATAGGAGCTTTTCATCAGAGAATAATGGTTGCCTCAGCACTGGCCTGGTATCCCCAAGAAATGTGGCAGAATGTTCTCTGCATGTATGTCAGGGAACAGAAAAGAGTTTGGGCAGCTCTTATTTGTGCTGGGACTGATCTATATTCAGAAACTTAATCCACTTTCTCGTCTTATTTTACCAAAGGTTGGGGAGGACCACTTTCTCTTACAGAGTTGTTGTAAAACAGAGTCACTTAAATATAACAAGACAGAGGAGAAGGCTAATTGTTCCACAGAACAAGTTCATTCCGGAAAGAATGTAAGTGAATAGGAAAAGTTCAGCTGGAAAGATAGTGCATGGTTAAGTAAAGAATTAATCAGTTCCATTCAAAATCTCCCCTCCCACATTCCCGGTGTAGACTGTGAAGTGACCTGTGTTAATGGAGCTAGTTAACAAAGGCAAGATCACGGGGAAAGTCGGAGAATCAGTGAGTAGGGCTATATCTGAGTTATTTTGAGAATTACAACCCTCACCTGAATAGGCTTTGGTGATGCATGTATGTACTTGACCCTGATTCAAGTGGTTGTCTAGAACACCACACTTGAGCTGTTCACATTGCAGGGAACCCCTGCTTTCTGTCTTCTCTGAGCATCTGGAGTTTCCATGCTGGGGCATCCATGTATGGTCTCCCTTTTCTAGGCTGGATCTACAGACATCGCATAACCTGAGTATAGGCACTAGACAAGCCTGTGTTGAATGAAAGAGCGGTTCGGTTCATCCTTTTTGGGAAATCACTTTTGTGAGAACCTTGAACAAATAAAACATTCTGCTGATGATCTGACAGAACAGAATGTTAGAACTGGAAAGGAAATCCTATGTTCCTGGGACCAGATGAGAAACCCGAGGCCTGAGAGGTTAAGATAAAACTGCAGACACAGAAACTTAATGTACAACCTAAAACAGGATATACACTTTGCTAGATAGTTACCTATGTGATCATCTACTCACAACAACTTCCTGAATGGGGTAGAATGATTATTGCCATTTATAAATTAATAACTGGGACCCAGAGAGGTTAAGCAACTCTTTAAAAGCAGCTCGGACGTGGCCATGCCAGAATGGAGATCTGAGCATACATGGAGAACTTACTCATTCTCTCTGAGATTTGTCTTTTACTGAATTCATTCCCAATCAGTATTATGGTTTACATATGACCCTCTCTTCCTGGGTTTTTTGTAGTTTGTGTTCTTTCTCTTTTTAAAATTTCTATTTCACATATTTTCTACTAAAAATCTCAACACATTCCTCTGCTTAGACACTTCCTTCTCATTAGTTCATGTATTTCTCTGGATAAATGATTACTTTAGATTTTAACTCCCCATTCAGTGATCCCAATGGATTGTCCCCCAAATCCTTTGCTATGTAAATTAGCAATGCTCTACTTATTCTTAAATCAACCTGTAGGGAGGAAAAAAGGATAAGTTTGTGATTATTGGTCTCCTGAGATGCACTGGAATCATGCTATAGAACTGTGGGAAAATAGACTTTCGGGGTTTTTCTTCTATTTCTAGGTGTAGTTATTATTTATGAGACTGAGTTACTGAGATGTGAGTTGTTTCTGCTTTACTTATTAGTCAACATACTAGCATTTTAGCTACAGTCCAGGAGGTGAAGATGCTCTGTGTGTGTGTGTGTGTGTGTGTGTGTGTGTGTGAGAGAGAGAGACAGAGAGAGACAGAGAGAGAGAAAAAGAGACAGAGAGAGACAGAATGAGAGCGAGTGAGCAAGCATGAGCGTGTGCGTGTGTGCGTGTGTGTGTGTGTGTTTGGGAGTGAAGGCGGGGCTGGGGAGAGGACTCCATGGCTGACAACTGCAGTATCTGCCCTGTACTTCCTCAGGTCACCGGCTTTAGCAGCTCAAAGAGGCAACTTCAGCAGCATTAGTAACTACGCTGGAGAGACCCTTTGAAATGTTACACTTAAACAGTTTCAACGTACTTGATCCAGACTTAAGAAGTCCACTTATAGCTATAAATTTCAGAAATTCCATTATTGAGGAAAATATGGTTTTGTCCTGCTTCTGTTTCATATATGTTCCCACAGTTGAGCTAAATCTAAACTAAAAGAATATGAATAAAGTAGAACAACTCGAACTAAATCAGACCAACCAAAAGAAAACATTATCTCCACTAACATGTTTTCTATTCCATAAGGAACAGGAATATGTAAATAGAGATAGTTAGAGAGAAATTTCCGGTGAAATGTTTTCTCTTCTCTTTTGTTACACAATGAAATTTGCCAACAACAGCCCTCTCAGGGTCTTTCTTGTACCGTTTATATTGAGAAAATATTTCATAGTCAAGGAAATGGGAGACAGGCAAAAGATAATTCATACTCCTTAACACGTCTTTTTGTCTTTTTGTCTTTTTGTCTCCTTCGGGTAAAGTCATTCCCATGGGATTTTCCCCTTTTATTTCCTGCATGTCAAAGGGTCTTTCTTCATTGTAGAGCTATGTGCTCTTTTGGCTCTTTTTATTTATTTATTAAGATTAATTAATTAATTTTTGGCTGCGTTGTGTCTTTGTTGCTGCGCGTGGGCTTTCTCTAGTTGCCATGAGCAGGGGCTTCTCTTGTTGTGGAGCACGGGCTCTAGGCGCATGGGCTTCAGTAGTTGTGGTGCACGGGCTTAGTTTCTCCGCAGCACGTGGGATCTTCCCGGATCAGGGCTCAAACCAGTGTCCCCTGCATTGGCAGGTGGAGTCTTAACCACTGCGCCACAAGGGAAGTCCTTGGCTCTTTTATAAGCTTGCCAGTTTACTCCCACTGTCTGTTAGCATTTAATTATCCAGCTACCTCAGAATTAAAACTCATTCCAACTGCTGAAGAATTGCTGTCTGGCACTTGCTTAGCTCTTATGTATATATTACACATGATTGACCTCTAGGCTTTCTTGGTAGATATTTTTTATTTTCTAGATTCCAAGATTAACTGGTAACAGTAGAAAAAAAATGTAGCTAAATTATTAGTGAATGGTTTTTCAAAGGTTGAAAATAATTGGGAAATAAGAAAGAGATTAATGAAACTAAAACTCAGTGGTCTGGTAACCATTCAGGGAAAACCAACTCTTAATTGTTATACTAATAAAACTTTAACTGTCTCATTATTACACAATGGAAGAATGAACTCTGAGGTCACAATGGTTTAAAATATTAGGAACTTTCAGCTATCCTGCTTTTTTCCTGACAATATGTGCTTGAGCAATTGAAGCTTGGAGACACTCTGCCCTTGAACAAGTTTACATCCTCAGCATCTCCAAGGTGTCACAGTGATAGCCATCATCCATCCATCCAAAAGCTTGATGATATTTTCTCCGGAGCCCATCTGTGAACCATTGTATCAGAAGGAAAGGTCACAACTGAGCAATGTGTTAAAATAAATTTGCATAGAACATTCCATCTTCTTCACATTGAGCTTGCTGCCTTTACCTTTTTTCATCCTCTCTGTCCTGGTTCCAGCATCATTTCTACAGAATATTGTTTGGTCACATCTGAGCATATGGCACATCTTCAGATCTGCTGCTGCCCCACCCGGAGAGACGAATGTCCCTCCCAAGGACTGTACTATTCCCTCACAGCGTTGCTGAGGCAGAGAGTTCTCTGCCCCTCACGTTCCCCCCTAGAAAAAAAAGTCCTGCTATTTCAAGTATCTGATATTGAAGAAGTCTGATCCTGGCTGGCATTTAGCAGACTAGCAAGAGAAATTAGCCACCAGACTGTGTTCTTCCCCAGGGGTTTGTGGAGAAATCAGTTCCCCATTCTCCACTGAGTCCCCCGGGGGTGAGACCCTTCAGTGGTTTTCTCCAAATTAAGATTCTTTACCTTAGACTAATTCTTCTTTCAAGAAAAGGATCTACTGCTCTCCAAGTGGAAGACAAACTAAGTACTCTAAATCGTGAGGCTGAAATAAAAGCTCTGGTTTCCTTATTTAGTGGTGAAAAAGAGTGAGATTTAAATATTTCTCTAAATGGTGTGCAGATGAGAGACTACTTGAATGTATTTCTAGGACCATCATTTGCCCTGTTGTAGTGACATTTTCTAATGATGCCACGTTTTCAGTTTGCAAAAGTTGGATAAATGTGCCTTTGGACATCTACTGCGTGAAAACAATTTCCACTTTGTAGGAGATAAAACGGAGTGAGCTTCATGGACACTTCCATACTTTTTTTCTGTGGAAATTTTTTGTGGTGCAAAGTCAATGCTTTTAGTAATTAGATGAGGCATTCTAGAAATGAGGAAGCATGAAGGACAGTTAAGTGAAATGATATCAAGTTGTTATAAATGAAATTTTTAAAATTCCAGAGTCAACTTAAATTATTCCTCTTGGACTATAACATAAAACACAATTAGATACTTTTCTTTAAGGATTGACATTTTAAAAGATGGACTCTGAAAATACATTTGTTGCATTTCTAGAGGAATTTATAGTTTAAGACCAAATTTCAGACAAATGATTATATTTATTATACTTAATATTTATTTCTGGATATATATAATTTAAATCTGAATGAAAGGTTATTTTATAGAAATACATTTTTACAGAAATATATACAACACATGAATACACTAAATGTGTATATCTAGGTAGTTTTATTCACAATATATGTAAATGTATTCTTGATGCTTTGGCTTGATTTGGCATTTTTCCAGAAATACGTGTATTTCTAAATTATCTTATTCTATGTTCACTTGATTGCCCCATTGGAAATTTACCCAGATGTAATTTTAAAATACAGTTCTTTAAAATCATAGTAAAAAAAGTGTAGCAGGAACACATCTTTTGCATTAAGTTAAATTATTTGCTATTTTATCCTTTTGGGAGCTGTCTTCTTAAAGAATATACTGACTAATAAATGAGCAAATGGTGATCATTTAGTTGTAGCAACTCTATTAGTTATTCAGTTGGAAATAATAAAAGGAATAACTGTCTTAAAAGATTAGATACATAGACCTCTATAATCCACACATTCTGCTTTCCCACCATAGATACTGACCCTTTGTATGATGTTAAATATTACCAAAAAAAAGGAAGTATTTCTAGTGTAATCTTGAATTGAAAAGAAGTAGGAAGGGAAACTGGCAGCTGGCTTTTAGATTTAGAAAAAGAAGTCTCCTCTGTAACCTTTCAAGGACATTTTCTTTTGCTCTAAATATTTTGATAAATAAAAATAAAAACAGTATTTACTTACTCATGAAATAAATCAGCTTTCTCCCTTGAGAAGTGAATCACTAAACTGGCAGGTGACTTAACTCCCATGGAGGGGGCTGCCTTTCAGGAACCTTCAGTGTTCTCTGCTCCCTGAGGACACTCAGGCTGGAAGAGGGGCTCTTCTTGCAGCTTTATTTGAGAAATACAGCCAACGATTTGTGTGCCGAAACCTCCAGCTTGCACTGGGAGCTGAGGCTGCCTCACAGCTCCAACTGTGAGCTGGAGCTTCCTGTGGATATGTGGGCTCATAGAAAATCATGGCTTTCAGACTTGATTTCAAGGAGAAGTGTTTGTTGGCTAATAACCAGGCAGGAACTTTAGAACCTGTCTCTTCCTGGGATCTTATCTCAGTGAACATTTCTCTTTTCAAGATAAATGAAGGATAATCAATTAGGCACATCTATGTTGGAGACACAAAGCTAACAAGTTATTTTTTAAACAAGAATTGAGTTACAATGGAAATGTTCTGCTCTGCCTCAGCCCCTTCTGTAGGGCCATGCTCCATCCTCAGCCCTTGATGAAAGCGAATTAGCTAAGCAGTCATGTTTTGTATCACATGGTCTTGTTCTCTCAGCCACAGCTGATGCATGATCATTCCACCCCAGCCCAGCTGATTCTTAAGCTGGCCAGCCACCTCTGATGATACCTGGCATGCCAACGTACACAGACAAAAATACACAACAAACTAAATTCGTTGTAAGAAACTCTCTTGTGGGGAATTCCCTGGCGGTGAGGTCCAGTGGTTAAGACTCTGTGCTTCCACTGCAGGGGGCACAGGTTCAATCCCTGGTTGGGGAACTAAGATCCTGCATGCCGAGCACTGCGGCCAAAAAAAAACAAACAAAAGGAAGAAACTCTCTTGTGAATTTCAACCAAGGAACACCAAGGCAAGGAGCTCATTAGCCGTGGAAGCTGAGGCTAAACTCTCTTGTATAGCAATAGGCAGGTGAAGCCATGCTGGATGTATTGGTTTTCTATTGTTGTTGAAAACAAATTATAACAAACTTAGTGGCTTAAAACAACACAAATTTATTCTCACAGTTTGGAGGTCAGAAGTCCAAAATGGGTTTCACTGGGCCAAAACCATGGTGTCTGAAGAATCATGGTCCCTCTGGAGGCTCCAGGGGAGAATCTGTTTCTTTGCCTTTTCCAGATTCTAGAGCTGCATACCTGGAATTCCTTGGTTCATTGTCCCCATCCTCTGTCTTTGAAGTCAGTACCTTAGTATCTTTATTATGTTTTTAAATTTGTATTAGAGTATAGTTGATTTACAATGCTGCATTAGTTTCAGGTGTACAGCAAAGTGTATCAGTTACACATATATATATCTCCACTCTTTTTAGATTGTTTTCCCATATAGGCCATTACAGAGTATTGAGTAGAGTTCCCTTGTGCCATACAGTAGGTTCTTATTAGTTATCTATTTTATATAAAGTAGTGTGTATATGTCAATCCCAATCTCCCTGTCTATCCTTCCCCCCCTCCCCCCTTGGTAACCATAAGTTTGTTTTCTACATCTGTGACACCTTAGATCTCCTACCTCCCTCTTATAAAGATCCCCATGATTATATTTGACCCACCTGGATAATCCAGGATAATCTTCCATCTCAAGATTCTGAGTCTAATCACATCTGCAAAGTTTCTTTTGCCATGTAAAGTAACATTCATTGGTTCCAGCGATTAGGACATGGGCATCCTGTGGGGACATCTTGTAACCTGTTATCCTAGGTAATGTGCATGGCTCAATCACAAGGGAGCCAAGATTATGAAACGGAAAACAGATGAGCTGTAAGACACACATGGGGTACAAAGGAAGCAGAGCGGCTGTGTGGAGGGGAAAGCGGGGCTGGCCTAGGGTGAAAATTCCTGAACTCCTGTGGCTATGGTCCCTACCGCCAGAGAAACACACTGCCGTTTTTGCTCTTTCTGAGACTGAAGGAAAGCTTAATCTATGTGTAAATATCCTGAAAATAAACTGCTGCTGCTGGAGGTGACTTGAGGTTGTCCTTGATGCTTGCAAGCAAAAAGGCCTGACTAGAGAAGAGACGTATTTGTGATACTTTCCCTCAAAGGTGGGTGGCAGGGGAGGAGGGAGATCAAGATGGTGGAGGAGAAGGACACTGAGCTCACCTCCCTGCATGAACACATTAAAAATCCATCTAAATGTGGAGCAACGTTAGCTGACAACAGGCTGGTAAAGAGCAGAAAGGCTCTTCTATAACCAAGGGTATAAGGAAATATCAACAGGGAGTCAGGTAGCAAGGGAGGAGAAGCAGTCAGGTGGGGACCCGTGCCCTTAGCCAGGGACACAGAAGAGGAGGGGATATCACAGGCTCGGAGATCCTCCTTGGGGAGTGGGGAGTTTGAGCTACATATTAGGCACCCCAACTCTGGGGTCTGACACCGGGAAGACGAGTCCCCTTAGCTGGTTTGAAAACCAGTGGGACTTACCAGAGGGCTCTAAGAAACCAAGACTTTGCTTGTGAAGAGTGCATGCACAAGGTTGCTCACCCCTGGGAATAGTGCAGAGGAAGCCGACAGAAAACTCTCTGGGTCTCCAGCCAGCTTCCGGTGGCACTGCGCCAGCACGTGCCCCAGCCTACACCAGGTGCCTGTTCCAGTGGCCTGTGCTCTGGCACTGCTCTCGCCTAGGGCCAAGGCTGCCATTGCCAAGAAAATGCACACACTGAGAAACGACCAAGCTGGGACCTGATCCTGCCTCTGAACAAGGAGAAGGCAGCCAGTTTTCTAAGAAAATTAGTGATTTTTTTCCTTTTGGATTTTAAATGGTAACAGCTATAATTTAATGAGAAGAGCCTTGGCCTTGACTTCGGCTTTTAGCTACTGTGTCACTTGGGAAAAGTTAACTGGTTCAGATCTGTTTCTTGTAGGTACAATGAGGGAGTGATACCTATCTTACCATGAGAGTTACCTGTTGGTGAAAGGGAAAGTCCTTTTGTGCTCTTTATTATGACTGATAGAGAAGCCTAACTGATGAATTTCTCCTAATCTCAGAGTATGGCAAGATCCCTCAGAATGTTAAATACATTTTTGATAAATAAACAAATAAGAGGTCCTGTTAAGATAGTGCATATTTACAAAAGAAGTAAGGTTTGTGGACAGACCAGCCTGTAAATCAGAATGGTAAAGAAGGTGAGAAAACCAAAAATGGCAAAGGTCAAAACTGATTGATATTATGTGATCACTTGCCAGTAAATTGTGTATGGAGTAGGTATATGGAAAAGGCCTGTGTTCAGGCAACAGACTTAAGATTATTTTACTGGAGGCTCCAATAATGGATCTTTCTAGTTGTCTCCTGTGAGAAAGTTGAAGGTTACATAAGCTATGATTTTTATATCAAATAAAATATCGAAATTCCCCATGGCTCTTATTTGCCTATATTTTGAACTTGAAAAGAGAATAAGAAACATCAAGGAAATAAGGTAAATGTGCCTTATCCAAACTGGGAAGGAGAACAACACTTGGAAATGAATGGGACAATCCTGTTCCATTCTAAAAGAAATAAAAAGCATTTTGTCTTTCTCTGTTTGGGAAAATAGGCATTCAAGATTTTCTCTGTGAGCATGAAGACACAGAACTAGAGGCACCAGCCAGAATAGGGTTTAGCACATTAAATCTGTGATGAAAATTCCAGAATTTACATAAAAACTCCTGACATAATCTTGGCA
The DNA here is from genome assembly GCF_009873245.2 of Balaenoptera musculus. NCBI lineage: Eukaryota > Metazoa > Chordata > Mammalia > Artiodactyla > Balaenopteridae > Balaenoptera > Balaenoptera musculus. The sequence goes on along the minus strand of NC_045796.1, from coordinate 67,092,698 downwards.
TTGAGCAAAATGTCCAGCTGAGTGAAGGCAGCAGGTTTAGGAGCTCTCAGAAAAGGTCTGACAAAAGCAGAACCTCTGATTCTCTTATTTTTAGAGCAGTCATATTTAGTCCAAGGTTACCTCCGAGAAAAAGAATCTTCACGGTATTGATGCTAAAAAGATCTCAGGGTGGAAATCTATTTTGAGAGTTGTTGGAACTCTGGTTTATATAACTTGCTTATCTTTTGAAATACTAATAATGGAACACTTACTGAAAAATCACTCTAATATCCTGTTAAAAACATTTTTTTTTTCACAAAGAGGCATAAGATAGAAAGTATCTTAGACAAAGGTATTATCCCTCCATTTTTGCAATGAGTACTATGGGCTAAATGTATGTGTCCCCACCAAAATCTCATGTTGAAGTCTTCACCCCCACCCAGTGTGGCTGTGTTTGGAGGATGGGACCTCTAAAGAGGTCAGTTAAGGTCAAATAAAGTCCTAAAGGTGGGGCCCTGATCCCATAGGACTAGTGTCCTTATAAGAAGAGACACCAGAGCTTTCTCTCTCTCTCTCTCTGTACACGTGGAGAAGGTGTCCATCTGCAACCCAAGCGGAGAGCTTTCACCTAACACTAACCCTCTGATGCCCTTAGCTTGGACTTATAGCTTCCAGAACTGTGAGAAAATATATTTCTGTCATTTAAGTCACTCAGCCTGTGGTATCTTGTTATAGCCACCTGAACAGACTAACATAAGGAGGGACCCAGCTTGCTCCTTAGATGGTGAGACATAAGAGTATCAAGTAAGTAACCTGGCAGCTAACTTTAATTTGGAAATCTTCATCTATCCCATTTCATCTTTGCAATTTCTGCCTGTTAATAGTAGAATCTACATAAGACTTATTGATTTAAAATAGATGCAAATGTTACGATAAACATAAGAGACATTGCAAAATATAATCGATGTGGACTTGAATGTTTTTGTTGGCTGATGATTTATTTATGCTTGAAAATTTACCTACTTGTATTCTGACCCATTTTTCTCATCAAGGAAACAGGAAGAAGAGGTACCTATGAAACATGTCAGACCTCCTGCACAAAATTCATGTGAAATGTCTAAGAAATGAGTTATGGGAAGTTGGGGAATTCTCTCTTAGTTGGGCTCATTCAGGGAAACAGAGCCATCGTCATGTGACCTCCAGTCACCCAGGCAATGTTTGTGTACTGTACTGGAAGTAAGGAAGTGTGCAAAGCCTTGTAACAAGCAAGCCCTCCGGAGAACTGGAGCATTGTTCAGAATCCCTCAGAAGCTCCGAAAGTCTACTATTCTTGTGCCTAATATCTTCCTCTGCCTCTCTGTTCTCGCTTTCTCATGGCTCACGTGTACCACCTTCTCTTTAAGAGTCTTTCTACTCCACCGGTCTTCCTTTTCCATGTAATGTCTTATTGTTCTTGTAGCCTAACTTCCCAAGAAAGGGTCTGATTAGGAGGGTTTGTCCAGTGTACGCCTCTCCCGCGGGGTAGAGTGGTCCCCATGATGGACCACTGGCCTCCCTCATGTCTGACTGGGATGGGCTTTGATTCACTGTGGCCAGACTTGCACAGTTATGTGACCCAAATCATGGCCATCTAATTGAAGTGGGTGGATATTCAAGATTTGCTGTGAAAGGGACATATATGGGTAGATAAGAAGTACCGTGTGGAAGTATATACACACCAAGATCTGTCTTTCACATCTTAATAAAAATCATGCCTATGTCACCCTCCATTTGGGGGCTCAGTCCTCTTCACTATTGACTTTTGCTCTTACTATCATGAAGAAATGTTTATTTCTCTTTATGTTTTCCATTTCATCTACTTCCCTCTCATCTCTGACACCATGACCGGGAAGGATCTGTTTCTCTCTGGTGGGACGAGCAGATTGGAGAAGACCAGAGGTACTGGGGTACCGGGTCAGGGACAGGCGTGGAGAGAGGAGAGAGAGATGTGGGCACAGGTGCCAGAACAAGTGGATTCCCGGCCAGCAGAGCAAAGTATCTGTTGGTCTCCTGCCAGAAAACGCTTTGTTGCTTAATATCTAAATAGAGCTCCATCTCAAATTAGCTATGTGACCTTGGGTAGTACCCAACTTCACTGAGCTAGGATGAAGAGTTTGGATTTTATTCTAAGCATATTGGGAAGTCAAGGGGAGATTTTAAGCAGAGAAGAAACATGATGTGAATTTTGTTTAGAAAAATCATCCAGGCTGCATGGTGGGCCGTGGGTTGAACGTAGAAAGGATGGAAGCGGGGAGAACTGTTAGTAGGCTACTGCATCTGGGAGGTGATTGGTCAGTGAAAAGCAATACTACAGACCCATCAGAGAGATGATGATAGCTTAGAGCCCAGGCAGGTGAGCAGGTGGGGATGTCTCAATGTAGATGGAGAGAAGGGGAAAGATTTGAGATATACTTTGGGGGTAGAGGCAAAGAGACTTTTCATGGATTAGAATAACAACAGCCATAAAACGGCAACAAGGGATCTAACAACTTCTTTTTAAAAAAATTTTTATTGAAGTAGAGTTGATTTACAACGTTGTGTTAGTTTCAGGTGTACAGCAAAGTGAATCAGTTTTATATATATATATATAAAAACATATCCATTCTTTTCCAGATTTTTTTCCCATATTGGTCATTACAGAGTACTGAGTAGAGTTCTCTGTGCTATACAGTAGATCCTTGTTAGTTATCTATTTTGTATATAGTAGTGTGTATCTGTCACTCCCAAACCCCTAATCTATCACATTCTCCCCACATTTCCCCTTTGGTAACTGTAAGTTTGATTTTGAGATCTGTGAGTCTGTTTCTGTTCTGTAAAAAAGTTCATTTTTATCATTTTTTTTTATTAGACCCACAACTTCTTAAAACCAGGGGATGGCCCTGGGCGGTCCTACTGTCGGAAATTCTGTCCTTTCATTCATTCTCCTTCCTGTACCTCCTTTATCACCAGGACCCCTGATGATCAGCCCTCCAGTGACACGGCATGCTCAATTTCTTTCTGAATTCACTTCCTGCAATCACTTCTTATACCTTAAAGTCTCCTTTGGCCCTGTGGAGTAACCAAAGTTAATTTTTTGAAAAAGTATTTTCCACTAAATATAAATGATTTCATATAAAACGTCCCCAAGAAGTAAAACATCTGCCTTTTAACAGGAAATAATTCCTGTTGGAAGGTCAGCCACAGTGGCCAGGTCAGTAAGAGCTTTATTTGAGTGTTGGAGGACACTTTAGTGTCCCCAGAATGATGTTACTTTATTTAAACCTCCAACTTTTACTAGAAGTAGTTCTATCTAGGCTAGCATTGGGTGTTTCTCTTCTGTAAATTCTGTACAGAAGAATTTTTTTGTGGAGCTTTTAAAAACATATTCACCTGGAAACACATAAATACTCACACCCACACACACACACACACATACAGGCGCACACACGCCTGAAAACACGCACACTCACACTCATGCCTGCACCTGGGCCCAGGCCTTGGTATTTTCACAAGTTCCATACGTCAGGAGTCACTAAACTTTTCTTTAAAAGGCCATGTAGTAAATATACTCAGCTTTGTGGGCCAGGTGGTCTCTGCCTCAGTGATTCCCCAAAACAGGTAAACAAGGGAGTGTGGCTGTGTTTCCATAAAACTTACTTACAGACCCGAGATGGCTGCGGTGTGCTGAGCCTTCTGTAGGTGATGGCTTCACGTGGTCCTCCAGCCTCGCGGGTGGCCCTGCTGCTTCAATCCTGGTTTTGGGAATTTGCATCAGTCCCTGATCATCCGCTGAGTCAAAAATTTATTTCTTGTGTGTATACTATGTGCCAGACACTTAGAATACAAATACTAGTTCCTGCCTTCAAGGAGTCACAGAAACCAGAGAAAAAATATGTAGAGACAAGGAACAATGGTGGGATAAGGGTGACCACCAATTTCTATAGGGGGATGGAGAGAATCAAAGTGAATGCAGGTGGTTAAAGAAGTCTTTCCAGAGGAGTTGACTTGAATTCTCGTTTGTAGGCTTAGCCCTGGCCCAAGGTCCCAGGGCCAACTCTGACCTGAAGTACGGTTTCCTTAGAAGTCCTGGCCTCTGGCTACTGCCTCAATCCCAGGCTGTAGACCTACTGTGTGCCTGGATCATCAACTGTGCTCTGAGGCTCACTCTCTCCTTCTGGCATCAGTGGTTTTATGTAATCCCAGTTTCCTTACCACTCTGCTTGCTCTCCTAGTGCGATGTGCTGGGTCTAGCTCTCTTTAGTTCCAAGGATTATTCTGGTACTTAGTTTCTAAAGACTGATGCCAGCCTTCCTCATGTGGGCAGCCAGGGTCTGAACTGCTGCTTTCCCCTGACAGACCTCCTTCCAGATACAGGCTCTCTGGACCTCACCTGTTCAACATAACATGCTCTCATCTTCTTCCAGGCCATCTCTGCACTGGCTCCTATGAACATTTTACCTGTCATCCTTTCCTAATTTGTCTCTATTTCTTTTGTGCCCATTCAGTCAGTCCATTTTTAAGAACTGCTCTATACTCCCTCTGCAAACATGATTTTGCACTAGTTGCTTCTTTCTAGAACTGCTCAGCGGAAAGCGGTTTACCTTCTAGAAGTAGTGATGCCAGTAGAGACCTAAATCCCAGTTTACAAGCTTGAGCAAAATGACCCTTTAGGGATTCTCTCTGTACTTTCTCCAGTTGGTTGTGAATGCTTTCATATTCTCATAACTCAGTTGTGGGCAGTTGTTCTGTCTCCTAGGATGTCTCTTGATGTCTTTACAAAGCTTAGTAGCATCACACACAGAACGGCCTCATTAGCCTGGGGTTGAAACACATCCAGGAAGCAGGTACCTCCCTCACACTTTTGGCCTGGAACCATCATGGTACGCTGGCGCGGGAAGCCTGGGGATATTCCTTCTAATGATATTCAGAGGCTGTCCGAGCTGAGTGAAACAAGGCTTTGATGCTGGCTACAGCATTCTTCCTGACCAAAGTGTCAGTTCATTTCCAGAAAGATTAAACAACCCCTGCATACACAAATGTTCAATTCACAGGCCATCTGGGGTTCCTGCATCCTCACATGAGAGACCCCAGATGGATTGTAAATTCATCCCTGTGGGTAATATAGTGCTATTGCTCCCTGGTCCTCCTGATTTTCCCTGTGGCATCTGATACTATGGGCATGATGAGGTTAATTTATGTGGCTTGATACACTTTATCATCTGTCACTTGTACAGCTCTCACTGTGCCATCTGGTGTCTCAGAGGCGGTTTCGGGAAGCGGCATGCATAACAAGGTATCTGCATTTGTGAATTCTTTCAAGCATTTATAGGTAATAGCTGAAAGATATTTTGAGAAGCCAGTGCCCGTCTCTGCCGTGGATCAACACTAACGTGGATAATCTGACATGAGGTTCAAACAAAGCCCGCTGTATTTTGCAGGAAAACACATCTGAATTAGTCTGCAATCACCAATATTGATGGAACCTATTTATTTCAAGACTCTGAATATCTCTATCAGGCTAAGAATATCTTACTGAGCTCTTGTGCAAATCAAGAAAAGGCAGAGGCAATGGCTTACTATCAGACATGACGGATGATGAGACAAAACAGCACATACGAGCACAAAAAATTGTTGAAATCAAAATTCCTGCAGCAAAATGCCTAAGTGCCCCTATGATAATGATTTCATATCCATGCCTCATTTTCAGCAGTGTGTTAGGACCTCAATAGAGCACAACAAAACATTAAATAGACAAGACTATAAGACACAACCAGAAAATACACTCAGGAGAAGTGGGAATGGTGAAGTGATACAGCGTGGGCCATCCTGTCTGTCGGTCAGTCAGGCTGTGATGTGCAGGTCCTTGTGCTGGGTGCCATGGTGATGGGTGGGGATTATGAGTGTTAGGGCTCTTGCTCTTTAGATATTGCAATCTATTTTGGGAGAGTAAGACAATTAGGGTATATATATAATATATATTAATATATATAATATGTATAAATATATATTTGTTTATTATATATATTTCAGGGTATGTATATGTATATTAGTAAAACATCAAGTAGAAAAGAGAAGAAAATCAGGGGCATTTTGAGAGGGACAATTGCAGAGTATGACAAAGTTCTTGAAAGAAGTTAGTGTTAAGCCAGATTCTGAAGGAGTGAAGAATGGCCCTCAGAAGAGAAGCTGGGAAGTGTACAGGATATTGCAAAGTTCAAGGGGCCGAGCTGAACCTCTCCACCCGGGCTATGGCAAGCTGTTGTCTTGAGGAAAGCACAGGGTACACGGTGTGAGAGAAAACTGGAGGACAGGAGGGGGCTGATTAGAGCAGATTGTATTGTTTATGTGAGGCTGAGGTTTTGGCATTTAATGTATCAATAATAGGTATCACAGATCCATCATATGTTTTCAGGGAGGTAGTACATGAAAATGGAATTTGAGGGGAAAGTTGTTCTAGCAATAGCATGAGTTGGTACTTCCACCATGAGAGGGAAAACAGCACAGACCTATTCCAGAACCTCTGTAATTCTTCCAGCTGAACTGCAGTTAAAGCGTAATAATTAGGTAGCCCTAGTGCATGGAATATCAAAGGTAATCCACGGTTTAAAAAGAGATTTTTCAGCCCAATAATGAGTTTACAAATATCACAAAGCCTTATCATTCCCTCCCCATCTTATGTCTTCCAACCTCTCATTATTTCTCTCTGTATTAGAGGGCAAAGAAAACACAGGGCAACAGATACTTCTTTCTTGCAGAGCCAAAGATCGTTTGGAGGAGAGCTGTATTATAAGGATGGGAATAAAATTAGTGAGTTCAGTTGAAAAGTCAGTTGTTTAAAAGGCACTCGTTGAAAACCTATTCTGTGTAGGACCATTTCTTGGCACTTTCTGACTATACATTTCTAGAAAGGAAAATCTAGATTTCTTGTTTGAATGATGCCCCTTGTGGTGAAAGGCTTGCTGAGCCAGTACCATGTTTCTGACAGTGGCGAGAATGAAGACTTGTCAGGAAGAGGAAGCATGCTCTTTGTATTAATCCCTAAAATGCTGGAGAAGTGGCCTGGCCAGGTCCACGTTCCATTTCAATCCACTCTGCAGCTGTCCCCTGGCTCCACAGAATCAGAAATCTGTCCTAGTCGTTCAGATCCCCAGTGCCTTCTCAGCCCAGGGCCTAGAAGAGTAAGGGCTCAAGAAATGTTTGTGAAATGAACTATGTGCCTGTACTGTATGACTTCCTGGGGAACGCCTTTTTCTTTTCTGTCCTGCCATGTCTTTGTTCAAATTTCTGAGATTGCAGCCCGGTAATCTTGGCATGATTGTCGGGGGAATCATCTTTATGATTCGATGATTCCCTTCTGTGTATTCCGCTGATTAGACGTGGTATTTTTTTTCCTTTTGTTTTATGGCTCTGAGTGGAAAGTGGAGTGGGTGGAGTAACTCAGCACTTTCTTTGTCAACCTTAGCCATTTATCCCCTTTTATTTCATTCAGGGATCAGCAACTTTTTCCGTAAAAGGTCAGAGAGCAAACATTTTAGCCTTCGCTGGCCATGTGGTCTGACTCTGCTGTTGTGATGTGAACGCAGACACAGACAACACAGAAGCAAACGGGCCTGGCTGAGCTCCAGTACAACTTTATTTATAAAAGAGGCAGAGGCTATATTTGGCCTTTGGGCTGTAATTTGTTCACCCAGTTTGGTCTACATTGTACATGGTCCTTAATTTATTGCTTTGAATATTCTTGTATTTCTACTCTCCAACATTTCGCCGGTATCTACCATTCTCTTTCTTTTTTAGTGCCACCTATCACTTGCACTCATGATCGGAAAGATGAGCTGGACTTTGCCAAACTTTGTCGTCCCTGTCCTCTAGGCACACAGTTCTTTTAACACACGAACCCCTCTGTCCTGTGAAAGTCAGTTTTTCTACGATAATAAGTGATTCTGGCACATGATAATACAGCCAAATGCAGTGAAGTTTGGCCACTTCCTTCTTTGGAGCTGTCACTGATCTTGTGAATTGTTTTAGTAGAATATTATCTTATATTTCCCTAACAGTAATTAAGCTTCATTTGGGTCTTCTCATGCCGTGGAGCCTCTAAATATTCATTCCCTCATATTTTGGATTTTCTTTGAAGAGCTAAGGGGCATAACTGACAACTTACCTTCCCTCAGTTGCCTTTGCCTGACCTGGGCCCTGTGTTTTGTGCTCTTTGAGAGAAGGAAAAATTATGTAAAGTCCGTGGTCATTAAACTATCTTCCGTGAGGCACCAAGTTTCTTTGAATCATCTACAGGAGGTTCTTCGAATGCAAAGTTACTTATGGAAAAGCCATTTCTTTCATTACCATCAAGGTATCCAAGAGGAAGTGCTGTCAATATACACAGTACAACAGAAACTTCACAGCTTAGAAGACAATTAGGGTGAGGGAATTTTTCCAGATAACGTCAAACTTGAGCCATACAATCATGACATATGTCATCTCAGGAGTCTGCATTTGCAAGATTTCCTTTGGTCCTGTTTTACAACCCTCACTTGTAAATGTGAATTGTTGCCGAAACCAATGTACACTTTGCCACAGGCTCCTTTTGAAATGTTATCTGGGACTTCCCTGGTGGCGCAGTGGTTAAGAATCCGCCTGCCAATGCAGGGGACACGGGTTCGATCCCTGGTCCTGGAAGATCCCACATGCCGCGGAGCAACTAAGCCCATGCTCCACAGTTACCGAGCCCATGTGCCACAACTACTGAAGCCCACGAGCCTAGAGCCCATGCTCCGCAACAAGAGAAGGCACCGCAATGAGAAGCCCACGCACCGCAACGAACAGTAGCTCCCACTCACCTCATCGCAACTAGAGAAGGCCCACGAGCGGCAACAAAGACCCAATGCAGCCAAAAATAAAATTTAAAAATTAAAAAAAGAAAGAAATGTTATCTGTACCGCATCTTTCTGTTTTTTTTGGGTAATCATGGTTGATTCCCCTACCCTAGGAATAAGAGGTCTATTTATGACACTGCTCAACTAATATATTAAAATAAAACTTATTAAAATGCAAAATACCGTTCCCAGAGCAATGGTAGTTTTATTGCCTGAGATATATAAAATGAGTTGATTAAAGAAGAAAGAAATAAAATGTGAAGAGAAATCATAATCTTTTCTTCACAATGGGAAAAAAATAAGCTTTTGCTTTTAATTTCTGCGATTCCCAGTTAATGGTTGTCTTGGCCAAAACAAATAAACAAATACATTAAACAAAATCCTCAATGAATACAGGACTATGAAAGCATCAGAGCGCCCTGGTCAGTGAGCTAAACTCTGGACAAGGTACTTAGTTTTGTGTGTTTTGGCCCTCAACTCAGTCACATGCCTTTCCTGCTTTCCACTTTTTATGACCCCTTGACCTGTCTCATTTGAAGCTTATTTATAAGCAATGGGACCTGCATATATTTGCTGTTGAAAGTATCAATAACTTGAGGTCCTAGGTCTTTCCAAATTTGGCAGTGTTGTCTTACAAAGCTGGCAAATTCTGCCAATCCCGAGAAACAAGTCTGAAATACTAGTTTTAGAGGAGGCTGAGGGCATTTCCCATTTCATTAACATTTAAAATGCATTAAGGACTCGTAATAAATATAGCACAGTCATTGGATTTTTGTTCCAAGCTCAGAGGGGAGGAGAGTTTGGGGGAGACTTACTGCTCTTGAAGAGTGATAAGGTAGGAATCCTGGATTTCAAAATAGAAACATTACATGAGGAAAAAAGTAGAAGAAATCTTGTTTAAAAAAACCCAACAAAACATTCCAAGCTGATGGAGATGTTCTCGTGAAAATTTTACAGCCAACTTTTGGGCGTGGGAGAGAGGGAAGAGGAGAAATGTACTAATCACCCTGCTGTTTCTCTTGGCCCTTGAGAGAATATCAAAATAAACTACCAGTGTCTGTACACAGAGGCTGTCAGCAGTCTGGGCCCTGTGCAGACCACATGGAAAGGGAATTGGTGGTACATACAAGCGAACGAGTCTTTGTTTCCATAATTCTTTCAAAGGTGGAAAGAAAGGAGAAAAATTGTATTCTCGCATCAGAGAACAAATGTAAAATCTAACAGTAGATATAGAAGCAGATTATAGGGAGACCATGATTAGAGTTTAAATTTAGTTTGATCTCCTTTTCTTAGCTATGTGTTCCCATTTTTTAAACGTCTGGGGGAAAAGGGCAGGACACATAAATTTAGTTGATGGCAGAGAAAAGGCTTTTGTACTTTGTATTAACGTTAAATCCAGGCATCAGTTCTACAAGTATCAGGTAATCTGTCTCTAAGGCAGAGTCAGGCTATGTGAGCAAGGTCACAGGGCTTGGCGGTTCAGTAATCTCAGAATTGTATGCGGCCCCAGGACGAGGCTCTTCTCTCGGCACCTACTATGGAGCGTGATTGGAAATAACAGGCAATGAAATTCAGATGACCTGAATGACATGGTCTGATCTGATTTGCCTAAGCCTGTATTCCATATACTCAGCAAGGATATACATATTCCAAGGAAGAAAATGCCTAGCTAATTAATGATAACTCACTTAACATTCATTTCCAATGGAAATACGTCTACTGAACCCTTGCTAGAGCACTATACTTCTTTCTGATCTCCTTTGATTGACAATAGCTATCAGAAATAAGGCTAAACACTTTATATTCACTTAATAAAACCCTTCAATGAGTTTGATTCTGTTCTTTTCATCTTATAAGTTAAGTGAGGTAACAAGAGCACACACAGGTGGAATTGGAGCCCAGATCTGCCTAACTTCAAAGCCCCTCCTTCTAACCCCTCTGCCCTAGTGCCCCTCTTCTGCAAGGCCACTCACTCTTTTCTCCACCATGTTTAAAGTTGTGAAGTTTCTATACTGTAAGTGAAAAAAAGACCAACTCTATATGTGTTCCTTGAGAAGTACCCCTAAGTGTGCTAATAAAAGGGGCCCCTACTAGCTGAGTGTAAGAATGAGGCTTTCTCTCTAATGGCCCTCCCTCCCACAATAAGAGAATTTTTTATTTTTTAATATTTTTGCAAGCTGGAAAAGTGAGTTTGGCTGAGTAGCAATTAAGTTCTTGATGGAGTGGGGGAGGGTAGTGACAAAGAATGGAAAGTGGATGCTTCAGTGCCCTAGGCAATGTCATTACTGCGGCCAGGGATGCAGCCATTGTGAGTTCCATCAGAAACCTGAGGTTTGGATACCTAGTGCTCAAGAGCTTGACGTCATGGATAGAATCCATTCTGACACATGAGAAGAGCCATCTTTCCTTTCTCCCACCTGCTTCTCACCTCCTCCCTCGTTTCTTTTTTTTTTTTTTATAAATGTATTTATTTGTTTGTTTGTTTTTATTTTTGGCTGTGTTGGGTCTTCGTTGCTGCGTACGGGCTTTCTCTAGTTGCGGCCAGCGGGGGCTACTCTTCCTTGCGGTGCGTCGGCTTCTCATTGCAGTGGCTTATCTTCTTGCGGAGCACGGGCTCTAGGCGTGTGAGCTTCAGTAGTTGTGGTGCACAGGCTCAGTAGTTGTGGCCCGCGGGCTCTAGAGCGCAGGCTCAGTAGTTGTGGCACACGGGCTTAGTGGCTCCGCGGCATGTGGGATCTTCCCGGGCCAGGGCTCGAACCCGTTTCCCCTGCATTGGCAGGCAGATTCTTAACCACTGTGCCACCAGGGAAGCCCCCCCTGGCTTCTTGACATTATGTGTGTGGAGGCTGGGGGTGTATGGAGGGAGATGTGGCTGCAGATAGAGAGCCTTTGTCTTGCAGCCTCTCACTGCTGACCGTGCAGAGCAGGCCCTTCAGAGAGCCGGGCCTGCTGCAATGAGGGCTGTCTGAGGTAGCTTGACCAATACTCCCGACCACTTCCCAGACCAACTGTGGAATGAATAAGGGAATTATTAGACTTGGGAAAGAATAAGGGGATTCAATAGACCATGAGTGGTTGTTAGAGTTTAAAACTTTCAGAAAGATAACCTGGGGAAAAGAAGATGAAGGAAGAGACAGTGATCTTTATTCCTATAGGTAGACAGTGAATGGGTCACTAGTTCAGGCACAGCAGTAATTCTGGACAGAACCTACCCCATGTGTGATTTATCAGTGATTTATTTACCTTTGCATTTATTATTCTACCTCCTTATTCTATCAGCTAAACTCACCATCTCTTTTTCACTCTTTCTACTTCTACGTTTTATAAAAACTATAGTGGCTAAGCATTTTCCTCTGTGCTGACCCCCAGTAAGTTGATAATATACATGGCAGTTGGGATAGAAAAATACACGATCCCATAATGCTAGAGATATCTGTGTATCTCAGCATCTTTGTGGTGACATTGAGCTACCCAAGGACCTGTCTTTTCTCACACAGCTGTTGATTTCTTGCCAGAAGGACATTTGACCACATTAATCCTGTTGATGGCCTGTCTGTGTAGATGGATTTTTAATCCATTAATTTTTTTTTTAAAAAACTACCTAATAGTGCCATTGATAGCCATTATATAATTCCATATTTCTTAGCTCTTAGCAGTGTAGTTCACATTTAAAAACCTGTACTAAAATTAGAAAAAAAATCTAATATTTTTCCAGTATTTTTCCAATATAGCTAGTATCCCAATAATAATTTTATAAATTAAGAAAAATCATATGTGTATTAATAACATTCAAGATCTAAACACAGTAATTAAAAAAAAGTATTCCCATTTAATAAACTATTTATGGTAAGTGTTTAAACCCATGAAAATCTCAGATTAACTGCTGAAACAAGTTTATGCTTTATCAAACAAGATTAAGCAGTACACTGTAACTGTCAGACATTACGAAACATCCACTCTTAACTACGTCTGTTTGATGGATGTTGCTTATGTCTTAAGAATGATTCTATATTACCAGACAGGAGAAACCCATGTACCAAAAGCTAAAATTTATATTCAGGGCTTTGACTTCTCTTAGTAACAAAAACTTCAAGGAATAAAGTGTAGTAATAGAAAATGCATTCTGAGTCTATGTTGTCACTATGAACAACAAAGAGACTATTTTGAATGCAAACATATTTTCTTTCAGCTGTAGTAAAGAATGTCACAGTTGGACTGAAGTCTTGTTAGCTATTGTGTCAAACTGGAATAATGTTTCTATCAGAACATGTCTCATTTTAAAAAATACGCATTTTCACTCTAAATGTTGGCAGACCCATATCTGAAATTGGGCAGTGAACTAGTTTTTACAACTGAAAATGATATAATTCTTTAGAAGCAGAAGTTATTTCCTCTAATTCCTGGATCAAATAAAAAATGTTTCCGTGAGCTCTTTCAGTGGTTCAGGTTGTTTGTTGAATTAGTATTCCTATTTTTCAATTAACCAGAAAAAAGAAACACTTTGACACATATCTGGCTCAAAATGGTGGTGGACAACCCAATTGATGAGAAGTAAAGTATATGAGAAAATGTGGGAAAAAAATTATTCTGCCACCAACTCTATATGAGGTGATTAGAAATTTATTAGATTAAACTTAGATCCAAAGAGTAAAAATTGGAGTCATGAACTGACTTCTACTTTACATTTTGGAAGGAGGTGGATAAAGGAAAGAAAACCTAGACATGTTAAGTATCTACTAAGTACCATGAGTAGGTTTTCTCGCAATAAAATTAAGTAAAGTATGTGATTGATCTATACAGTATCATCAAACACATACACCCAAATTGAGTACAGTAAGTAATGCTGGGTGATAAGCCACATGCAAAGTCTCAGTGAATCATCTATATCCCTCCTTTTCTGATTATACTAATTTTGTGTGAAATTTATCATTGATTCCTTTTAAGTTTGGTTTCCCTTCTTGTTCCAGGTTGGTTTTGTTTTTTCAAATTGGGACTAACAACAGGCCACTTTGAGTCTTTGTAAAGGATATACCTTTATACACAAAGAACTAAAAACATTCAGACTACTTCTGAACTAAATATGATATTTTAATTTCGTATTCAGCATTGCATGGGCTGGTCATCAGAATTCCTGGAGGGCACAGGTATAGTTTTCTTCTACCTCTCTTAAGTTATCAGCAGAAAACAGCTGGGGAGTTATTCTCCTGAGCCTTTTTTTCTGAGCTGAAAAAGATTTTACAGAGTGTTTAACTAGAACACGATCAGTTGATCCTGAAAGGAGTAGCTGTAATGCCTTTCATTGCCTCTTCAAAATTCCTTTGCTTGGCTCTGTTGACCACAAAGCTGAGAATGCAACCCCTTCCCCATTTTAGTGATGAACAGTGATCATCGCACATTGTGTGTTACCATGGCGATTTTTTACCATCCATTTCTTAAAGCTGTTGTCTTTCTTTCTTTCTTTTAATTTTTTCTTTCTTTCTTTCATCTTTCTTTTTTCTTTCTTTCATTTTTGCTTTTTCTCTCTCTCTCTCTCTGTCCTTTTCTTTTTGAAAACAGTGAATTGTGAGGAATATAGATTTGAGTGCTAAAAGATCGAATTTCAGTAGAAAGTCCAAAGATTTATTATAATTGCTCTTAAAAATTATATTCTGGTATTTTGAGCCATTGACTCTGTGTCTTCTTTACCCACGTGAAATATTTGGTTGCTTTATTTAGGAACATAAACTGTGAGTTGATATTATGAAGCTGCCCTTTTTCTCTCAATTAAAGATGTTCTAGAGATTACTCTGAAATAAAAATGTTACCTAGGTGTGTGGGCTGAGGGTTCTGAGTCTTCATCTAAAAATGAATGGCATTGTATCTGACCTTAAAGAAAGTACTTGACTTTACACTTGCCTAGCTGTAGAAATAGGGATAATACAGATGCCTAATGATTATAAAAAGCTTTGATGCCTCATATGAAAGAAGGTAACTACAAGCTTTAGAATTAAATACTTAAAATGGCTGTAATTCCATTACTCATCATTATTTCTTTGTGAAGCAAAAGCGTTTCAGGAATTATAAGACTGTCTTGCAGACAAATATAATAAAGCATACAGTTGTTAATGGACTTAGGAAATTAATAAAGAGTCCAAACTTAAACCCAGGTTTACTGACTTTTAATTCCTTTTAATCAACTTCTTTCCATGGTTTCTAATAATCCACATTTTGTGCTTCACAAAGGAGAATAATGAGAGGTATCATTATTATTATTATTATTTGCAAGAGTAAGGTGTGTTGATTGCACTGTTAGGTCAAAATCCTCTCATCAAATCTGCCTATGTTCTGGTTCAGAAATACTTATGTAACTCAAGAAAAACTCAGATCTCTTTGGTCTTTAGTTTTCCCATCTGTAGTAGGGCTTTTCCGATTTATTAATAATGTAGGGCTTTTATGTTGTAATAATATCTACATCATAAGACATCTTATGAGTAGTAGATTAAATAAGATAATAGGTACAAAATGCTTCTCAAACTCTATGGAGTTATATAAATGTAGACCTTATTTTTGAAGGTAGTGTGTGGCCAAAACACAGAAGACATGAAATATTAGGCTTACAATGTTGACATACTTTGTTAGGCAATGGAGAACCCATAACATTTTCAGAAAAGACAATGCAAAGCCCAGGTGGATCTTGATGAGGCTGAATCTTGCAATAGCTTGTGTGATGGACCAAGAGATAAAGAAACTGAGGGGTGTGGTGTGGGGATAGTTAGAAGACTAGTACAAGAGTTCAAGTGAGAGGTAAAGAAGAGCCTGAACCAGGATAGTGACTATAATATTAAAAAAAAAAGACAGGAGGGTATGCAAAATAGTCTATATTCAGTTCAGATGTCATGCATTTGGTTTGGAATTTTAACTGTCAAGGTTGAAGATGTCCTGGGTAACAGAAGATACCATATGTTCTGGTATTCTATTCAAATGGGACTAATTGTTATCATGCTGCTGCACTATTCCAAAGCCTAACCTAGAAAAACCAGAAGTTCTTCCTATGGCTCAGAAGTTTCTTTCAACGCTTCCTTGATGAAACAACCACATTTAACCTGTAAGTCTGGCCACTGGATTGTGGAATGTGGTAAGAAATATAGTGAGGATTAATAGTAGCTATAGCTGAAAAGACACAGCCTCTCTCTAAGGAGAGAACTGCATTTGGGATTCATTATTTTTCCAGGCTGGATTGTTCCCCCTTCACCCATGCAGACGCACACATAGGCACACATGCGCACACATCCCCTCTCCTCCATGAATCTTCTCCTTAAAAATGGACATCTTTCGAAGGCAGACTGTACATCAGGTTACATATAGGACCCAGTGAGATATAAAACACGATTGCTCTTGAATAGGAGACATTTCTTTAGATTTGGATTCGTTACTGGTTCAGTAAGTTAGGGAAAGAGACAATAAAAGGCAAAAATGAGCACCATTTTCATACACCAGATAATCAACTTCCACAGACTTTCGTGTCCTTCGCAGATCTTTTCCCCCTCTTTGAAACTTTGGCAGATGCAGTTTTTAACTATGCTGTTTTAGCCTCAGTGATAACCCAGGGAGGGTCAGTCTACAGCTGCCTCTTGGATTACAGAAGAACAGAATTTAGAGTTGTACTAATAGCATGTGGAGAGTTCAGTGCTTTTGCTTCTTTGAAGCCTATCTGTCAATTTTTCTTAAAATACACACTTACATACGCTGCCTTGGGTCCTTTCGCTGCCTGATTAATGTGACTCCGTTCCTATAAGGCACACATATGGCACTCGCCTTGTTTCTAGCAGCCAAGCCCCTCTGGTGTTGCCTGAATTGTACCAGATTCTTTCCGACAAATTATTGTGATGATTAAGAAAGTCTGATGATATATCATTTTTTTGGATTCCAGACCTCCTGTCAGATAATAGAGTCAGAAGTGTGAGGCTTCGGCAGTTATTCCATATCAGTGCTCTGAGTTCAAATAAAGTGTCAGGATGACTAAGTACAAGGGATTTGTGGAATGCTTTAATGTTGCCTCATTTCAAATCACTTCATAAGCAGCCTGGTAATGAGCTCAATAAATTCTGTTGGAGGAGGAAAAAAAAGAAAAAGAGCCCTGTATTCACTACAGAAAAAGTAGGTTGCTATTTTATAATTAGGTCTCTGGGCTGGTGGGAAGGAGCCTTATTTCCTGTTTGAAATCCACTTTGTTAGCTCTGTGATGTGGAGATGGCTAAATGAGTATGAAATATTATAATTAAGGACATCACAAGCTGTTTATCTTATCAGCAGTGTTTTTCCTTAAAGGCTGCCTCATTGACCACTTGTGTATTAAAACTGCTTCTTTTTTTTTTTTCTGTGCTTTGCCAGTTGTAACCAACAGAGGTTTACTTGGCTCTAAGGGGGAAAGGAGGAGCTACAAACAGCAGCCCAGAAACCAGAAGTCATGGGAAAGACCTAAATTGCTTTTATTTTGCCTGGATCAGGCATTCTTTTCCTTGACTGCAATAAGCTGTTTGGATCTGGAAATAAACGAGTTTACACAAACTCGACTAAACCTGGTGGAAGCATGCTGTCCAGGACCAAGCTGGGAGGTACGCTCGTGGATATCCCACCAGGCACTGTGGTTTTTTGCATGGCTAACGGAGAAAACCAATCCCACCTTGGAAAATGAGAGCGGGGTTTATTATTGATTGAGTGGAAAGCAAGTGGCCAGATCTGCGATCTCCGCTGCGAATTGAAAGGCTCTATGTTATGATAACCTTTTGACCTGCCAACTTTCTTATTTTCACTCACTAGTGGGAGGGTGAGTCCTGCTCCTCTATAATAGACTGAAATGACAACTCTCACCAGGTTCTGCTGCAAAGCTCTGCATAGCAGTTACTTGCCTAGCAAGCCATTGGCTGAGCTGAAAGATCAAATCATATATGCACAACACCTTGCCTTACTGTTGATGTCTAAAGGATCCCAGTTCTCCAAAAACCCAGGGAGTTCTAATGTGTTTGCAAGGATGGGCTCCGTATATCTGGATATTCAGCATTGGTTGGCCCTTGGCAGGATGAGGGAGGGTGACAATTCTTTCTTCTGAATTCCATCCACAAACCTGTCTTGATCCTAGAATCGGAGGTCCCTTTCATTTTCGTGCTGTCTCCACAATTTCTCCATCAAAATCCTTTTAAGAAAGTATATGACAAGCACATTTATAAAATAGTGGCTCACTCAGTCACGTTAGAGGTGTTAAGATTGTCTGATATGGTTTCCTGTGATAACCAGGGCTCTGCTTTATGGTGTGTTTTTTGTGCACTGCCCCCAAACACTCAGCCCTGCACCATGGACAGGGTTGGATTTGCCCGGAGGCATGGGTTGCTTTTTTTAATTCACTGCCCACAGAGGATGCCTGAGGCTAATTTGCACAAAATTGCCATATGAGTTAGAGATGGGCCCTATAGTATTTCCCCCAAAGAAAAAAGAAAGGGGTCTGTAATCATAGCCTTTCCATTATCACAGAGGTTATTAGAAAACTAGGGCTCCTGAAATAACCTCATGTAGACAGAAGCAAACTTTGCCTGCACACGTAATTATTAGACAAACATTCCCATTGTTTGTGCAAAATTCCAACATTGAACTATTGCCATGTTCTAGAGCAGGGACAGGCAGAGTTTTTCTGTAAAGGGTTTAGGACCTGTAGGACACAAGGTGTCTACCACAACTGCGACTCGGCATTCATAGCGGAGGACCAGCCACAGACGATACGTAAATGAATGGGTGCGGCTTTGTTCCAGTAACACTTTATTTATGGATGCTGAAATTTGCCTTTCATGTAATTGTCACGTGTCATTATTTTAAAATGTAAAAACCATTCTTAAGGTCAAAGGCCGTACAAAAGCAGGCTGTGCTGGCCAGATTTGGCCAGTGGCCAGTAGTTAGCAGAACCCTGGATCCCTATTCCAGAGTAACCTTGAAGTAAGGCTTCTTTCTTTCCTGGGAACTGGGCTGGGCGGGCGGGCAGGGTTCCCCCTGAATGAGCATTGTAACCCCACTGATATACTTTAAGATACTTTTAGATTATCAAAGGAGAGAATGACAAAGAGATGTCATTGCAAAAGCCTAACTATTGTGAAATTTTATATGCATTGAGTTGTTTTTAGTTAGTAAAGCATGTTAAATAGTACCATTGAAATTCAGGAGTGGGTAACCATGCACTGAGACCTACTCATTCAAAAATCATGCTAACTGCAAGACAACTGCTGAGTCTTATTGGATGTCAGCAGAATTTTTTCACTCGTTCATTCACTAAAAGGTTCAGCAGATACACATGGAGCTCCTACTTTGTGCTTAAAACAGGGGAAAGTGCAAATCATGGGAGGCAGGTATGAAATTCTAAGAATTCCCAGAACAAAGCATTCCAGAGGTGGAGTGGAACAGAAAGCCAGGAAACAGCCACCAGCAGATGACCTGGCTTCTGGGTTTGCCCTGTGAGCAAATGCGGCATGTGCCCTAGGAGGAGAGGAGGAGGGGCCCCAGGTGACAGCAGAATGTAAATAGCAACTCGAAGCTACCCACTAAAAGCATAGCTTTCAATTGTGTGCCCCAGGCTTTTAGCCACAGAAACCGAGATTATAGCAGCTCAATCTTCTAGGATGAAGGACAGTTACTTTATATGCATATTTGTCGATGAACATAGACTCAAATCTTTTTCTCTTTCCTCTTGGGATTTTTATATTTTTACCAAGTCCCTCTTTCCATCTGTAGTCAATTCACTGCTTTTTCCTCCATGCTTGATCCATTCCTTCATTATATCCAGGACAGCTACTCTGAAGTGACACTCTGTCACCACCCCCATGCCATCATTACCACCACCTCACACAAGGACAGAATTCCCCAAAAGAGAAAGTATAATTGCCCTTTGATTTTTCAGTGGGTACATTAATTGAACCACAAAAGATAAGAGCTAATGGGACTTATTGTAGTCAGCCAGAATTCTGGCAGCCCTAACAGAAATGAAACGCATCAGGAAGAAAAAAATTATTCTGGCTCCAAAGTGCCAAAACATCTGGATGAAACATGAAACATAAAACATGAAAAATGCAGTCAACTGTCCAGGTCTTTTGTCTGCCAAGTGACAGGCATGTTATATATACTGATTTAGCTGCCTTAAAACCTACAGGAAAATCTATCTAGAATCAGGTGGTGACATAAATGTATTAACTCAAACATTTCTAGAAGTCTTCATATTTCCAAGTATTTTTTTTCACAGACTGCATTTGATGAAAATTTCATAACTACCCAGGGCAGTTTTAACATCAATGCCACTTTACAGGTGTAGTGACTGAGGGTAAGGCTGTGAAGGAAGCTGCCCCAATTCAATTGGCAGGAAGTCCAGGCAGGGGCTGAGATTTCAGTCCGTCTAAGTTAGAAGTTCTTTCAGTTCTACTCTGTTATCTTCATTTTTGACAAAATTGCGCTAAGGCAGCCATTAGCTCCCCCTGGGAGTGTGTTTAAAGAAACTAAGCTGTAGAGGCCACAGTCTTTGAAGAATTGCTGTTATTTGCACAGCCTTTTGTTGGGAACCCCACCTGCACACCCCACAAGCTCTCTGCTGTCCTTGTCACCCACATGTGAAATCCTGGGCCAAGGTTTTCTAGTTGTCCTTCTGCCCCTCTCTCCCAAGAACGTAAGCATATAGCCCGTTGTTTAGTTTCTGAATAGCAAAATGTTCAGCAAAGTTAAATGTGTCATGCAGTGTTAGGCAGGCCTACCCTCTGCGTTGGATGCAGTGATTTCTCATTGTGGGCGGATGTATAATTATTATCATTCCTAATGAGACAGAGACCCGAACTTCCTGTCTGATTTGATTCTGCCAAATAATTTAACACGGAGCAGTGAAGAAAATGACACCATCTATTTGGTTAGTGGTCTGGGAGGGAACCGCAGTCACTCTGATGGGACCTTCTTGCAGCCTCATGCGAGAATGCTTATTTTAAAAAGGAGAAAACATGTTCGTGAGAATGTGATGAGGTTTAATTGCTTTCCAAATCTAGAATAAATATTTACCTAGAGAAAACTCTCCAAACATTAAGACAACTGTCTTTCTCGTAAGCCAGCAAAACACATCAAACCACAGGCTGTGGGCTGTCGGGGAGGCCCAGCTGATCAGAGCTGGCCCTTTCATGGACCTTCTGGTATCTCTGCTGATGCCCTTCGTACTAACATCCTGCAGCCTCTCTTTCCTCCCCTTACAAACTTGGACAAAGGGATCATAATTTTGATTGAAAAAAAGTAGCAAACCAGGTTCAGAGAAGATGCAGTGTTGGGTTTTCCCCAATCTTCTCCTCTGTTCCCTCATCCCGGATTTTTCCACTGAGAAAGCCAAGAGATCATGGCTGATAAAGTTATGAAAGTAGATGAACTACATTCTTGTGTAAGTAGAGATATTTTCTGAGGCAAGTTGTTAAGTCACTGATTCAGTCAGCAAACATTTTGTCTGATAGTAGCAGCTGTGCTAAGCATGAGCGTGTGTCTAATTCCACATACCACTCCTAAAATGGACAAGCACGTCAGAGCCCAGAGGGACAGACAAACACACGTGTTAAACAATCAACAATTAGATTATGGGGAGGGATATGCTGGCTGTTATTAAACCATATGCAAAGCAAATCTAACCCAGACAAAGGAGAGTAGGCAAGGCTCCTTGGAGGAGGGCAAGACATATCCTTTTTTTTTTGTCTAATGTATTTTATTAAAGTATAGTTGATTTACAATGTTGTATTAGTTTCTGCTGTACAGCAAAGTGATTCAGTTATACACACACACACACACATATATATATGTATACATTCTTTTTCATATTCTTTTCCATTCTGGTTTATCACAGGATATTGAACATAGTTCCCTGTGCTCTACAGTAAGACCTTGTTGTTTATCCATCCTATATATACTAGTTTGCATCTGGGAATCCCAAATGCCCTATCCATTCCTCCCCCACCCCCCTCCCCCTTGGCAACCACCAGTCTGTTCTCTATAAGGCATATATGTCAGTTTAATGAGGGACTCCTAACTGCTCGTCTCCCATCATCCTGGGGCTTCCCAGTGCCTTCCTCATATTTGCTGCTTCTCTCCTCACTTGCAGTGCCTGCTTTCACTCCTGCTGACAGAGGAGCAAACCCCTGAGCTGTCACTATGGCCATGCCCTCTGTGCCAGGGCTGCTATCTCTGGGACTGACGGTCTCTGTGGTCTAGAAGCGGCTGACACTGACCTAGCAGAGGCCTGGGCACTGAATTAAGGCTGCTGAATTGAACTGGATTGGTGCTCCCACCACTTTCTTCCAGGCTGGAGTCGGCTATATCATTGGTTCTGAATGATGGCTTTCCACCTTTGTTCACGCAGCAGTCTATTGCCTACACCACCATCAGGGAGACTGTGTGCTGGTTCTTTCTCCCCGAGGAAATCATTCTCCAAGGTTTCCAGTTAGGTGGTCTCTCTCTGGGATCTAGTGGTATCTGGCCAGTGGAATCCCCTCCTGCTCTAGTCAGGAGAAAAACCAATAAATAAAAACCTCACTTCTGACCCTGAAGAGTTGTCTTTGGACATAACTTGTGTGATGCTCCCTTTCCAAGGATAACTCACTCTCAACATCTTACGATCTTAGTCTCTCATGCAATAAAACTCTAGCGGCTTTGTGAGCCATTCCTCCAGATCTGCTCAGACACAGGGTAATCCTCCAGAGAACACAGTTTACCATCAAGGAGATGTAAGAAAAAAGAAATAGGAGAAAAAGTTCAGGATGACAGGGTACAAAGTTGCCATGGAGAACAGAGGACCATCTCTCCCTAACTAAACCCTCACTCACACCCACCATCCCAGGTTCCCCGACTCAGCTTCTAAAAGACTCTTTTTGCCCAAAGGATATAGATACTCCGTGGAACGTCTGGATGAGACCCATTAGCTTTGGGTCTTTTGCCCTCCTTGGGTCACTGTGCAAACCAGCTGATGTGAGTCTACCTTTAACTACATGAACAAAAAGAAGGGTGCATGGGATTCTGGCCAGCCGTGCACCTGGCAGGTGCTGGCAAAGAACATGAAGGGCTAGCTAAGAGGATTGTCCCTAGGGAGGTTTAATTTTACTTTTGCTAGGGCGGGTCTCGTCTCTCGTGAAATTTCAAAATAGTCTGGCATTTAGAAAATTCCAATATTTACCAATAAGGTTTTAATCTAGTGCTCAAAGATGGCTTGCAATTAAATATTGGTGACTGCTTTTTTCTAAAATGTTTATTTATATACTTTTGATCCTGATGATTTCTATTTCCAAATATCTAGAACCCCTGGTTTGGGTGAATCCTCTTATTTTAGAATTGATCTCTATTAGATTCCACAGAATATAACTAGGCATATTTTAGATGCACAAGAGGTATTTGTCAAATTGCATTGAATAAAATTTGGAATTATATCTGTCACCAGCTTAAACCTTTGGACTTTCAAGGAACAGATCATTGTAACTCAGCAATGTTTTAGCTACTAAATAGCAACATTTAGCCTGGACACACTTGCTGTCTTTTTATTATTTTTCATGTTGATGCTTTTCTTATGCTGCTGGCTATCTTATTAGTACCTCCTGTTGGGAAATATATTTCGTTAGCATAGTATCTTAATAATCATCCAGGTGGCTTACTCAGGGTTTCCTAATGCCCAGGACACCCAGGAATTATAATGTGGTAAATATCATGTGGGTAAAGTGACTGCATTTAAAAAAAAAATCCATTACTGACTGAATATTTTTTAAACTATGATTTAAGCACTTTGAAATATATAGACTCAATCTACCTTAGGAAATATGACTTCTGATAGACTGAAGAATCTTTCCTTATGGATTATAATTTGGAATAATAATAATAATAATAAAAAAGGCCCTCTAAAGAACTCTGTATCTAAATTTGGAAGGAAGGGTTTTGTAATTTCAAACCCATTAGTCCGTTTTCAGCAGCTCCTTGTTTGATTAGGCTCATTAGTCTGGCTACATGGGGGAAAGTCATTGTAACCAAATTAATATTGTATAAAACAATTATTGTTTCTTATTGGCTTCACTTTCTCCTAAGTGACGATTTCACTATTAAAGAAACACATCCAGACACAGTTTTCATCTTCTTGTGCAAAGCCCAGCGTGACAGACTATGTATTTTTGCTGTACTTCAAGTTATTTTTTTATTCTTCGGTTATTTCCAATATGATTTTTCTTTATACAACCATTATTTAAACAATGTGTAGTTATATTTATTTACTTTTTTGCCCTCCTCTCATTCCTCAAAAGCTTTGAAGCAGCTTACAATAATACATATAGTGCTATGTGATGCGTACTTCATCACTGGGCAAAGTCATCAAGAATCTGCCAAATTAATTCAATGCTGATAAATTTTGGAAAGATAGTAAATGTCATTTATAGTTGGGAATTTCTGCCATTCATAATTTGGAGCTTTTAGATCACAATGCCATTTTTTCCCCCACTAAGCTAAGAGATCATAGTGGCAGGTAAGAGTTTACAAATGGCTAATTATAGTCAACTCCTGATTATACTTGGGGGAGTCATTGCTGATTATCTTCTGCAAATCTTGCTTCTGAGTTCAATTGACATTCAAACAGAATGGGCTATAAAGTCATTTGTGGTTATTACTCAATACTTTTGTCTAATTTCCATTTCCCATGTAGCCTATCACCCAGCAGGAGATCTTTTATGCCAAAACACTTAATTACTTCCCCCAAATCAGTGCAGGTTAAAAACAAAACAAAAAACAAAACCAACAGAAAAACAAAGATGACGTATTTATAGGCTTTTACCCTGATTCGTGATTTGTTTTTACCTGTTTGACTTGAGGCTACTTGCATAGAGCCCAAAGGAAGTGGCAGCCTTTTTGAAGGCACAGCAAATCTAAGATATTGCCTGCTCTCCTGTTCCTGGAGCCTCCACCATGTTGGCGGGGGTCATGCGACCATAATTTGGGCAAGAGAGATACTGTGTCTTCCACATGTGCTACAAAACTTGACGTGTGTGAGGGTGCTTCTGTGTTTATGTAAGGATATATATTAAAAGAGAGAAAACTTAGGTTATTTGTGTCTGCATATGTGTGTGCATTATGTTTTTAAGCCTATGTGAAAATAAATAAAATACAAATAAATAAAATAATTCAATTAAATGCAATCCATGCCCTCTTTGTGCAGATGATGAAGACCCACATCCTTCTATATTCTTAGCCATGAAATGATGCTTGTGTCTTTATAGATCTTTATTCTCCAATTCCAGGATATTTTTCCTCAAATGAATTTTATTTTTTTCCTTGCAGTTCTGAAGCTTTTCTGGGTAAAGGTCAAGGACATCTCATGGACTAAAAGGTAAGCTTTTTATTTTTAAACAAAGATTTGCACTCCTAACCCCACCCATGAAAAAACCAAACTGTTTTGTGTTGCTCTTCTTCACAATTGCACATCCTGAATTTCCCTTGAATATTCCTCTGAAAGGGGGAGTTTTCCCCCTTCCTTGTCGAAGTTTTAGCTGCTGAATACACTGTTGGCTTGGATGCTGTCATTGCTGTTGACCTCCTACCCTTGTTTTTAGAGGACCATGTGACACTCAGAAGGCAATGCTTTAAGTGTTTTTCTACTTCACCTGTGAGGAGATCTAATGTATTTCATCATTAGACTCCTGTGGAAATATACAATGAAACTAGGGGATCTGGTTAGCGCCAGAGGCAAAGTACTACTAACTCATCCCCAAAGATTGCTTTTTGATTAAGGAGCTCTTGCTGTAAGGTGCTCAGCCTTTCTTGTGGCCGATATGAACTACTATTCTTGGCTGAATAACTATGTTGAACATCTGATTTTTTTTTTTTTTTAAAGAAACAGCAATTATATTAAGGAGTCCTCGTGTGAGGTATAATTCCTTGAAAATTTCAAATAGAATTTAATAAGTGAACTCAACATTGCGGCTTAGTGTTAGGCAGAAATTCATAAGGGAGAGAGGGTGGTGGAGAGAGATAGGGGTAATTCTTCACCCAAATATTTCATGGATGAATGGGACCACGTCAAAGTTAATTCAGACTAGAAATCTTCCCTGCTTTAAGAAAATGAAAGGTAGTCAAATGAATAGCTGAGCTTAAGCAACAGATAACTTCTTTCTTCCCTCTCACATACGCTGAAGAGTTAAAGCAGCTTGCCCTTAGGCGTTATTTATTTTTAGAAAGGAGAAGGAAGTGAAAAAGAGTAGGGGTAAGCCGAGGGCAACTGTATAATTTATTGTCCAAAATGGGACACTTTTGGAGCTAAAGGAACTCTATTAATAATTATACCAGATAAAAGGCATAAATCGGGACTCTCACAGGCAGAGATGTTTGGTGACCCCTGGGAGGTACAATTAATAGGGCTTTATGTCCCTGGTCTTGTAGCCTTGCTGCGACCATGAGCTCACAGTGGAAACATCATTTCTACTGATGGCTTTTTTTCCCCCAAGGTTTTGATCACAAACTCTCTGTGTTGCAGGCAATCTCAATTACACTTTGTGGTAGGATAGGTTTTCTGTTCTTGGCATTCTGTTATTAGATTAACAAGCATTTTATTGTTTCTTTTGTATGAGGGCTTTTCATATTTGGTACAATTGAAATGTGAAAAAAGAAAAAAAGTATTTAATAGGACAGCTAAAAAAGAACATCAAATCCCGCTATTTGAATTATCTTTCACTGTTAGCTATCTTTTGTTCTTCAGAGCCTGTCTATCTATGAATCCAGCCTCTTTTCTTTTCATCATGATATTGTTTTCTCATTTTTACTGGGGAAGGAAGAAGGCAGAAAGAAATTTGTTCTGATTGTTTTATAAAAATCTGAGTGATTCTTCTTTCATAGTAAGGCTTTCTCAAGAATGGAATGTATGATTGGTACATAGGCTTGGCCTAACATGATAGCCTTTGAGGCTTCTTAAAGTTTGAAACAGAAGAGGCCAATTTTAAGCAAGATCCATTGTGTTCTAACATTAGGAAAACGTACTTTTTGGTTCCATTCATCAGCTCTGAGAGCTTTTAGAAGGCAGCTTTCTGTTGCATTTATTTAAAAATGAAACGGCCGTGTAAATGACAAGAAAGTTCACTTGAGGAAAAGAAACTAGGAATCAAGCTAAATTGTTGATTTAATTTAAAAATATTGTATAGTCAGATTTCTTGCAGGCATTTTGAGCATATTATGTTTGTCAGAGAGCAAGCAAACCAGCCAAGAAACTTCTTTCTGCCTGGAAGAAAACTGGAAATCAGAAAGAAAAGAACATGTTAATGAATTTCTAAATTCCTAAATCCCGTTATAGAAAATAATCAAAGTATGTTGATGGCATTTGATGGCAAATGGTGACTGAGTGTGGATTATAAAAAGGCGCCCCGTCTGGGAAGCTAATGACAAAATGGAGTTTCCTTGGGCAAGGTGGCGCCCAGGTGTGTTTGGATCCCTTCCTCTACCCCACAGAGGGGGCAGAATCGTGTCACGCGTATCTTGAGGAGGACTCTCAGGGCCATGGTGTCTATGAGTAGAGTTTTAGCTTTTGTATATTAAATAAGAAGGATACAGAGGGAAAAATCTTCAAAGAACATCAAAAAATGTTAATTTGTAAAGCCACCTTTCACATTACTCATATTTTGGAGAAAGTGATTGAAGAATTAGTTATAGCATTGAGAGTAAGCATTGGCAATATCATTTGTCATCAGTCAGATCTGTTTTCAAATTCTCTCTCTAACACTGTTAGCTGTGTGACTTGGATATGCTACTTAACTTCTCTGGTCTCATTTTACTCATCTGGAAACGGGATAATGAAGTTCAGCTCTCAAGGCTGAAGGTGAGGATTAAATACATGAAGGTAAGCGTCTGGCATGGAGGACGCATTCAGTTTTTGCTTATCGGTGTAGAATGTGAATATGTCTGGCTTCTGATTTTTAAGGATGTACTTATGTCCTTAGCATATCAGTACACACTATTAAACACATCAGTAAGCACTGTTAAGTGTAGCAATAGGCACTATTAAGGAATAAATGAAAATAGTAGTCTCGTATAATAAGATGGCCAAAAAAAGTGCTAAATTGTAGTTTGGGAGTGGCAGCCTCTGTCATTTCATGATTTGTATTTTTTTTTTTTTTGTCATAGAAACTGAAGAATATATGTACTAATATTTCTTTATGATGAATGTGGTTCGTCGCCCTTCGTCATGCTGGTGTAGAAATATTTAGGCGAAAACTGTATTTCATGTATCAGAGTTGAATCTAGCATGTCGGTTACGCTTACTCAATAAAAGGAACCCTTTTAATAAATAACTTTAATGGACATTGTGTCTTAAAATGTAAAGTTATTGGAACATTTGCTGGGCAATCTGTTTTTTATTTGTACAGGTTAAATTCTATCCCTTGGTGATGAGCACTTTATTTGGTTTCTGTCACATCTTTTCCACAGAAAAGCCTTACTTGTGGAACTAATGACACGACCGGATTACACACGGAATTAAGTGATAGGAAATATTTCTAAAAGACTGCCTTTATGAAACTGCTAATAAGTTGATGCCTGTTTTCCATTAATGACGTGAAAAACAAGTGAAGTCTGTGGCATTTCAAACAAAATTGTGTAAATTACAGTATTTCTGCTCTTTTATGCAGAAGAGAATTCCTTTTGGTGATCACATATCTATGATTCAAATAGGTGCAGATCCTTTTCGAAGTGTACAAAATATTGTTAGAGTTAGTTGCTGGGCATTCTTTTGAAACTAAGAAATGGACTAATATAGTGAAATTATTTAGGGTAGAGCATGAAGAATATATTACATAAATGGAGAAATTCTTAGCCCTGCTCCTCATTTAAACTAGTAATGCTATTCTTTTTATTAAAATAATGGAGATAAGTTGTATGGATCTGTCCTGTAAGCTAATTAACATTATTGTTTGCTTGTCACACAGTGATCGTAGTATTATTTTATAAATAACATTGTTTCACATTTGACATTAGAAAAAATGTGAGTTGGACTTTTAATATCAGTGAGATTTCTCACCAGCTACACATGTGTTTTCCTACATTAGTGGTTCCAATATAAGTGGTGTGTAAATGCAAGAATAAAAGACAATGTCGGGTTTGCAGGAGATAGAATCAGACTCGTCCGATGACTGGGGTGGAGATGCAGCCACGGTTGTCTGCAGCATGGCTTGCCGCTCAGGGAAGCTCCGTCGTGGCATTATAGTGCCTTTTCAAGCATTTTTTCGTGGCATTATAGTGCTTTTTCAAGTCCGTCTGATGAGAGACTTTTAACTCACAACCTCTAAGTATTGCAATGCCTTCTTCTCGTCACGGTTGCTAAAAACACACAGCCTTTTGTCAGGCTACAGAATGTTTTAATTCCCAATGCAAATCTGGGTGACATGTTTGTTACACTAGCAGATATACCTGACAGATCCTATTTTGAGTTTTCCAGGAAAAAACACATGGCAGCACGTTTGTGGGATATCAATCCTTTTATGTGAGCATAGCATGCCTGTTAGTAAGTGGGGAAACCATTTCAAACTGGAGTTGATTTGATATAAAAATAACTTACAAGTTGTGTTTGTATAATTCCTAGGGTAAGATCATTTTAGCAGATCAGGTTGTTAGTTATAAGACCAGTTTTATGGTTTGCATGAAGCAGTAAATAATAGTAAAGGCAGATCAAAATAAAGCTTTCATCACACCTTTGTTAACCTTTAGAAATATATTCATTGAGTTTTGGGGTTACTTACTTACACATATGTATACAGAATGTGTAAAGAATTATGGTGCATGCATTTAAAGAACCTATAAAAACAGAACAATTACATACACGTTTCTGAAACCGTAAGTCATAGGTGTTCATAAAAGTGTGCTGAAGTGTATTTAATATTCGGTGCAAAAATAGATATTAAGAAAGCTTTCCTTGAGATTTAAACTCCATCTTTTATTTATAATGAGATACTTTAACCACCAAAACACAGGTTCAAGTTCCGGTCACTTGGATGTGAGGAAACCTACCTGGAATGAGCTGTTGGTCACAGTTTTTAATAACGTTATGGGTTTGACTGTGGACACAGTGTCTCTAGGTAATAAAGTTCGTTGGGCCCAAGAGCAGATTATAGATCAAATTACACTGTCCCAAAATTATCCATTTCTGTTTTTAGAATTAAAAGAAAAGAAAATACAGTTGAGCTGGTTTTGAAACTTTTATTAAGTTTTCTTAGGACCACCACAAAGATTTTAAAAACGTGTTTCTCAACTACCAAGTGTTGGTATTTGCAGGGTTTCAGCAGTACCCTTACTTCCTTTCCTTTCCCATCCATTACATCTTTGGCATGCTTTGGTTTCATTCTCACGTAAGTGTTTTTATTTTGAATTGATCATACTCCATTTGGTATTTATTGTCCGAGGCTATTCCATATACGTAAATGTGGAAAGAGCTAGAAGTACAAAACTAGGTGGAAATGGATTAGAAATTAGCATATACCCCTTTTTAATTTTTTCACTGAAAACACAAGAAGCATATTTAAAGCATTTTAATCTTATTTGAAAAAATTGTTGTGTTGGTTCAATTAATATGTTCAAACTTCCTTACTCAGGAGCAAAACTGCGATAAAGTATTCAACTTTCTATTTGCAGCCCTGACTGTGGCATCTTTAAAAAGGAGCTTATCTTGTTTCAGTTTGCAGGCCACCAAAATCTACTTTCCTCTTAATACAGGTACAAGAAAGACTAAGCACCTTGCCTTACTGCTATAGGAGAGAATATTCGTAGCCTCTACTCACTTATCGAAAGGGGGTGGTGAATTGACTAGGGAAGTTCTGTTTTATTTTGGTATTTTCACTACCTTATAAGATATTAAGATCTATTGAATTATTTGCCATTGTGAAGATTTGGTGAGTCATTGAAGAAATTGCCTTTTGAGGTTTTTTTTTTTTTTTTTTTTTTTTTTATTATAAAGTACCTGCTGGAGGGCCCAGGTATATCTAGGTTAATGTGTTTCTATTTCAGTACCCAAAAAACAAATGTGAGATCTTGGAAGGGTCATATCCACATCCCGGTTGACAATAATTGCATAGGAGTGAGTACCTGCCGGAGAGGTGTGGGCTCTGAGGTACAGCAAGGAGAATGGGGGATGGGAGGATTTAAACAAAAACTTTGTAAAAGAAACAAGTTTTCCTCTGGGAAATTACTCAGACTGCAATGCACGCATATTTTTCTAATTAAATAGATTAGTTTATGCCTTTGGCACTTAAAAGAAAGTCCTTAGATTCACAGTCTCCTGTGTTAGAAGTATTTCCTAGGTTAATTCTCTGGAAATTAAATCTGGCCCTGTTTCTTGCCATTTTGTTCCCTTTTTTCTGTTCCCATTTCTCTTTTCACCCCCAGATCATTTTGTTCTCTCTCTTTATGATCTGCCCACTTTTCTCTTTCCCTTCCTCAACTTTTCTACCTATTGAAATGGGAACAGTGCTGACATCCCCCCGCCATCTTTGCCACCGCCCCCCCCAGAATAAATCACTACTAGCCTGCATCCCCATTGGACTCATTTTAGCCCATTTCATACGTACAGCCCTTAACTGTTGGCCTTGAAGAACAGCTGGTTGCTCACATATCCATCCCTCTGACTGCGCTGTGAGCACCTTGAAGGCAAAGGTGCCATTTGTTTTCTTCTATCCTCCAATGTCGCACCCTTTTGCACAGAGTGGGCACTCAAAAGAGGTTGAACTTTGTGTTCGTGGTTAATCCTTATCAGCAAATTAGCCCTTAAACTCTTTGAAGAATCATCTTCCGTTTTCTTTTCAAATTCACAGCTTTCCTTTTTTACTTTTGTCTTTTTACACCTGCCTCCCCGCCTCCTGTTCACTCCCTGAGATACCCCCTAAGTGCCCCTACAGAGAGGAGTGGAGAGACCCGTGTGTTTGGAGTGTGTCTGCTGTGTGTGCTACAGGCACTGGGGGAGTCTCTGGTCCCCAGAAGGGAGCTGAAGAGAGACCAGGACTGAGAAAGAAATTGTATTGTACTAACAAGCAATCAGTGGGAAATCATCTTAAGACTTTGACAATAATTTCCCAGCGGTTGGTTGTCTGGAAAAGGGAAGAAAAAAGCAGAGAAAGAAATAGTGTTTTATGCGGAATACCAAATAATTCCATATGACAGTGCAAATCAGGTCTGAATGCCAGAAGCGTAGAAATTAAAGCCCACTCAGCCATTAGGTTGCCTGTCTTGATCAAGAAGGCGTGGAGAGTCGTTTCCTCGGAAAAGCAAAGCTTAGGAAATGTAGGAAAGGAATTTGAAGGTGAGAGGCTTAAAATACGAACGTTTTGCAGTTGGTTCCAAATGAAAGCCGCTGCAAGTTGGTAACACAGTGCTAATGTATCACTAAAATGGGATAAAGTAAACAAAATGTTACATCAGGTCCTGCCTCTTAATACTAAGGAAATCATCTTATGAAAAGATAAAAAGAAGGAGGCATTACGATCCTAAATAGAATGGCTTTATGAAATGGATCACTTAGAAGTATGGTTTGCGGCTTCATTTTGTATGACACATTGGCACACATACATGAAACAAATTGCTCTGAGTATTGTAACATGCAATTCCAAGGTCTCCTGCTTTTGGTTTGTGTTTTACATAAGTGGTTTCTGTGTTTGTGCCTTTACTGATGGGAATTCATTTATAACCTGCTGCGGTGGACTCTCTGACTGTCCTTTTTGATGAACTGCTTTTCAGTTCATAACATTTTTTTGAGGTTTCTGTCATGAAAGGCTTCTCCAAATGCTGCATAGTATAACAGAAAATTGCATCAAGAAGGAAGCTGGAGTCAAGGTTAGATAAAGAAAACAAACCTTTCTATTTCTTTGTCCTATATTTCTTAAACTAGTTGATAATGGGCACTGGTTTATTTTGTAATATTGTGAAATCTGGGGTCAAGGGGAAATTTACTGAGAAAAGTAAATGGAAGCTTTCAACTTCTAAAAAAATAATGCAGTTTAGTAAGAGATATACGTTGACTAGAGGTTGAGAGTTTGGCAAGATGTCGAGGCCAAGGTCAGAGAACCTAGTCCAACATTATTTGTTGGCCATTTTTAAGGAGCAAAAGGAGTCATATCCCAGCACCCCAATCTTACCACCAGGGGCACGAGAGCTACTTGGAAAAAAAGATCAGAGCCCTTGTCTCCTCCATACTGCGCATCAGGGGCTGAAGATCGCAGCTTTTGCAAATGACCCCAACATTGTTTTTTTCTTCCACGGCTGATTTTATTTATACCTCTGCTTCAGCTTATCTCTGAGCAAGCTTGGTGGCCCTGTTTCTGCCTCTCAATAAATCCGAGGGACTCAGCTAAAGTCAAAGAAGCTTTAACATTATGGTAGACACTTTATTTTTAATAGACCAACAAGGCAATATAACATCTTTACAGAGAGACAGAGCGATTCACTTTACATAAGCCCCATAAACGAGCCATTTGCTACCAGAGCTGCACCACATATCTGTGTACACCACCTGAGAGGGGCCAATTCAAGTTTCACTTCTTCCCTGAAGCCTTCTCTGTTTCATGAAGATGCTCTATTTCATGAAATTTCTCCTCGTATTGAAAGTCTATTGTAACGTATTCGCTTTCTGCAGCCCACAATTAATTACAAATAACCACACCTTCTTCATGCAGAGGTTTGAATAGCAGTGCTAAAGCAAATCTCCCAGCACTCACCACTTGATTGCAGAGGAGAGGGACATAATTATGTAAAAAACCAAGGCACATTTCTTAGGTGTGTAGATATTTATTGTGCGCATACTCCATAGCACACCGTAAGTTAAGTGCTGGGTGTGAAAAAGTGAATAAAAACTTTAAAGAGCTTATAGTTTAGTAGAGAGAACAGATTTATAGACAAAAAAATTACCTTCTATTCAATGTGGTATAGCTAGAAATACACCCAGTGTCAGGGTGGCCCAGAAACAAGTCTGATGATTTCTACCCTGGACTCAGGAAATGGTATCAGAAGTCTCCTTGGAGATTCTTATTTCTAGGTTGGGTTCAAAGCATGACAAGGATCATTGTTGTTGTTGTTTTTTAAGCGGACAAGTAAAGAAAAAGACACTCAATGCATAGTGGCGGCGGTAGTGTGAAAGAGCATATATTTGTGCTTAGAACCTAAATAGACTTCTGAATTGCTGGAATATAATAATTATAGAGAATGGCACTAATGGGAAGGGAAAAAAAAAACCTAGGAGAGAAAGCTGAACAAAAACCTAGAGATGTGGTCATGACAGGTCTAGCATGTGATGCGTGGGAACGGCAGATTGGGATTAGCAAAGTCACAATGAGAGTAGCATCTGATGGGGAGGAAGGATGCGTGGGTACAAGAACCTCAGAAGTCCTGAAACTGGGGACCACTTGGTGTCCAGGCAGACGGCTTTCCAGGACTCAGTAACTCCTGGAAGCACCGTGCTCCCACAGCTCAGAACAGTGACTGATACCCAAGCCATCAAGGAAAGGAAAAATGACGTGCAGTAAGCTATGTTGATGAAGCCAGGGAAGTGTGTAATAGAGTTTAGGATACCATCAAACGTTGAATATTAGAAACAATATTTTTTGATGCTTAAAGATGGGTTAGTTTATAAATGTATGGATGTTCTTATTCTCTGACCAGACCAGCTATATTAGGTATTACTGTTATCTAGGCTATTTTTTCATATCCGTGTTAGGCTAGTTTTACCTTTGAGAATTTAAGTTCCTTATTGACAGATATCTCACATCATACTACCCTACATGTCTGAAGCCAATGCTGTAGGTCTTTGATAAAATTTTTATGGTTGTTTTTAGACCATGGTCCATTAGACTTCTGTCCTGCCTCCTGGTTCTTTGCTGACTCATTTATGGGACATCGCTGGCCCGTTACTGAAACCTTCTGTGGTTCATCCTACAAGGAAAAAAACCCCATTAACTGTACCTTACCCTGCAGAATAATTAGTTCCTGGGAAGCGAACTGGGGGAAGATGACATGATTTGGGGAAACAGTGTTAATTTAGGACCCAGAGAACCTTGGGTTTTGATGCCAGCTGCCAATTGCTAGTGGGGTGACTCAGCCCAGATGCAATCTCCATAAGCCTCAGTTTCCCTTTCTGTAAGCAGACAAGAGATACAAAGACTCTCCAGAACACTTATAAATAACAGAAATTATTTCTGTAAAACACACAGCATTCTGTTTATCACAAAGTAAGCATTCAATAAATAGTAGCCATTAGTATTTTATTTTATTTATTATTTCTTTTTATTTAATAAGTACCTGCGTATTTTCCCAGTTTTATTGAGATATAATTGACCTGTAACATTGTTTAAGGCATACAACAAAATGATTTAATATATGTATAGTAGCCATTATTAGTATTTTAAAGTCATGCTTAAAAACACTATGTTTTTAATAACACATCTAAAAACTACATGACATGATTTTGAGAAAGATGAATAATACTGAAACTAGTTCACTATCTATGAACCCAGAATCACCTTATTATTTTCCTTTCACCACTGAAATCTGATACCAATGGCACTTTACCTTGTCCTAGGTCAACTGTCCCCCATAATATTCTGAAATAAGATAAAATTGAATACATTTTAACTTTGTTTTTTGGAATTTTTAGATGTTTGAATATGACAAGCTTGATGTAAAGTGAGAAAGAAAGAAAGAAAGATAACTAACAGACCAGCAATTTAAAATATAAGAATGGAAACCAAGGCAGTAGATTTCTTAGAACACAGAGGAGCTGACAGGCTGAAGGTCTGCAAGGGAAAGTATTGACTGTAGAATCACTTCTCAGAATATACATTCTGCAACAGCAAACTTATTCTAAGCACACTTCTTACCTTTATTTTTATATTGTTCTTATTACAAATTCAAAATTTCACGCTCACCATCATTCTCTTTTGTTCTAATCTTCCATTTTCCTCTAGGAACCCAGGGCACTGTTTGTGAGCAAGATAATGTCACTTTTTTTTTTCTTATCTCTTCAGTATAAATGCATTTTTATGTATGCATTTCCAGAAGAGGTTTTTTTTTTTTTTGACATTGATGATTAAGAAATGGCAATGTGACACCTGGGCTTCTTTTTCCTGGTCAAAAAGAGCAAAGTACATATTACTAGTGACTGCCTATTTTAAATCCCCTTTTTCTTTGTCTGTCGAGCTGTCTGTAATCATCAGAGTGGAAAATAACTTTGAAAGCTCAAGCCTAGGGAGAAAAAAAGGAGCTTTAGTGCCTCAATATGGCAAAAAGGACCAGCAGTCAGAAGAGCTGGTTTCTGGAAACGTAAGCTTTTACCCAGTGTCTGCCACGTTCTACAAAATGCGTAAACACGTAGTGTAAATCCCAGATGGGTCTGCTTGACTTGCAGCTTTTCCTGTAAATTTTGTCACATGGGTAGCCATGGAGAGGGGAGATTGGTCATTAAGAGAGAGAAACAGAAAAGAAAGAGGAGAAGTGAAGAGAGGAGAAATTTACTCTAAACCAAAAAAATCTGAAAGGCAAACTAGCTTCTGGCCTAGATTGGACTCAGTTTCATTAATGACCCCGGTCTGCTGGCCTCAGCAAATTCGCCCCGTATATTGTGTGCCTGAAAAATGGTGCTTCGTGTTGGCCCTGGTTTGCTTCTTTTTGCTTTCCCTTCAACTATGTTCATTCTGTCCTCTGTGCCAGACACTGTGAAAATACCTTAACATTCTTTTCAGGCTTTGAAGACTTTTTTTTTTTAGTGTTGAACTTAATCTCCAGCTTTTCTATTAAGGTTGTGTGGCAGTTTCAGTTATTTTTCTTTCTTTTTCTTTTCTCCTGCTGCTGCATTTGTAGACACACTCTCTCGTTGTCTCTAGGATGTGATGTATTATGCATATCCTTTCTAGTGGATTGGGGTGGGAAAAGCCACAAAGAGCTGGTGAGCTCTGAGAGGTCATATACTCTGAGGAACGCCCACCAATGACAATGCTGATGGACCACAATGGATGGTCTGGAGGGGGTGGGCAGGGTGGGATTCAGGAAAGAATATTCTCTTTTTTTTCATCCAGGCTGAAGGAAGAGCAATCTTTCTGTTTGTTACAGTGATGGGTAATTTGGAGCACTTCCCTTTGCATGAAGAAATTTGCTATTCTAATCAAAATCTCGTCCCTTTCTACAAACCATTATAAGATACTTATGAAAATAAGCAGATTCAGATTTCCTGTTTGAATTTTTGTCAGCTCTCACTTTTATGCTCATTTGCAGAATCACATAACTATGAAAGGCCAATTAGCTCTAAGTCCCCAGAAAATGACAGAATAAATTGCTTTCTTCCTAGCAAACCAAGAATAATATTGTGGGTGCAGTGCAAATGTGTCCACCCAGAGACTTCCGTTCATTTTATCAATCTAGGAGGGTCTCCAGCCTGTCTTCTGTGACTCACACTTTCAGTGTACACATTCCTGTTGGAGCTCTTATGTAACACTTCTCTACTTCATGCTAAGATAGAGCATGAATCCGTAAATTTGAGCAGTGCGTTGGTCAAGATGCTTCGTGTGGACTTGATCTCTCACTCCAGTCAACATTTATTTGTTACATCAGAGAATTCTTCTTAGCGGGGTTGACGCCATCAATGTAATATCCCTTAATGCAGC
This sequence comes from Balaenoptera musculus, assembly GCF_009873245.2. Taxonomy (NCBI): domain Eukaryota; kingdom Metazoa; phylum Chordata; class Mammalia; order Artiodactyla; family Balaenopteridae; genus Balaenoptera; species Balaenoptera musculus. The sequence continues at coordinate 67,055,164 of NC_045796.1, read as the reverse complement.
ATAGTGAGCATCTGATTTTTTATTTCCAACAGAGGGTGCCTGGGATAATGTCACTGTTAATTGAAATAGCTATGCAGATATGACCAGAGACCATAACACAATTGCAATGTCCAAAATCATGCCATCTCAAAAGAGATGCAGCCGATGATGGCTTTTCTGAGATACTGCTCCTCCTGGACACACATATGTGAACGTTGCCTCCTTTTTCCATATTTCTTTCTGTGGCTGCTCTCCATTTCTTGAATACTTTTCTCCCAAGTAGCCCTGAGCAAATTCACCATGCCTGGGAAGCTCAGGGCACCCCGAAAGAGAGAAATACAAATTTTTTTTTCAAACTGTAAGGGAACCACTAGGAATCAGCTGTTATAGCAGCCCCGAAAGGTGGTCACACTCAGTCACTGAGACAGGACTAGGAGTCATAGTAAGTTTGGTTACTGGAGAATCAAGGCATCTCTCTTGTTTCACACTCTGAGGGTTTTCACTGAAAGAACCTTTGCTGCTTATTCATCATTGCCAGAAGTATCATTCCTTTTTTTTTTTTTTTTAACATCTTTCTTGGAGTATAATTGCTTTACAATGGTGTGTTAGTTTCTGCTTTATAACAAAGTGAATCAGTTATTCGTATACATATATCCCCATATCTCCACCCTCTTGCGTCTCCCTCCCACCCTCCCTATCCCACCTCTCTAGGTGGTCACAAAGCACCGAGCTGATCTCCCTGTGCTATGCGGCTGCTTCCCACTAGCTATCTATTTTACATTTGGTAGTGTATATATGAAAGGGAAAAACAAATACCGTATGCTAACACATATATATAGAAGTATCATTCTTGGTGCCTTAGAAAGGAGGGCAGAATAACAAGGAACTTGACTTAGAACTAGTGTGGAATTGTTTTGTTTTCCTGAGTCCATTCGTTCTTACTGAAAAACAGTAAATTGCTAATCATTCCTTGCTCACCTGTGGCACCTCCATTGGTATAAATGTATTGTATTCAGTCAAAGATGTTATAATGAGTGACATATCTATGTACAATAACTGGGTACTTAGGCTGTAACCCAATTTTTGTTGTTCAGGAGAATGGATACAGGCTACTTGAAGAGTTTTGTTCTGGATTCCTATGGAGTTACATACAACATTTATATTAATACCCAATGAGTCTGACACGATTAGTGTCATTACAGTGAATTCCAAAGGGATTAATGAGGATTTGCTACTTGTAGGAAACTGTTGCCTTGCAGAGGCCACCATGGTACAGTTCCAGGGTGGCCTCATTTTTGTCAGAACTTTTGGATTAGAGATCTTCAATAAAAACATCTGTAAACTGTTATAAGATTTACATTCTTCCCCCTCTTAGAGATGACATTGCTAACTCTACTGCATTGCTGGGGCTCATTTCATCTAGCAGTCATTTCAGCAAGTACTTCATAAAGAACAATTATTGAATCAATTGTGATGTTTCCAGTCCGGTATTCATTTATGATATCCTCTCCACCTGTAAACTCCTCTCCCAGCTGCCTTGTAGAGGTAAAACTGGATAATTTCACAGCCTATAAAATGTGTGCTCTTTTTGTTAATATAAAATCTATGACGAGAACTCTACTGGTAGACACAGTTCTAGTGTCATTTTGTCCCGCTCAAGGGAAATAAAGCCCTGTACCAGGAGATAAGGTCATTCAAACTCTGTGTCTCCCTTTCAGCTGTCCTTCCTTGAAACGGCTCCTTCACATACCCTCCCACAGAAATTCAAAAATTCACTGAATGTTTTCTTCCCTGAGTTATTTTTAACTACATCAGAAAAGAAAAAAGAATACTCTGAAGCTTGAACATATTTATAAAAAGGAGAAATGTGTTTAATCTTCCCAAATTCTCACACAATTTTTTTTATTTGTCTGGAGGTTCTAAGTTATATTTTGGTTTGGTTAGTTTGTGTTAGTTCCCAAAACTTCACAAGGTTGAGCTGGGCACCTTCATTTCTAAGGTTTATACTTAAGCCATTTCCTAAGATGTGAGATATATAGGATCAGAGAAAAGAGCTGTGAAGATGGAACAGTCTGGTAAAGAGTAGTTTTTGGAACTGACATGTCTGGGACTGGAGCACAGTGAGTTGAGGGGCACACAAATAAGAATCTTCATTTAATTTCTATGCAATGGGGAGCCTTGAGCCACTAAAGCATAACATCAAGAGACTCAGTATTTTCATGTCTGAGTTATTCTCTTGTACCTACAGACCCACAGAGCAATCACACATCAGTTTTGTAGCTACAATACAGATACCACTTATCCGACAGTTGAAGGTATAGATTAAGAATCCACTCATCCTAAAGGCATGTAGTACTTTCTTTAATAGCATAGGTTGAATCTAACTAACTTGTAGAGGCTATATCTGAAGTTAAACAATACATGCTTATGGAGGTCTGATGGGGGGAAGGTGTGTGTAAAAAAACCCGGGAGCTAGAAGACTCACACAAAAATTTCCACCTGAATAGAGTTGCATTTGTATTTCAAAAAAGGCAGTGGGGAACCAATATTTTTAAGGAACTTTCTGAAAAAAATTCAGTTCACTTTAACCTATGGAAAACAAATGCCCTTGTGAACTGCATCCTTCAGGAAACTTGACCCATTACAGTAAAGGAGCAGAGGTCACATGCATCTCGGCCAACAACAGTTATTGATTCTAGGTGCAACCCACAGCCACAGTTTTCCTGCACTGTGGAGGGATTCAAGGAGGTAAGAGAGTGGACCCCTCACACAATTCCTGATGATGTATAATTTAAAAAACCACTACATGAGGCAGTTGTCGGGGTGATATAGAACAGTTCTGTATCTTCATTGTGGTCATAATTATACGAACCTCTACAAGTGCCAACACACATAGAATTGTACACCAAAAGGAATCAGTTTTACTCTTTGGAAATTAAAAGTAGTAATAGAAAGAGTTATAGTTAAGTTACAGTTTAGAATTATTCTGTTGCATGTCATAGAATAACAAGAGGGACTTGATTGACAGATTAACACATTAAAGTAAAAGCTAAGAGAAAAAAATTCATGTAATAAGATATAGTAGAAACAACAATTATATTTTCAGAAAAGGCATCAAAAATTACTAAAAAATTGAGTGTGTGAAGTGATTCGTAAGGCTGTCCCATCAGCTTCTGATGAAAGCTGACTCCCCTGCCAGGCATTCATACCTCATAACATGCTCCCAACCCACCTTTCAAGCTGCATCTCCCTCTACAGCCCCAGCGATACGGAAATCTCAAATTTATGAACACTGAATGTTTTTCCGTAACTCATTTGGTGGCAAAAGCTGATCTGAACTGACATGAGGCTATTTATGTCTTTTATGTATGTCACTTTGTGCAAATATTTGCATGTTTGATGTAGAAATACGACTGTATTTGATTACCAGGTGCTTCGGTGTGTTTTAATATAGAGTATGTGAACTGCATCCTTTTTAAAAAAAATCTGAAAAATTCTAATTGCAAAACATATCTGACCTCAAGGGTTTTCAATAAAGGATTAGGGACTGTTTTCCAAAGACTGCTTCTGAACAAAACACATGGTCCCTTCTACCATTTGGCCATGTTTCATGTGTTTATGCCTTACTCCCTTTGCTGATATTACTACCTGAGTCCAGATGTACGGTTCTCTCAATTCAGCCCTGTGAGAGCCAAGTTGAAATGCCACTTGCCTCCAAGAAGCCCACCCGAGCTGGGCCGGTCAACTGCTTTCTTTTCTGATTCTAACCTTCTTATAACTCCTAGATTGTAATTTTCATGAGAGAACAGATTATTCTGATGAGCAGGACACTCTGGAGATGGTTATCATTGCAGCTGAGTTTGTGCAAAAGATGCAGAGTCGTGACTAGCATTGGGATCAGAAAATCTCTGGAGCGATGGTTGTGGTCATGGCCACCTGGGCAAGGACAGAGGCCAAAGCTCCTTGTTCAAAGTTAGAAATAAAATGTCCTGAAGTTGAGGACTTGCCATGGGGCTTGCCAGGAATAAGTTGGCATAAACATGGTAAAAACATGGTAAAGGCACCTCTACCATGACTAGCTACCATGCACTAACCACTGATTAAGTACCAGGGCCTCTGCAGACACTTTAGAGCCATTGTTTCATTTAATCCTCAAATTTTGGAGTAGTCGTTAATGTCTCCATTTTATAGGTGAGGGACTGAAGCTTAGAGAGGGTAAGCCCTCGACCAATATCACATAACTAGTTAGAAGCAAAGCCAAGATTTGAACTCATTCTCTCTAATACCCTGGGGCTTGTTCATAACTTTGTGGTACTGCCTCTTCCACTGGGGCAAACAGAGATGGCAGTGGGAAATCAGACTCCAGTGTTTTAGATGTTGGAGTTGGGGACTTGGGACAGCATTTGGCATGCTTTTGTACTATGGCTAACTCTGAATTTATGTTTGGCTCTCCAGTTTTTCCTAATAAATGCTGACGCTTTACATCCCTCAATACTTAATAGTTCTCCTGCCCATTAAGATGGGTTGTATACCCCTAACTGAGGCAGCAAATACACTTAAGACTACTCTCTATATGACACCACTGAAGATAAATGAGAAGAGAGATTAAACCACATATGGGTGATCCAGTGGAGACAGAATACTTCAAAGTTTTGAAATTTTCTATGGGATTTCTTCAGGCCATTACTTCTTTTTGGGTCCTTGAACCTGACTGGGACCATATCATATTCATTCTTGTCCCCAGTACTAAATAATACAGTGTCTTGAATATAATGAGAACTAATCATTTATGGAATGAATTCCTGCTAGCCGAGATTGGTAGAGCTGGACAGCTTGATAGGAACATATCGTTGTTGACACCCATTTCATAATATGAGGCAGTTTCCTCATGCTTTAAGTTTTGGAGATTTCAGAATAAAGTTTACCTATTTAGAAATATCCAAAAAAGAACGAATACGTTTTATTTCTTTTTCAGTTGGACAAAATGTTGGGAACCACATTAATTTCCCCCAGCATTATTTTATGGTTTCTGTAGACCTGAGGGTTTTTGACGTATTGGATCCAACGGGAGAGCATGCCAGTAGTGTCCACAAAAAGCTGACATTCCGTATTTTGCTTATTAGTTCAGCCTTCTATTCTGGATCCTATCTGTGCAATCAGCAACTTTCACTCCAGGAAGGGAGACTGTAGATGAATTAATGAGAACGGACTTAGCATAGGTTCCCCCCAACAATTTATAGCAAGTAAATTAAAATCACCTGTTGGTCCAGCGCATTGATGTTGCTGGCTCTTTGCTCAAACCCTTCAGGATTAGTTTAAGGTCAGAGGGATAAATAGGCATAAATAAAAATGTATTTTTCCATCTCTCATTCCACAAAGTTGTAGAGATACTTGAGAATTTTTTTCCTTTCCTATTACATTTGACTTTTACTGTTCTTGAGAAGCAAGAAAAAGTAAAACATAAAAGGGTGTGAAATTCCTACTGCTTTTGCTCTCTTATGTGTAGACACATTCAAACATAGGCTGTTCTATTATTAATTAGTAAAAATGCACAATGGAAATGTTTTATTTTGTAACCATATATCTTTACTCAGTGTTTAGGGGGCTGACTTTGAATTTCATCTGACTTCTACTCTAGGGGGCCAGCTAGAGAAAATTCCTGGGTTCTCACATTGGTTTTACCAACAAATGAGTGAAGATAATTTAGTGATCTCAGAGAATGGACCGAGGCAGCTGATTTTCCCAACCTGTCTTTGAAGCATTGAGGGTTACACCAAGGGTTCTTAGTGTTGCCTGGAGTCATCTGATCTCTGGTCAGAGACGTGGAACTTCAGTAAAGGAAGATTTTTGCATTGTACCTTGGCCCAGCTGTTCCCACATGGAATCAGAAATACTTGGAACTCTTGTCAAAAGTACCATTTTTTTTTTTTTTTAATTTTTAGCTCAGTGCTTTGTGACCACCTGGAGGAGGGGTGGGATAGGGAGGGTGGGAGGGAGACACAGAGGGAGGAGATATGAGGATATATGTATATGTATAGCTGATTCACTTTGTTATAAAGCAGAAACTAACACACCATTGTAAAACAATTATACTCCAATAAAGATGTTAAAAAAAAAGAAGTACCAATTTTTAGGGCTTTAACCCACACCTACATTGTCAGAATCTCCACGGTTAAGGCCAATAAATCTATTTTAAATAAATTTTCTAGGTAATTCTGATGAACAGCTAAGTTTAGGAGTCAATTTCTAATCTAGACCACAATCCATTTATTCTGCAGATCTTTATTAAGTCTCCATGGCTAATGGTCAACCAGAGTATTGTTGATCAACCAGTTTGTGGAGAGAGGTCATCTGCGTGAGTCTCTAGTCTGCTCACAGAACCTGGGTGTTTAATATTTAAATAGAATCCACTCAAATCCATATCTCGTGTCTTGAGAAACCGAGCATACCCCACAAAGTCCTTGAGGATTATGGAGGGATTTATATTTAGCCTAGTCTTCTATCCTCCAATTTTATGCATTTACTCCATCTCAGTTTCCACCCTGTATTTCCTTTCTTTTCCCCTGCATAACCCTTTTCTACATCTCATCCCCCCACAGAAGCCACTGTCCAAATAGTCATTCCCCAAGTTACCTCTGGCAAAAGCCTTTGGGTCAATTCTTTCACTCTCTCTTATTTTGCAATGCTCCCCTCTCCCCAAATCAATTTTTTTTTACCTTGCTATATAGACCATTTTAATTCTCTTCATCTGAATCCTCAGAGGACGGCCAGCAACAAGTGTACTGGTTGCTTATTGCACAATTCTGGCAGGTGCCATTCAGGGTAGAGTCTACCAGGGTGGTGACACCGGCCGTTGAGCCATTCTCAACCTCTTCGGATATACATGGGGATGCTGCCTTTCCACTAGCTTGCCAATATTCCCAAGCTTATTTTATTTCTCATGCTGTGATTTTTAAACTTTTAACATACATTCCAGTTTGTCTATGTCCCAAGCAAAACTGTGGCTATTCAGTTTACAGGAGAGATGATGGAATTCTCTCTTAGAGTCTTTAAAACCAGACTCCTACCATCATTTTCTCAAATTTGTTATAGCCTCTTTTGAGTGGTGCCCTCTGACTACATGATCATTGTAGGACTCTGTCCATTTATAGACCAGTATGTGATGCTTATCTATTAGGAAATGTCCTGGAGGTGAGCTCTTACATAGGGTGGTGATATGTAAGGAATACAGACAACCGTCTGACAGTGCAAGGGCACAGAAGCTGGTGAGTGGACCCAGCAGTGTAACTACGTTTCAGCTCTGTTGTCTCCTGCTCTGGCAAATTCTGCCATCCTCAGGAGACTGAAGTACGAGGTAGAATCTGAACAAAAGTAAACTGATGGAACTGGAGACAAAGTAGAATCAATAACAAGAGATTAACTGTTTTTTACCAAAGGGGAAAGGTAGCGGGGAGGGATAAATCTATAAGGACTGACTGTATAGTACAGGGAACTCTACTCAGTATTCTGTGATAACCTATGTGAGAAAAGAATATGAAAAAGAATGGATGTATGTACATGTATAACTGAATCACTTTGCTGTACACCTGAAACTAACACAACATTGTAAGTCAACTATACTCCAATATAAAATAAAAATTAAAAATTCTAAAAAATTTAAAAATTTAAAAAACACAAGAGATTTACTGCTCTAAATCACTGGAGACATTTAACCTGGAATCCCAAATTCCTCCTGTCTAAGGGCAGGGTGGGTTTAGAGCTGAATGTTTTGATGAGTGTCAAGTGACAATATCTGTGCTCTTGAATATGGTAGCCACTAGCACATTAAGAACTTGCAATGTAGCCAGTCTGATTGAAGTGTGCTGTATGCGTAAAATACACACCAGATTTTGATAATTTTTGGGGAAAAAAAAGAATATAAAAACCTCATTAATATTTAGAGATTATTAAAATTAATATTTAGATATATTGATTACATATATAATTAAATTAATTTCACCAGTTTTTTCTTTCTTTTTTAAATGGGGCTACTAGAAAATTTAAAATTACACGTGTGTCTTGCATTATATATATGCTGGACAGCTTTGCCCTATATTCTGGTGGATTGAAACTACAGGAAATCAGATAGAGCACTCAATTTCTTTTCATTGCTATTTAAATGTCTCCTCCTCCATTCCCCCAAATATGAATTTTTACCATTTTTTGAGCATCAGCTATTTTCCAGGTACTTTATACATGCTATTTCTAATTCTCATAGCAAGCCTTACATAATATTATTATACTCATTTTTCAGAGGACAGAACTGCTGCTTAGAAAGAATAACAACACATTATAAGAGCTACTATTTATGGAATGCTTACTATGTACCAGGCATTATATTGACTATATGTAAAAATACAAATTATGCCAATTTAACACATGAGCAGAATGAAGTTTAAAGAAGTCAGGGTATTTGTCCAAGATCATGCAGCCATATGTCACTGTGCCAGGTCCCCACTGGGGCTGGGTCCCATGTACATTGATGAGCTTTTTCAACCACGTACATTGATGAGCAAATCCATATTGCTTCCTGAACATTATTATTTTAAAAACCAAAATACAAGCAGGTAAAGTGACTGGCTTTTATCTGATCAAATATGTGATTATCCTTTGTCCAGCACCATTGGGGGTAGAATCACATAGCCCTTCTTTCACTGCTTAGTACATACATGTGCCATTTGAGACTCCAACAACATCCTTGGCTTAGCACTCCCCTTGGCTCAGTTAAGTTCTGATGAAAGGCTCCTTCTGGCCTCACCCTCATTCTTCACCCCAGGGCAGCTGTTGCAGGTGTTCAGCCATCCTGCAAATGGTGCTCTTATGTGCTGGCAACAGCAGCAGCCGTGGGGGGAAACACACCTATTGGTAAATGAGCACAACTAACTAGCATCCTCTGGATGATGAGTAATCTGGGGCCAAGTACTTGGAGAAGTGATCTACCCCGGGGTCCTCTGGGTAACGGTGGTGGTGTGGGCACCTGCACTTGTGCTTGCATGGGGTGAAAGCATCAGGAAAGTGGCCTTCCTGCTGATCGGGAGAGACCAGTCCAGGAGTCATTATAAAATTGAGCAGTAAAAATAAATGCCTATTTATCGTGGACCCAAGTTGGTGCAGCAGGACCTACAGTTCCATCCTAATATACAGAATGCAAATAGAAAAAGGAATAGCAGATGCTACAAGAATACCTGCCATGAGCTAGCTTTTGTGCCAGATGCTTTACAGGTATCACCTCTAATCTTCACTTTAATCTTGAAATCTAAGTACTATTATCTGTAGGTAAAGGAAGTAGGCTGAAGACACCAGAGAGCCTCAGAATGGAGTTTCCAACTTACTTAGCCTTGTGGAACTATTTTTGTTTTTATAGTGCATTTGATTTTACCAAAAGGGGAAACTTTGAAAAAGCAACAATTTTAATGAATGTTTAATGTTTTTACCTTTGCTTCTAGAAGCATAATGCCATTGTTATAATTGTCTGAAAGTCAGAGCACCAGCTACCCGAGTTGCTTTGGGGATATGAAACAAACAAGCTTCAGAAAAAGTCTATTTTATTTTCCCCTCTGTAATAAATTATGATATCTGTATTTCATGCATCTTAAATATATATAACAAGTGAAAAAAATTAAATCTCAGTCCCCCATTTCCACCCACCTTAATTTTTATGTGCAGGAATATATTCTAGTAAAATGATATTGACTTTCACTAAATTTTGAATTTTTCTCTAAATAGAAGGAAACTTGCAAGTGGAAGAAAAACTTGGGAGACACTCTTTAAAATAAAATGTATGTAAGAAGTTAAATAATAAAATTCTTAAAATAGCACTGATAAGTGGCCACATGATAAAATTGAAGACATATTGTTATGTTTTAAAACGGAAGGCTATTCCACAAATAGCATCAAACTAAACAATTTTAAAATATATGAAACTCACAACTGTTGAAATAGTGAAGTAAAATTACATTTGGGAATTCAAAATAAGTCCTCTGGCAGATATCTAAACCCCAAACGTGACAATTATAATATATTAAGAACAAATGTGAGCTTTACTATGTTCTTAATATGCCATAAATTAAATTTTTTCTAATGTGAGTTAATATTATAAAGTGTGCATTTTCTATGGGTTGGGAAACGTAGTTAGCATTGTACTCATGTAAATGTTACTTACTGTAAAAGAACAGACTTTAGAGCCAAGTGGTTGAGGTTTCTAGAGGACTTATATTGCATCAGCAAGAATCAAATCTCCATTTATCTGCCACTGCAAAGACCACTATAGCAGAGAGAGAAGGACTGGTGAGTTGGGCCTGATTTTGAACCTTTCCCCTTCCACTCTGTAGCTGTATTATCAATGACAAATCACTTAACCACTCTGGACCTCAATTATCTGAAAAGAAAAATGATAACGGTACACCTACCTTGTGGTCATGAGGATTAAGTTAAATAACTTAAATGAAACTTCAGACAAACAGTAAAATGTGAAAATAAAAATATTAGTTTTCCTCTCTTTACTGATCAATTTACTTAGGAAAGTCAATTAAGATGGAAGTTAAATCATCTCAAGTTATCTTGTCGTATTTCTTTTTATGAATAAATTCCTGGAACAATTTAGGATATACAGCATGAGTGGGACTAGTCACTATTTTGAAGGCCTTCTAGAATGTTTCTCCTAAAAGTAATATTTAGGGACATTTAATATCCTTGCCAGTTAATTATATAGTGCTTTGTAGCTGTATAAAATGCTATGTATTTTTAACTCTTGTTCTTTTTTTTTTTTTTTACTTTTTATTGGTGTATAGTTGATTGACCATGTTGTGTTAGTTTCAGGTGTACTAACTCTTGTTCTTTAATCAATCCTGTATTAGTAGCTTGTTCCCTAACTAGATTATAAGCTTTTTGAGGTCAAGGATTTCTCCCAGTATTCTCCTACAATAAGTGCCTGGTTTACAAGCAAACTCACTAATCATTTCTACTGGGAAAATAAAAATAAAAATATGCGACTTGGGCATATGTGTTTAAAACTCTATTTTCTAGGGAAAATCTTTGCACATTTACTTCTCTTTAATACATCTTTTTTGCTCATGAAATTGAGTACAACCCTGACTGAAGGCCATCTGGAATATGGCTCATAAGGCCCTTGCACACATTCTGTTTCACTGTTCCCCTAAACATATCTGACTTGCTTACAGAGAAGTCTGTATGCTGCTCAGATACTATGCTCCGCTGCTACTAAATGCCATGCATCTTTATTCAGACTGGTCCTTCTCAAGAAGTATCTTATCCCATTGCTGCCTGTGAAATCTGACCTCATTCTCCAGGTACATCCCAAATTAGGACATTGCCTTCTCTATTCCTCTCTCTCCTCTGAAACCTCCTTCCACTTTGACTTTATTTCTCCTACAGAGAAATATAATGGACCTTAGAGATAAGTATTATACAACTATCAGAGTCTACTAAACATATAAAGGGGGATATTCTATTTTGCCTCTCATCTCAGAAATTAGGGCTAATTCTATCGGAACAGCCACCTGCAAAGTTGTTCCTGAATCCTTCCCCATCCCTTCAAGCCTGGATATGTGCATCCTTAGTTGTCTGCAAATACCTCTATCTTAATGCTTGTCAGATGGCCTTGCACCTCCTGCTGGTTTCCCAGGGCTGCCACTAGCCCCAGGGCTCCTGGATATCTTCTGCTGTATACACAGAGCCTGGCAAAGTGCCTGACAAAGAGAAGACGCGCAGTAAATGACTGTGGAATGAATGAATGCATCGTCTGATTCTTGAATCACTCCGAATCACTCTCAAAATCAGTTTCTCATGAATATGTCTCATTTAAATAGAATTAAAATGTAAAATATCTCATACTAGATCAGAGTGTGCTTCCAAAAACTGCAACAAAAATTCTTTTGTTGTTGTCTGTTTTGTTTCTCTTAAAAATGCAGACCATTTAGTTGATTACCCCAGAAGTCCTCCTTCTTCCCATAGCAATTTTTGCCCTTGCATCTAACTATAGGTGCCAAAAGAAAATGTGTGTGGGTGAATGGGTGGGGTGAGGCTTACCTCTGGAAACATCATCAGAAGCAGTGCAACCAGTCAAAAATAGCTGTTCCACATGCCAAGAAAAATAAAAATAAAAATATATATTCTCTTTGGGTGGTTGGATCTTTATTTCAGTTTTAAAAACTTGTCTATAGAAACACAAAAAGTGTTAGTCTGTATGTTTTCAATTTTCTGCAATGAAGAGATTCTATATTTGCAGAAAGAAAACTCCTGTAAGGTTTCTGTTTTTGCTTTAATACACAATTAGAAGGTAGAATTAAGAAGATTTGGTAGTTGACTGAATATTAGGAGACAATATAGTACACGGAAGAATCTATAGAGTGAATTTCAGTAATTGTTAATTAACAAACATACATTTCTATTTAATTATTTTTTTCACTTAGTTTTAAGTCAGATTTAATATTTAAATTTAGGTTTTTATTTTGTTTAAGAAAGACTTCACTTTGAATTTCTGTGCAATATTTTACTAATGTGAATCATATTCTTTCAGTGATAATCATTGCAGCAATCTAATGTTATACAACAGGTGTGTTTCTGTATTAGAAATTTTTTTACAAATAAAACCATTTTCATGCAAGCGAGTTCACTCTTTAAAGTTAAGAGTGAGAAACTTACAAAGTATATTGCAATATTAATCATGAACAGCTTTGTTTATCAAATTTAGGTTTTCATTGATTGCAATTTGTTCCAGAAGGAGACTCCAAGTATTTTAAAATTAGATTATATTTAAAATTATTTTATTTGGCTGATCTAATTCACGATGGAAAAAGAGAGAACATTTCTTTATACAATCAACTCAACTTTTAAAAGCTGAATTTTCAATATTGTGCTTAATTGTTGATCTATTAATTCTGTCTTCTAGTAAATTCTCTGCTTACTTCTACTTACTGTCACAATTTCTTGGTTCCCAGTCTTTTCAGAACTGTGGTCTAAATTGAAAAGAAAGGTGTAAATTGTGAATTTCATCATAGAGCTTCCGTCAAAGTTTGTTGAAGAATATAGCTTTTGTCATTGTGTCACACAGTTGCCACGGAAACTAGAAATTAAGGAAAAAGGCACAGTCCTTGTTTTCTGAGGGGATGTAGGTGGTAAAAATAAGTGCTGTGGTGAAATAGGAGGCAGAGGAAAGGGTATGGAGAGCCCCCCTGGTGTGGGTGGGGATTGATATTTGTATAGCGAGGTCAAAAAGAGCTTCACTGATAAGGTGACCTTTGAGCAGAAACCTGAAGGAAATTCAGGGGCAAGCCATGTAGGCATCTGGGGAAAAGAATTCCTGGCCGAGGAATTAGCGGGAGCAAATGCCTTGCTGCAGGCGCATACTTGGAGCGTTCCTGTTCACAGATTCAGAATCAGGCTCTACAGCCAGAGCCGAGTGACTGGGAGAACTGAGTGACAGATGAGGTTAGAAAGCGGGAGAGGAGAACCATGTGTGCAGAGCACATAAGGTCTGGCCGGGCCTATGTAATGGTTGACTTTTCACATCAGTGAGACCTGAAGGCCGTGTGGGACGGTAAGCAGAGAGGGGCCGTGATCTGACTTGCCTTTTTAATGGGTTGCTCTGCCTGCTCCTTTCAGAATAGATTGGAAATAGGGAAAGGGTTTAAGAAGCTATTTGAATAATACAGGACGGTGAAAGATGAGGGTGGCCTCGATCAGGGGGGTGGAAGTAGCAGTGGTGAGAAGTGCTCTGCATGCATCTTGAAAATAGAATCAATAAGATTTGCCCAACAGAAGATGAGAAAAAGAGAAAAATCGGACTCTTCTTTGGCCTAAGGAATAGGAAGGATGGACTTGCCATTTACTGAGATGGAGAAGATTATGGAAGAGGAAAGCCTCGTTCGCCTGCTTGTGTGGGGAATGATGAGAATGGGGGATTCATTTTTGGACCTGTGAAATTTGAGATTCCAATTAGATTTCCAGCTGGAAATGTCAAGTTGGCAATTGAATATATGAAGTTGGAATCAAGAGGGGAGGTCTCAGCTGGAAATATACATTTGGGAGATACCACCAGATAGATTTAAAGTCATGAAACTAGGACAGATGATTGAGGAGTGAGCAGGAAATAAAGGAGAGATAAGAGATGGAGAATTTAGACGTGGCTTTCCAACGTTTAGAGGGCAGATGGGGAGGCGCAGCCAGGGAGATAGGCAGAGAACAAGCAAGCATGTCGTTCTGGAAGCCCCGTGAAGGAAGTGTTACAAGGAGATGGTAATAAAGTGCGTCAAGCACTGCTGAGTAAGAAAAGACTGAGTATTGACTATTGGTTAGAGCAGTGGGGATTCATTTTTGACTTTGGCAAGAGTTATTCTTTTGGAGCAGTAAGAATGGTTGGAGTGAATTCCAAGATGAATGGAGACTGGGATTAGAGATGGAGAGTATAAGCACCTCTGTTGAAAAAAAGCTCCTATAAAGTGGAGCAGAAAAATGAGACAGTACATGGATCCTTTGAGAGGGAGGGATTATCTGATGTTTGGTTGATGGTGGGAACGATCCCATAGAGAGAGAAACATGGATGAATCTGCAGGGACAAGAGAATTGTTGGAATAACGTACTGGAGTAGGCAAGAAGTGATGGGCTGGACCACGAAGGAGGGACCAGAGGGTTTGCTTTAGACGCGGTTGTGCGGAGACGGTTCACATTAACAGGAGAGAAGCCTGGGGGTGTGGATGCAGAGGCCGGTCGGTTGGCAGATAAGACAGTTGCAGGTTATGAAATTGGAAACAAGGTCATCAGCACAAAGTAAGGCCCGGGAGGGAGGTGTTGGTGACTGAGAGGGAGGTGATGCTCTGCATCTAAGAGAAAGTGAGGTGGGATGGATGAAGGAAATGAAGTAGGGTTTCTAGGCAGCCCTGAGAGCCTGCTTAGCTACCTATTCACCAGGATCCATGTTCTCTTCCTCCAGGGCACACAGATGGCATTTCCCAAATTCCCTTGCCATCAAGTGTGTCCGGATGGCTCGAATGGGAGTAGAAGCAGAGTGTTCCATGTGCGGCTCTAGTTCCGACTTGAACACCTCTCTGTTCTTGTCTCCTCTCCTGCGGGCAGAATGGAGCTCAGCCCCAGAATGACCTTAGAAGCCCACAGACTGGAGAAAGCAGGGCCCCAGATGGGAGGAAGTCTGGCCTCACTGACCTGTTCACCTAACAGCACTGTTACACGAGGAGGAGATCAACTTCTGCTGTGTTTGCGCCTTCTGACATTGTTTTAAAGGGTTTTTTTTTTTTTTTAAATAGAAATCCATTTTTAATTAATTTATTTTATTTATTTAATTTTGGCTGTGTTGGGTCTTCGTTGCTGCACACAGGCTTTCTCTTAGTTGTGGAGAGCGGGGGCTATTCTTTGCGGTGCGCGGGCTTCTCACTGCAGTGGCTTCTCTTGTTGCGGAGCATGGGCTCTAGGCACATCGGCTTCAGTAGTTGTGGCACACGGGCTTAGTTTCTCCGTGGCATGTGGGATCTTCCCGGACCAGGGCTCGAACCCGTGCCCCCTGCATCGGCAGGCGGATTCTTAACCACTGCGCCTCCAGGGAAGCCCCCGACATTGTTTTTAGGAGGAGAGTTCTTGTTCTAGAGCAGCTAGATAGAGGGCAGCTAACTAATTGACCTTTATTACCTTTGATTCTTTCCCTGTGTTTCCACGTTTTAGTCACTGATTTCTTCAATTCTTCTTTTCTTTAGATTCCTCATCCACCAATTCATCTCCAAAACTATCTTGGAAATTTATAGAAAGAAAAGAAAAAAAGCTATAGAAAATGTTGTAGAAGTGTTTATGAATAAAAATAACGAATGCAAAGGAACATATTAAATGTTATTTTATATTTTACATGTATTTATACTATACATATTTTGTATACATATATTTGTATTTATATTTATGTGCTAGTCTCCTAGGACTGTCATAGCAAAATAACCACAAAATGTTTTAAACAACAGTTTTCTTGTCTTACAGTTTTTGAGGCTAAAAATCCGAGATCGAGTTATCCACAGAGTTGGTTCCCTCTGAAGAATCTGTCCCATACCTCTCTCTTTTGGGGGTGTCTGCTGGCAATCTTTAGAGTTCCTTGACTTGTGGGCACATCATCCTGGTCTCTGCCTTCATCTTCACATGGTGTTCCTGTGTGCATGTCTCTGTGTCCAAATGTCCCCATTTTATAAAGACACCCATCATACTGGATCAGGGCCCATACTAGTGACTTCATCTTAACTTGATTACCTCTATAAAGACTCTATCTTCAAATGAGGGACTGAGAGTTAGTATTCCAACTAACTTAGGGAAACTACAATTCAACTCGTAACAATATCATACTAGGAGGTCCAATAGTGGAAGGGAGAGAGCATGGGCTTTTGAATCTCATGGAATTAGGTTGGAATCGCAGCTCTGCCACTCACTCTCTTTGTGACTGAATTCCAGCTATTTCAACTCTTTGAGCCACCATTTCTTCTTTTGTAAAATTGGGGTGGGACACCAACTTCATTAGGTTTTTGTGAGTGTTAAATAAAACATAAGGTACTTATTAGGCAGTCAAATGGTAGCTGTTACTCAGATAATTATCATTCAAATAATTATAACACATATCAGGATAAATAACTGCTGTGATCCAACTGTCTGTTGTAATATGCTACTATTGCTAGAAAAGTAATAGAGTGTTAAAGGATGACCTTAATATCTCAGAAAAAATTTCAAGTAACCTAAGCTGTCTTAACTTAATTACTATTATGTCATCATTTCCATGTAATCTTGACTATGGGACTTGCAATCTCAATTCATCCTTTATTAATTGACACCTTACTTGGATGCTTGTCCTTAGCTGAGTTTTATTTCATACGAAATGATAGATATATCATGGGATTAGCTACCTACTTCAAAGCCATGTTCTTTCGTGATTTGTGTGTTGAAATAGATCAGTTGTTTGCAGTTGAAAAGCTAATGAACTACTCACAGGACTGAAAAGCTCCCCCAAAGTTTAGAATTCTGAAAATGCCTGTGCATCTGAGGAGCACACAACCAGTTCCCTTTCAGAGGTCAAACTGTCCTTCAAATGGACCGCTACCGGATTTCACAGTCTAAATGAATGATTCTTTGATCTCTACCATCCTCTATTCAATCTGTTCCCAGAACAGTAGCTCTAAAAGCATGTTCATTCTTCTTCTTTTTTTTTTTTTTTTTTCCTTTTCATTCTCTCTCTCTCTTTTTTTTTTAAACTCCTAAGGTTTATTAGTTTTTCCCACCAGGATGAACTGAGCAAGACAGTTGCTGGGCTAATAGCAGAAACAGCTGTCGTATTATTAGTTCAGTTACTGCATATACCTGTGTCTGTTCACCTACAGCCCAACAAGTTTGATCCTTAGACACAAATGCTAAAATCAGAAACAGAATCGGTGGAAAAACAAAAGAAATGAAAGAGAAAAAAATGAAGTCTCTCAACTTGGAAATGGGTGTGGGTAAGAGGAAATGGTGAAGTTTAGGGAGCAATTGTAATATCAAATACATCAGGATATGATTATCAAAAGAAGCAAAAAGAAAACTGCCCTGGCAGTTAAAGGCACACGGGTGTGTTTTCAGACATTTTACAGGGCCTTTTGTCCAAGAGGATTAATGCGTTGGCATACTATAGCCCCTGGCAGCGTTTTCCCACTTACATTTTTCACTTGTCACTATACAATTTGTTTCAGACTTAGCTTTTGGAATTAACTTAAAATGGATTCTGGGGCTTCCAGTAAGGGAGGAAGAAAAAAGCTGGCTGATGTGAAAGTCACCACAAATCATTTACAGCCTTAACTGTACCACCCATATCCCATTTTCTATTTACCAAGCTGAGTGCTAAGTATGTGCACATCCACTCTACGCATTTTCTTTGTAAAAGGTTATAAAAATGCTTGTTGAGCTATTAGCTCTCACTACAGCTAGGGTTTCATTAAGGGGAATAGATACAGTAAGTACCTGGAGACATCAGTCATAAAACTCCATTCAGAGTACAAACAGCGCTTTGAAGAAGCAGAAAGACAGCAAAATGAGAAGATGGTGTGTGAGCATTAGGCTGGGGTTGGAGGGGGAGAAGCAGGAAGGAACTGAAGCAGAAAATTAAATGGTCTGTTACTGACTTTGAATAATAGCTCTGGGTGACCCTGAATCTTACTCCTGGAAGCGTGCACATATTAAAATTCTCCAGTTGTGATCCATTTGCTGTGTGCATTCCCCCCTCTAAATGTGCTGTTAGGTGAGTGGGAAGAAGCCAGTCATTTAAAATATTTTTAGAGGGTCTGCATCCATTTTACATCCTTGTGAAATCCGGCGATTTCCTCTCCTTTCAGTAACTCCTCCAGAAATATTGGCCCTCCTGTGGATCCTTCACTCATCAGAATCTAATTATTGCCATCCATTTTGGTTCGGCTGCCCAGCCCTAGTGCTCAGGGAGCTCCACGAGGGAAATCAGCGTTATGGAGATATTTGTTAGCACTGCCAGATACATCTCCACCGGGAGGCTATTTCCCCCCCATTTTTACGAACTCTTCTTTTGTTTTAAACCACCCATTCTTTTCCATCTTCTGTTATTTTCACCAATGATTTACCACAATGGGAACCCCCATCTTAATTGTTGAACCTTAAAATTTAGGCTGTGATGCCTTACAATTACTTAATTCCACTAATGGTACTATTAAGATAAAAACAGCCCACAGTGTCTCTGTCTCTTCCAATAGTTTAGAGGTAGGCATTGCTCGACTCTTATTTTTCTATTTAAAGGAAGAAAGATTTTTTCTGTAATAATTTCTCTTTAAGATAATTTTTAAAATAATTCAAGATTTCCCTGAAGACAGAAAATATACCTTTATAGAGAAGTATAAGGAGAAAGACCCTGAATTGGATTTTTGCTTTTCAGTTTATTGGGAAATACAGTCCAGCTTTGTACTGTTAACATCTAGTTGAGTTATTTCTGGTGGAGGAGAGCATGAAAACTGGAAATCCAGCATTTCTGAAGATCTGAAAAGTAAGTGAAATGCTAAAGGTGGAAGTCAGCTTTAAAAATTGTTTTATTTTAATTATTTTCAAGTATTCATCTCTTCTTATTTGAGTATGCAGAAGGCAAAGAAAATTGTACTTTCTTTTAATTGGGATTATGACACAAATTTTAAAAGGCTAATAAACAAATTAGTAAATGATAACACCCAAAGGAAGATCATTTTAAAAAATCTCCCAAGGAGTCCAACTGATGTCCTTCTACTTCTCCTTTCTTCCCTCAGCTAGATCCAGAACCACCACGTAGATGCTATTTTCTCTTTCATTAATTAACTTCTATGTCATGGAAATAGTGAACAAGCCTCCAAAGCCCCTTTATGGTGCCTGGTTCTTTTGTCTCTCAGTGGGTTTAATTAATACCCAATGTATTAGTTTGTTATTGCTGCTGTAACAAATTACCACAAACCTTTAGTGGCTTAAAACAACACAAATTTATTATCTAATAGTTCAGGAGGTTAAAAGTCCAACATAGGTGTCACTGGGCTAAAATTAGTGTCAGCAGGGCTGCATTCCTTTCTGGAGGCTTTAAGGAGGAATTTGTTATCTTGCCTTTTTCAGTTTCTAAAAACTTCCCACATTCCTTAGTTTATGAACCCCTTTCATCTTCAAAGCTAGCAGTGGTCAGTCAGATCTTTCTCTGGTTCTGACACTTCTGCCTCCCTCTTCCCCAACGAAGGCCACTTGTGATTGCATTGTGTACAACCAGATAATCCAGTATAATCTCTATGGTCGGCTGATTAGCAAATGTAATTCCATCTGTAACCTCACTTTTCCCTTGCAATGTAACATAATATATTTACAGGTTCCAGGGATTAGGTCATTGACATTTTGGAGAGGCTATTATTTGGCTTACCCCACTCATCCTCTTAGAGACTTGAAGTAAAATAGGGTTGAGATTAACTCTTGAGATTACCATGGAAATTTCCAATTACACGAACCTTAGAACTACATTATTTGAAGTTAGTTGTTATTTAAAAATTATGTTCAGTGCAACTTAAATTTATAAGTAACTCCTATTCCTGTTTCCTGTTTTTAGCTATGTGTCATGATTTTGGATTGGAGACTCAATGTGATGTAAGGAAAAGACTATGACTTTTGGGATCAAAATAGTCAGTATTTGAATCCCAACTTCATTACTCACTGAGCCTCAATTTCCTTATTTTTACAATGTGGACAAAGATGTCTGTCTTGAGGGCTGTGGAAAAGACAAAATTATGTACTCCAAATTATGCAAATAAAATGTTGCAATATTTGTATTAATAGCAATAGATTATGTAACTCCTATGAGAAGTGCCTGGCACAAGGTAGCTGTTTGGCAAATGTGTCATTCTCCTTAGTGCTCAGTGTATAAAGAGTGACAGTAAAGCATCACCACATTCTGCAAACCAAATCTGGCCTGGGGACTTTCAGGACTCACGAAACACAAATTTTGGGTATGGTTTCCTGCAAAAACCTGAGGCCAGTTCCAGCCTTTGGTCTCAGTTGGTCTTGGTGAGATTGTCCTGGAGCTCAGATTTGGCTAGTGACATTGTGGTTTGTCCCAAATTGCATGACAGCTGGTTCACTCCCTGGCAGTGATTTCAGTCAAGCAGCATTCAGCCCTTTGAAACTGACAATTTAAGGCTTCTACTTATATCTCTTTCTCTTATTCTCTTTTATATTCCCACTGATAAATATATCATGAGGAAAAATGATTTTGACTGGGATACATAAGGGAAATGCACAAATAATGTTGCAAATTCAAATTAATATTGATTATATCATAATGTATGGAAAACATAATCCTATGTCTCATATGTTATTTAACCCACATCTTAGATACATAAACAATATATTAGACCTAGGATAATCATAATAAGCTATCATATTCTGCTATAAGTAATTAGATACTATAATTAGAATAATATATAATTATTATAGAATAATATGTAATATAATTATCTAATTATAAATAATTAGAATAGTGCCCTCCCTCCACAAATGTCCACATCCTAGTCC